>NW_022196913.1:97629114-97673936 GCF_008632895.1 Mastomys coucha
TTTTTTGAAAAGGTTAATTAGCTAGCAGCTATGGCAAATAAGAATACATGCAAAGATTAGGAGAGCTACATGGTAGTAAGCAAGGTATTTCTAATCAGATTATTGGTGTGTGTGATGGAAAAAGAATCAGGAAGTCCTCTTCCTTTATGCAGAACCCCCATCTATTATGTCAGGATGCACACATCTTTGTGAAGTAGGTGACCTATGAATAACAATTATTTGTATGTATGAGTGAGTATGAACATCTGTGAGTGCATGTGCAGTGTTCCAGAAAGAACATTGGCTCCTCTGGGAGCTCTGTAAGGTGATTGTCAGCTGCCTGATGTGAGTGCTAGGAAGCAAACTCAAGACCTCTGCAGGAGCAGTGCTCCTAACCGCTGAGCAGCCCCTCTCTAGACTCTGTATTTATGCATCTTAATTATCAATAGCTATCTCAATAGATTGTCCATGTTTGATCATTTCTCTACCCATGACTACAGCACTTGGTATTTCCTCTCCAAACAGGCTGGCTACTAATTTGTCTATCTGTGCAAAACTGTTGAACATAGCTTACAGGAATATGGCGTCACTGGCTATATCCTGCCATATGCACCCTAGTCATAGAGACCTACTCAGGGAACACTGTGTGTGCTCTGTAAACTTCCTTGTCCTCTCCCTGAGAGTGCTGGTGGGATACCTGTTGATCCTTCACCGCTGAGCTTCAGTGCCATCTCTCTTTGCTTCCTCTGTCTATTGCTCTGCCATACATTCATTCAGCAGAGCAACCACTTCTTTTCTCTGAGTTGTTTTCTCGTAGCCATTCACACCATTACACAGACAGAGAGGTTTGAAAAGGCCACTTAGTTATGTCCAGTTTTGCATGTTTTGGCATTGTGTTCCAAAGTATGCTCTGTACTAGACTCAGCTGAGGAGTACCTACAAGCAAGTACAAACAGATACTGGTTGGTCAGCAGTGACCTGTGCTTGGTTGATTCCTGTTCTAGATAATCGTTTTTCTGTTATAGTCTTTTCTCATATCTGTAACAGATTAAACTTTTGTAAACTGAAAATATAAAATAGTATCTGCCTAGAAGTTGTGGAGAGAATAGCAGAAATGTTTCTGTGGGCCAGCAGAATGGCTGGATGGTAATACACTGGCCGCGAAGCCGGACACCTGAGTTGCTCTCTGGAGCCCCCATTGTGGAAGGAGGGAACTGGTTCCAACAAGTTGTCCTCTGACCTCCACATGGATGACGTGCACCCCCCCACACACACACAATTGTTTTTAAAAAGAAATGATTCTTCCATGTTCATATGTATGATTTACTGGTCGGTTAATTTCTAGTAGAAAACATTTTTTAAAAAGAGCATTATAGCTGCTGCCATGCCATAGATTACTGACAAATCTTATTGTGAAGTTACTCTAGGGTCAGGTATATCTCTATTGAAGCATACGTATTTTAATGCTTTATTTTGCAAAAACCTGCTACATTTTCTGAAGTTAGTTTCACTGTATTCATTCACTCTATCTGGCAAGTACTGCGCTAGAAATATAAAGTAATTCTACTGCTTATAGACCTTATTCCAGACTTGTTCTCTCTTAACAGTTTGATGAAAATAACCTGACATTTGATAGAGGAGATAGCTAAAGCCAGAGAGGTGAAGTGGCTTGCCTGAAGCCACAGAGTACTTTCATATCCCATTAGCTTCTGTTGTGCTGTATGTATTGAATGTATGTATAACAATATATACACACGTGTGTATATATCAGCTTGTTCTTTGTTAATCCTAATTGCCTTTGTATAAATAGTTAAGTTAGTAAATAATAAATTTGTAAATATGTTATAGAGATTATTTTTTAAAGAGATTTTATGGGTAGAGTGTTTGTTTAAAATTTGTTTTAATGGAATTTTCCATATGCTTAATTGTCTTAATTAGGGTTTTATTGCTGTGAAGAGACACCAGGACCATGACAACTCTTATGAAAGAAGACATTTAATTGGGACTGGCTTCCAGTTTTAGAAGCTTAGTCCATTACTATCATGGCAGGAAAAATGGCAGCATGCAGCAGACATGGTGCTGGAGAAGGAGTTAAGAAGTCTACATCCAGATTTGCAGGCAACAGGAAGTGAACTGATCTATTAGACCTAGTTTGAGCTTCTGAGACCTTAACCCCACCCCCAGTAACACAACTTCTCCAAGACCACACCTCCCAATAGTGCCACTCCCTATAGGCCATGCATTCAAACACATGCATGTATGGGGCCATTCCTATTCAAACCACCATACCAATCTACTTTTCTTTTGTCTTTCTTCCAGTGCTCTGACAGTCCATTAGCCTTTTAGTTTTTGTAACTTTGTAGTTCATCCATTCTATTTTCTACCCACGTAAAATGTATAATGTAGTGTTTTTTACTATATTTGTGAATACATATAACCATTACCACAATCATTAATTCAAAACCAAAACCCCTGGGGAGGAATGGTGTTATATATTTATAATTTCAGCACTCAAGAGGCTGAGGTAGGAGTATTATGAGTTCAAGGACAGCCTGGGTTTTATAATAACGAGAGGAGAGGAGACCAATAGGAAATGAAATGAGGTAGAGAAAAGAAAGGAGGCAGACCATGTATCCTTTAGCTATTGCACACCAGTCTCTCCAGGAGCCATTAATCTACTCTGGCCCTTATAGCTGTGGATTTACCTGTTGTAGACATTTCATATAGAAATGAATTTTATATAAAATGTGTTTTTTTTGTGGTTGGAGTATTCTTGTTTTCAAGCAAGGTTCATTTGTGTTGTTATATCCATCACCATTTAATCAGTTAGCACTTTATTTTTATAGTTTAATAATACTCCATTATGTAGTATGTAGCTATACCACATTTTGTAGATCTACCAATTGGTGGACACTGGGTTGTTAATATTACTAAATTATTCTTTGATGCTTGTGGTTTGAATGAGAAATGCCCTCACTAGGCTCAGATGTTTGAATTACTTGGTCCCCAGTAGGTGGTGCTGTTTGGAGAGGTTTAGGAGGTGCAGCCTTGCTGGAGGAACTATTGCACAGGGCTTCCAGATTTTATAGCCTATCCCTGCTTCCAGTTTGCTTTCTCTACTTCTCTCTTGCAATGTGAGCTCTCACCTTCCTGGCACCATCCTTGCAGGTGGCTGCCTGATGTCATGCCTCCCAGCCGTGATAGATTCAAATCCTCTGGGACTGTAGCCCAGATAAGCTTTGGTCACATGGTGTTTTATCTCAGCAGCAAATGTAACTATTAATTGTGCTGTTAAGCACCCGTTCTCACAGTAGTAGCTCAGCATGGTTTCAGTTAGCATTTCTGTAATGATGTCATATGCTTTGGGGCTCTTAGAGAAATCTTTGGAGAAGTGCCTATTCATATCCTGAGCACTTTTAAATCCAGTGTCTAAGCTCTTTATATATTCTAGAGAAAATTCCTGTATAAGATATATGATTTGCCCGTGTTTTTCCTGTTGTGTGTTGCATTATTCTTTCTTGATAGTGTTCATTGAAGTACACAAGGTTGTGGTCTTGCCAGAGTCCAGCTGTGTGGATTTGCTTTGGTGGTTGGTATACCTTCTCTTGATAGAGCTTAGCATCAAGTTTAAAGCAGTCCTATTCATGTGTACTGAGTATGAGTTTTGAGCTGGGACTCACTTGAATAGCATATACAGATAAGCAAGTGAACTAGTTCTATAATGGTTCTGTGATATCAGCCTTTTCCCAGAAACAGTGTGGTACCATGGAGTTGGGGAATTGAAGATGAGAGCCTTTAGGACAGATTTTACATGGGCCATTGCATCATTAAAGAATAGTAGCTGTTTCATGTACTAGAAACAGACTAGAAAAGATTGATGAGTATTTTTTCCTATGTGAAAGCTGATAAATTTGCCTGTAAAGTTTCATGGGTGTCCAAGAGGTAAGAGACCTCTAAGACAGAGATAGCAGTCTTTTATTGTTATACATCAAATAGTATGTCTGTCCTACTTTACCTTCCTGTCTCCATGCCTCCTGTTCTATGGAGCTGATATGGAAGATCCCAGAAGGGTTGAAGTCACAGCTAAGGGACCTCAGGCTCAGGGGACCCAGCTTTTGGAAGAAGACAATCTTGTGAGATTTTGTTCTTACATAAGCATCCTTGCAAAGATGATGTGGAACAGAAGGGCACATGGTACCTTTGCCCCCAAGATAGGCAGAAATGAGTGAGAACCATAGACTTGTTCCCTAGAACCTGGCAGATTCAGGAAACTGCAAGTGGTTCAGGTTGAAGATTAACTTCAGCTTAGGCCTTTCCATGCTGTTGCCACCACCAGTGGTGAAAGCTTCAGCACTTTCTTCGGAAATGAACTTTGTCCAAGATGCAGGACAGCCCAGGTGAGATGAAGAGGGGGGGTCCTCCTCCGTCCCCAGAGGGAACATAATCCTTTGATTGGCTGCATGGAGTAATGTTGGGCTTTCAGAACCACAGAATCATGCACTGGTTTCAAACTCAGCACTGTTCACTTTAGTATCATTTTGACTCTTAACTTTTGTTTTTGTTTTTCTTTATAAATAGTAATAATGTTGTAAAATAGCAGTGAATATCTGTTGGGTCCTTAAACATCCACTCATATACATCTCCCTAACTCCTGCTTTATTTGGAGTTGCTGTAAAGTATTAAGGAATATATCTAAAATGCCCTTTACTGAGCTGCTACATAGTATTCACATTTCATTGGTCAGTTACTTTGTTTTTGCTATAATTATTTGATCTTGTAGAGCCTTAGGGTCAGAACTGATTTTGTACAGAAATATAGCCGTGAATTAAAATGCAAATTCTCTATCTACTAGCCTGAGAGGATTGCTTCATCTCTTTGAGCTTGCTTTTTCCTGCACGTGAAGACTTGAAGTGACTGCCTTTTTGTGGTTATTCTGGGTTTGATACAGTTATACCCTTTGTTATGCCAGGTTTACTTTGAACTATGGTCTTGCTGTGTTGCCCAGGTTAGCCTCCAAAGCTGTGTGGGCTCAAATCACCTTCTTTCTCAGATACCCAACCAGAGTATAGACACATGCCACTCTGCTGTCTTAACTCTTCACTTAAAGGTGGCACTGGGAAGAGACTGGCTCCATGTGTATGTATTTCATTGGTATTCTGAATACTAAGGGAAAGTCACTGGATACTTTCTAACCACTGTCTTATTTACATGCAAACAAATTATACTAAGTAGCAGAATTTTCTTGCTGCCATTTTGCAGACTGTATCCTTTTTAAATTTTGGAATAATAGTATACTTATAAACATTTAGAATGAGAGTTCCCAAATGTCTCTACCCACTGCCCTTACTTGCTCATACCTTAGTGCATAGTATAATTGTCAAAGCTACATGAAATATTGGTGTGTTACTGCAGACTAAACTCCAGTTTTAGTAACATTTTTTTCAGTGTCCCTTTTCTTTTTTTTTTTTTTTTTTTTTTTTTTTTTGGTTTTTGGAGACAGGGTTTCTCTGTGAAGCCCTGGCTGTCCTGGAACTCACTCCATAGACCAGGCTGGCCTCGAACTCAGAACTCAGAAATCCGCCTGCCTCTGCCTCCCAAGTGCTAGGATTAAAGGCGTGCGCCACCACGCCCGGCTCAGTGTCCCTTTTCAACACATTGTCCAGGATCCAGTCCTGGCTGCCACATTGTATTTAGTCACTTCTTGAGTTGTGTAACCTTTTTCTTTTCCCTTAAAAAAAAGTTTGACTTTATGTGAAATGTTTTTGCCCCACCTGTCTCCATATTGCTCTTTGGAAACAAGTCAGCCTACTCTGCACACACTCAAAGGGAATGGTCAAGTCCTGTCTCCTGAAAGGGTGAATGTCTACATAGATAGTTGGAATTCTTTAAATTGTTTTTTCTAAGATCTTGAAACACACAGCTTTAAACAAGATGTCTTCATCAAGCCTCTCCCCTCAGAGCTTAGGGAATCCCACCAAAGAGGAGACTGAAGGAGTTGGACAGATAGGACACAGGACACCAGGAGAACAAGGTCCTCTAAAACAACTGAGCAAGGCTCATAGGAACTCAGAGAGACTGAAGCAGACATGGGTCTGTACCAGATCCTCTGCATTATATACTACAGCTTTCAGTTGAGTGCTTTTATGGGAGTCCTGAATGTGTAAATGAATAGGTCTTCTTGTGCCTTCTCTTGAAGCTCTTTAATTTTTCTGTTGACTTGTCTTACCCGACTTTGATATGGTGGTGTTTGTTCTTTCTTACTATATTTTATTTTGCTATGTTTTGTTATCTTTTAGAAGCCTGTTTTCCCCCCAATGAGAGACAGAAAGGAAGTGGATCTGTATGGGAAAGGAGGTGGGTAGGAACTGGGAAGAGTAGAAGGAGGGGAAACGATATTCAGGTTATATTGTATGAGACAGGGGCATGGGTATTGTCTTCTCTCTACTCTGGGCACATTATCAATGACATCTCTGAAGAGTCCTGGTTCTCTTTATTGGAAATTGGTGTTTTGAAACTAAGATCTGGGCCCTAGGTTTGCTTCTACAAAAACATCACTTTCAGCAAAGTTGGTAAGTGCATGAAGTAGGCTAACATCCTGTTTTCATCTACCTGTCATCCTGCAGGCATCCGTCTGGAATGACATCTTCAACTATAGGATTCCATGGCTAAATTCTAGTACTCTCTGGATAGACTGTCACAGCACTCTCCTAATATTAAAAACCATGGCTCCCACCATCCCCTATCCATTTATTTGTTTAGCTTCACTATAATAAACTAAATCAGTTTTAGAGTCATTAACATCTTCTGTGACAGCAACTTGAACTAGCTCACAGGCTTTGCATGGTTCTTTTTGCCTTTAGTCTTACAGTTTCATACACCGTTGTCTGTGCTTATGTAAGTCAAATCTGTTCCTTCCAGGCAGGTTCGTCATAGGTTTTTATGATTTTTGTTTCTTTGTTTTCTTTCTGGTTTTGCAGTATTGGTGATCAAACCCTGGGTCTCTCCCACATCAGGCAAGTATTGAGCTATCCTTGGCCTCATAAAATGATTTGAAGCTTTTACGATAGTCAAGTCTCTCCCAGGATCTTCTCAGTCCTGATTGTTGCCATCCTGCTGTTCCTCATGATTCACAGGCACTGTGGTGGCTTTTCTTAGTTGTCAACTTGACTACATTTGGAATTAACTAAAACTCATGGCCAGGCACACCTGGGGAGGATATATATATATATATATATTTTTTTTTTTTTGAAGGATATATTTTTTAAGTGGTTAGAAGCTGGAGGACACACTTGTCATCTGGATCTTGGAGGTGGGAAGATTCATCTTAATTGTGATCTTTTGAGAGGGGAAGATATATCTTTAATCTGAGCCATACCTGCTGGCAACCTATATAAAGGACATGGCAGAAGGGAGCTTGCTTTCTGCCTTCTTGCTCTTGTTCTTTTCTAGCAAGTCCTTTCCTTCACTGGCATTGGAGCCTGCTTCTTTGGGATTTCCATGTATACTGAAGACCAGCTGAGACATCAGCATTGTGGACTAAACAACTGCTGGATTTTTGGACCTTCTGTTGATAGACAGCTATTTTTGAACTAGTTAGACCACAGCCTGTAAGGCATTGTAATAAACCACACCCACAACATACACACACAGTGCGCGCACACACACACACACACACACACACACACACACACACACACACGCACACACACACACATTCATTCTATAAGATCTGTTCCTCTAGAGAACTAACTTAAAAATGAACTGAAGTTCTTCATGGGTGAAATCTCTATGTGTTTGGACAGATTGTAGTCTCTTTTTGATAGTACCTATGTAAAGTCTTGCTGGGTTTTTTTTGGATTTTTGTTTGTTTGTTTGTTTGTTTTTTGAGACAGGGTTTCTCTTGTATAGCCCTGGCTGTCCTGGAACTCACTCTGTAGACCAGGCTGGCCTCAAACCCAGAAATCCACCTGCTTCTGACTATCAAGTGCTGGGATTAAAGGCATGTACCACCACTGGCCAGTTTAAGTTCTTTTTTTATTATAATTTTATTTATTTACATTCCAAATGTTGCCCCCCCCTTCTTAGTCTCCCCTCCACAAGTTCTTCACCCCACCCCCCTCCTCTTTGCTTCTGAGAGGGTTCTTCTCCCTCACCCCACCCATTCCCACTCACCCTGCTAGCATCCCCCTTCCCTGGGACATTAAGTTTCTACAGGATTAAGTGCATCCTTTCCCACTGAGGCCAGACACATGTGCCGGGGCCACAGACCATGTATGCTCTTTGGTTGGTGGCTTAGTTTCTTGGAGCTCCAAGTTAGTTGATAGTGTTGTTCTTCCTATGAGGTTGCAATCCCCTGCTAGACTCCTGTCTGCAAGCACATCTTGGCATCAGCAATAGTTTGTGGTTTGGTGCCTGTGCATGGGGTGGATCCCAAGTTGGGGTGGTCTCTAGATGGCCTTTAGCTCAGTCTCTGCTCCATTTTTGTCCCTCCATTTCCTTTAGACAGGAAAAAGTCTCAGTCAAAACTTTTGAAGATGGGTGGGTGCCTCCATGCCTCACATAGGGGCCATGCCTGTCTACTGGAGGTGGTCTCTTCAGGTCTCATCTCCCAACTATTGGGTACTTTAGCTAAGGCCATTCCCATTGGGAGCCTCTCACATTCCTGCTTGTCTGGGACTTCCTAGAGGTTCCCGACTCCCCACCCATACTGCTGCATATTTCTATTCATTTTCCTGGTCCTCTGGGCTTCTCTTTTGTCTCCCCCCATACCTGATCCTACTTCCACTTTTCCCTCCCCCTCCCCTCTCCCATTCAGATCCCTCCCTTCCTCTGCTTCCCACGATTATTTTGTTCCCCCTTCTAATAGGGATTTGAGTTATCCATTCTTGGGCCTTCCTTCTTGTTAAGATTCATATGGTCAGTGAGTTGTATCATGGATATTCTGACTTTTTGGCTGATATCCACTTATCAATGAGTACATACCATGTGTGTCCTTTTGGGTCTGGGTTACCTCACTCATATTTTCTAGTTCCATCCATTTGCCTGCAAAATTCATGATGTCCTCATTTTTAGAAGCTGAGTAGTATTCCATTGTATAATTGTACCACATTATCTGTATCCATTCTTTGGTTGAGGGACATCTGGGTTGTTTCCAACTTCTGGCTATTACAAATAAGGCTGCTAACGAACATAGTGGAGCATGTGTCCCTGTTGGGCATCTTTTGGGGATATACCTAGGAGTGGTATACCTGGGTCTTAAGGTAAAGCTATTTCCAATTTTCTGAGGAAATTCCAGATTGATTTTCAGAGTGACTGTACCAGTTTGCAATCCCGCCAGCAATGGAGGAGTCTTCCTCTTTCTTCATATCCTTGCCAGTATGTGTTATCGCTTGAGTTTTTGATCTTAGCCATTCTGTTTGGTGGAATCTCAAGATTGTTTTCATTTGTATTTCCCTGATGACTAAGGATGATGAACATTCTTGAGGGGAGAGATTCCCTTTGAAATTGCTGTAGAAAAATGCCTCTGACTGTGGCTTTAGCAGCCACAAAGTGAGAAAGCACTTGGGATACTTATTTTAAATAGAGTTCAGTAATATGTGTTTGAAACAAGCATCCTAAGTAATTCTGACATTTAAGAACCCTAAACCCTGACTTTGGATGTGTAGCTGGCCCAAACTAGTTTACTAAAGTGAACTGCAGATCACTTCTGGTAACAGTCTGGTGAAAAGACCAACACTGTCCTTTGGGAGTGTTAGTAAGCTAGCTAGTGCTTACTGCTTAGTCTATCTGGGTTCTGTGCTAAGTGCTTTTCTTTGATTATCTAATGCATAGGAATATTTCTGAAAAGAAAAATGTGATGGGCCCAGAATTCAAATGCAAACAGCCTTCATTTAGAGTGTAGGTTGTTTAGCAACAGTGTGAAAGCAGAGCTTTTGGTGAGGGGCTTATGGTTGCACCCCTACAGTCTCAAAGATAAATTAATCAACCCAATAAAAAGTAAAAAGCTTAAAATTTCTAATGCCATTTGGTGCCACATCAACTAAGAATATGTGTATTCATTTTCTTCATTGTTCCATTCTCTAGGAAGTAGTAGCAAGAGGTTCTTGGACTCCCAAAAGATGTATGTATCTTAAAATAATTTTTAAAATTTAAAGTCTCGATAAATATTTAAAGAAAACAATTTTATAATAGCTCATCAATGTAGAAGTGTAACAGTTCTAGAACATTAGAGTAAGATTTCAGCTTTTTCAATACTTGAGTTTGAAATGGACTTTTTTTTTAGGCCATTTATTTTAATTCCCTCTTTTTAAATGAGGGGACTGAACCCCAGAAAGAGCCAGTGTTTAGCCCACAGTCTCAGAGCACATCACCCACAGGCCCAGATGTCCTGATTTAGCTCCTGTGTTTCCTAATTCTCTTTGTTTTTATACTATCTTTATGAAAAGCTTCAGAAATTAACTAGATTTTTTTTTTAATGTATCCATTTGTGGGAGGCTAATTAAAAGCCTCACAGATGTTCACTGGAAAGTGACAATTTGTAGCTAAAACTAGAAGCAAATCTAGAGACTTTAAAAGAATGCTGGGTGCAGTTTCAAAAATAGATATGAGTGAATGGCTAGGGTATTTAGGAGCAAAGCTTATTTTAAAACAAACACTTTTGTAGAATGCATTATTTATGGGTTTTCACACTTAATTTTAGTTTTCTAGTTTAATGAAGGCCTAAAATAAGTTAGGAGCTTAAAAATAGAGAAACAGCTGATTGAGATCTAGTTTGTTAAAAACAATGATTTTCTTTTTTCTTTTTTGTCTAATATTCTATTAAGAAAAGAATCTAAGACAAAAGGCAGTATATGACTCCAACTGTAAATCACATATTAGAACAACGGCCCTCACATCAATCTTCCCGTGCCTTAGGACATACTGCCCTAGGGCTTGGAAAGATACAGGTTGCTTTTCATCCCTGTCTACTCTTAAACTGTACCTCAGGATTGCTATCAGTCTCTGGTTTAGGACTCTGTGATTGTTGTTTATAACAATTTCGTAGGCTCCTGAGCTGTTGATACTCAGAGCCACTGAACTACAGAAAACATGAAATAGAAAGCAGCCACAGCCGGGCGGTGGTGCCGCACACCTTTAATCCCAGCACTTGGGAGACAGAGGCAGGCGAATTTCTGAGTTCAGGGCCAGCCTGGTCTACAAAGTGAGCTCCAGGACAGCCAGGGCTACACAGAGAAACCCTGTCTCAAAAAAAAAACTAAAAAAAAAAAAAAAATTAAAAAAAGAAAGCAGCCACATACCAGCAAACTGACAAGAGACTCCCGACTGCTAGCTTTTGTTTGTAGTTTAGTTCTTTGTTTGCTTTTTTTTTTTGAGGGGGGAGTGATAATATTTATTTTATTAACAAATCACTATTTGTTAATAAATATATTGATAATATAGGTTGTTTATATTTATTATATGTTTATTAATAATATAAATTATTCATTAAAAGAGAATGTCTCCACATTTTCCATAAAAATTGTAATGAGTGAGTGTCAGACGTGTACACCTGTAATTCCACCACACAGGAGGGCCGAGGCGGGAGGATCCTGAGTGAGAGTGTATAGTACTCAGTGAGACTTGTCTTACATTCCAGCAGAAAGCTCGCCAAAAACATACTGAGGACACTCAGACAGTGAACTCGAAAGTTTGTGAGTCATTATAGTAAAGAGTAAATTATAGTAAATGTGCTTTTTTATAGGATCGCTGCCTAGGAGTTAACGATGACTTTGTGGAACAGAGTAGAGCTGTAATTCTTGCTCCCTCTGCAAAGCCAGGTCCAGGCAGACCTCAGAGGGCTCACCACCTCAGTGGCTAGTCAGTGGTGGCTTGCTGTTCTGTTTTTGACATATTTAGCATGTATCACCCTAGTTTTTAATCAAATTGGAGATCCTTTCATGTGCTTCATTGACATTCATCTCTGGTGATGTTGCTATTGTGTTTTGTCCCTATTTGTTATTGGACTGTCTTTTTTCTTTATTGTACTTTAAAGATATTGTATATTCTGAGTATAGATTCTTCAACAGATATATAATTTGTATCTTCTTCTAGTCTATATTCTCAACAGATTATTTTAAAGACATGCAATTTTATTTTGATGACATGCAGTTTACCAGTTTGTTCTCATATGAATGGTGCTTTGGGTAACATATCTGAGTCTAAAGGTTTTCCTCTATACTTTTTGTTTTCTGAAAGTTTTATGTTTTGTACTTTGTATAAGGTGTGCAACTGTTTCATTTTTCCTTTCTGTCCTCTGTGCCCCTCTTTTCTTCTTTGCCCTTTGCCCTCTTTTCTCCCCACTCCTCTTTCTGCTTCTCTTTTCCTTTTAGAAGCCCATGGTTCCAGCACCACTTGCAGCAGTTTCCCTCTGGTGACTTACCTTTGTACCTTTGTTAGGTCAGTTGTCCATGTATGTGGATCTCTGCTTCTGTACTCTCTTCTGTTGGTGCTTCTGCCAATACTGATTACCCTGATATTGGAGCCTTATATTGTACCTCCATCAGGTAGTTCTGGGCCTGCAGTGGGTCTTCTACATATCAGGATTTTATAATCAACACTTTGTACAAAAGTCAGCTGAGACTTTCGTTGGTTTCCTGTTCCTGCAGCCTAGAAGCCTCCTCAAGAGAATAAGGTCCACTAGCATGCGTCATAGGCTTCTGGCCGCTCTCTTCCCTTTCTCTTTGTGCATGACCAGTGTCTTATACACCTTTACAACTTTTTCTTGTACTTTTTTTTTAAATTTGGTTGCTTCATACCAGAGAATAACCTGCCCACCTATTGGTAAAAAGTAAGAGTAATGTAGCAGATAAACAATATAACATCAAACAAAGAGAATTGATTCTTTGGAAAAAGGATTAGAGAGAAAAGATAATTGGTAAAGTAGATCACACAGGAAGTACAACAGTGACTGGAAAAAACAATCAAGACAGAAGCAGCTCCAGTCAGAGATGGGAGTAGCAACCACAGTGACATCAAGGTGTAAGTCTTGAAAGTGCTCTCGTTCTGTTGGGTGCTGTAGCTGGGTGCTTGTGTATGGGTTGTGATATATTACATCCTCCCATTTTATAAATACTGCTCAGTGTTATAATGGTACCTTGGAGGTCAGAACCCTTGCTCAGTAAATATCAACAGTTCTTTATTTCTTATTTTAGATTTGATTATAATTGTTTCCCCAAACCAGATACCATAGTAAGTGGTCATATTATTATAGGAATTTATTTCACTTACCAGCAAATTCCCTGACAAGTTTTTAGTAGGCTTAAGTGTCTATATTCACTGTTTCTTTGGTATGAGATTTTTAAAGAAGGGAAGACAGTTTTGGATATCACTGGATATCATTTTGTGCTATTACATTGAGAACAAATTAATGTGGCTGTAGTAGTTCCATGAACCACATAGAACAAGAATAAAATCACTATATATATAGGCTTGAGGTATAAATAATTTAATGTGTAGAGAGTTAAGATTTGTTGTTATCTTTGCCTATTGCTAACCTAGACTCTTCTGGGAGGATTCCAATAATTAGAGCAGCTAAGCTGTGGAACAGACTTTCTTATCACACCGAGTCAGACAGAGTCCTAGGGCTTGTGTCAGTGCTCATTGTAAGAAGATACAGCACTGCCCTGTTGATGGCTCTTCAGGATACAGTAGATGTTAGGCATGGAGATTGTGCTTGGTAGTAATCACTGTTGGATGGCTGAGTGGAAACTTCATTACTACACTCTGAGCTTGCTTAGCTCAATTACTAAACTTCTCTTCCTTGCCTAGTACCACTATCCTTGCTTTTCTGTGAAATTTGGTTTTGTTTGCTTTTATGGTGGTACTGTAGAGTAGATATCCTGGAGTTAGAAGAGGCAAGTTCTCACTCTTTGTGTTCTGTACATGAAGACTAGGCCGCTAAATAACATTGATTTCACTGGGAGACATGAAAGTCATTTTTCCTAACATGTCATGCTTTGAGTCCTTGTTTCCATTCTGTCTTTTACTATTTTGATGTGTCTGTAGTCATCTTCAGAAGGTGGCATGTAATACACAGAATAACTATGCGATTACAGTCACGAACTCCATAGCAGTGTTGACTCCAGGCAGAGAGCTTTGTGGGCTGTAGACACCACATTAGTGTATCATCTCACTTTTCAGCCATATGTTTTATTAATCTTAAACATTGCTTTTAAATATGTGGGTAAACCACATGATTCAGCATTTACTAGCTTAAGTGAGATAAATTTATATTGAGATTAGAAAGTATGATTAATAAAAAGAGCCTTCAGTTTTCACAGGTCTTCTGTGTTTGAGGTATTGGGTTAGATGATTCACTAGAATCCTCTTTAAGTTTCTCAGAAACCATTGTAGGCTTACTCAGAAGAGATTCCTTTTTGTCTTTATTGCCAGAAATTCATGCAGGAGCTTTGGAGTTGGACTAGAATCAAAGGCAAACTCTGTTCTTTAAGCCTCTTTTCTGGGCCTACAAGTAGCACAGTGTAGATAAGACTTGGCACAGACAGAAACGTTAGTTGGGAAGTGCTGCTGTGAATATTGCTTCCTGCCTTGAACTCACAACTTCTTTCCAATCTAGTAGGAAGAAATCGATGGTTGGGATGTGGGGAATGTGCTTGAGTCAAATCAAAGACCTGACCCTCAAAACTCAAGGGAACCAAGAGAGAATCTAAGGGTGTGTTTTAAGATGAAAAGAGTCTATGGTGCTTTAGTAGTGACTGGCAGCATTCGTTTCTGTAATTTTGTCACACCTTTGCCATGGTAGTTTACAGACTGCCCGCAGATGTTTCACAAAGGTAACTAACTGTCTGTATAGTGAAGGGAAGCCAAGTCTCAGGAGGAGCCCAGTAAACTAGTCTCTTTCCCTCTGTCATTTCCTCTCACGGGAAGGCAATGCAACAAAAAGCCTTTAGTCAAGGACCAACACATTCATTACTCCATGGCTTCTATATCAAGTATGTTTGTCTATGTCTGCGGTAGCTCATACACTGTGGTTTGTGCCTCTGGTGCTGACTTCAAGTCATAACTCTACATTTATTAACTCCATGACCTGCTAGATGATTTCACCTCTCTGGGAGTTAATTTCCTTATCTTTATTGTATGCTTAATAGTGCCCAATTTATGTTGGATCAGGAGGTAGTGTGTTCACAAATCCTCGTACATAGTCAGTGCCCATTCAAGGTTGCTCATTTTTTCCATTCATGGCTTTCTTTGTTCATCTTCAGTGTTTTCCTTTGACTAGTATAATTCTGAATCAGTCTCATGGGGAGCAGTGAAACCATCTGTTTAGCCTTTACCCCAGTGTGGTGAAGAGCCATGGCTTTCTGCTAAACTTTTTGGCCTCGTGTGGCAGCAGTAGCTGCTGTTCTTCCTTTAAGGCATTTCCCCTGCCTGATGTGTAGTAAGTGCTCAGTAACCATTTGCAAGGTAAAGGAGTTTCTGAACTTGGAAAGGGGTGTCTGCAACACTTCTCATTGAGGTTTGAAGTCTGTGGGTTCATCTTGTTGCTTTGCGAGTTAATATATACTTGAAACTTTCTAGTTCTGAGGGCAAGATGCTTTTAGGATTTGATTATATTTGCAGATGAACTATCTACTATGGAGTGATTTTAGTTACAGATATGGTAGGTTAGTGCTCACTCCAAGCCAGGCTCTGCTGTGAGCACTGTACCTACATGATAACAACTTTATGAATTTGGTACTATTTTTTATCGTTTTCTTATTTTAAAAGATTTGTATTTTATTTTATGTGTATGAGTATTTGCCTGCATGAATGAGTGTACACCACATGCATTCCTGGTACTGATGGAGGCCAAAGAGGATCTCCTAGATAGGTCATTATAGACTCTTGTGAGCTGCCATATGAGTGCTAGGAATTGAACCCTGGTCCCCTGCAAGAATCACAAGTGTTCTTAACCACTCAGCCGTCTCTCCAGCCCTCAGTATTAGTCTGGTACCCATTATAGAGGTGTGGAAACAGTCTTTCCAAGGACTGCACAGTCTTCAAGAAAGTAATCAAGCAGACTGCCCTCTCAGTCATGTGGTGTGCAGCTTCCCACGTCTGTGTTATTATATGATGGGAGGGCTGTGGGTAGGCACATGGCTGAAAGGTGGAAAGTCCTCCAGGATTTCTCCTGGAATTTGGGAAGAAACCAGCTGCTGACTAGTTTATATCATACACCTGATACTGCACACTTATTTTCGGTGGGAGGCAGTTATAACATGGGGATTCAGTTTTAATTTTAATTTTACCACACTAATATCTGTGTGGAGGAATAATTACAACTTTGAAGTTCAGTGTAGTGAGAAGTAACCAAGTTTCTATTAAAGATTGCTCAAGCAGTGAGTAAGTCATTAAATTCAACTCCTGATGAGTGCAGATTGCTTAATATCTGTCTGTCAGGAGACACAGATATGTGTCACTAGATAGAGGTAATTGGATCTGATTTACAGAGAACTCAGGTTTTGGTTTGATTTTGACACAGAAGTCGAGAATATTGTTTATACTGTCATCTGTTTGGATTTCTCAAAACAAAAAGTAAATGCCTTTTACAGAAACTATGGAAGAATTAAGTTCACATATAAAGAGATCTGGAAATACTTATTCCCAGTGTTTAGAAAAAAAATTTTTCTGGCTATGTGTGCCATTTATTCTAAGAAATTTAAAATAAAGTCAGACAACCCTTGCCACTCTCCTTCTTCCTTGCCAAAATGGTATGTGTATTTTATGACATTTAGTGTTTATCAGATTCTTCTGAGTGTATGAGTCATGTTGACTCATAGTCAGCAATCCTTAGCAACACTAAATGTCTGCTTTGTCTTAGCTTGGTAATTCACTAATAAAATACATGCTGTTGAATTTAATCAGCTCCATGTCATTGGTTGTGTTTCTGTTCAGACATGCTTGTGTGTAGCTTTGTAGAATAGAAAAATTAACCTAATCCCACAGTTTTTTGGTTATTTGTTTAGGACAAAGTTTCAGAAAACAGCTTGACCGTGGACAAAGCTGTGCAACTGAATCAGATATGCAGGTAGAAAGAATAAGTAGGTGACATTTGTCTTGAGGGTGTGCCTCCCTAGTGTGAGTGCACACTGTCCTACTTGTAAAGGTAAAGAGATTTTATGGGTTGATAAGGGCTGGAATGCTTGGTCCTCTTCTGGACAGTAGAGAGGTGTTAGAGAGGGGACCTTATATCTGAGATCATAGGGAGCTTTGACAAGGGCAAAAACACATGTGAGGTATAGTGAAGTTCAGGGTCTTTGTATGTGGTTGGCTTGGAGAGACAAGGAGGGCAAACCTACATTTTGATGTTTTAGTGAAGGCTGGGCTAGTAAAGACCTAGAGACTGAGTGACTTTCAACTCTATTTCCCAAACCTCAGAGCTAGACCTCAGGGTAGTTTATTCCTCTCCGGCTTGTACCATGGGCTGCAGGCAAAGCAAACTTGTGATTAGGGAAGGCCCTATTTAGAATAAGTAGGTCCAGAACTGTGTCTCTTACCTCCCTCCCTCCTTCCCTTCCTCCCTAACCTGGTTGCTGGTCTGGAATGGCAGTTGGGTTGGTCTGTTTGTTGATCATGACCAGGTGGACTCAGACATGCCATGATAAAGAACTGTTTCCCCTACCTGCTTCTGCTTTTCAACCTGTGACCTAGAAAATTATACTGAACAAACAGGCATGAATCAACTGTGAACAGTACTGCAACCAAATGGGGAAAAAAGTCTCATGCTCCCACACTGTGCCACATAAGGACACCATATTGCCATGCTTGTCATCTATAGTTCTTAGCCACAACTTGGGAGTTATTCCTCCTTGAAAGTCCATGTCCATAAAAGCAGCTTGTTTGTCTCCTCTCCCTCCTTTCTCAGATGGGTCTCTAATTTTGCCTTGCTCTTCCACATCTGGGACAACTGGCATCAGTGACTACTGTCTCACCTTCATACGTTCATATTTGTTCCCACCTTAGCCCATTATCTTCCTCTCATTAAAGCCTATAAATTTTGTTTGAAGTTGGGTTTGATTCTAGCACTAAGTCACCCATTTCTGCTTAATATACCTTCAGTGCTCTTTCAGTGCTTCAAAGCAGAGGATAGTAAGAGTTATTGCTGTTGGTGCATTTTAGCATTGAGTAACAGATGACGTGTCTTAATGAATAGCGTGGCTGCCGAGATTGCATAATTATAGGTTTGTCTGCCTTTAGGAAAGCCATAAGCAGGCCAGCTTCATCCAGTTAAAGACTTCTCCAATTATGTAAGCATGAAAGGATTTCAATCTAAAATGAAGTCCTCTTCCAGTGATTCTGTTATTTTTGTTTTGGGGAATTTTTTGTTTTGTTTTGTTTTGGAGTTTGCCCCTGGATAGGTAAAACAAAAACAAACAGAAACTGTCTTCAAGGGATGAGTTATTTTGTGACTCTTTCTGGTCTAAGTCACACAGAAATAGCTCTGATTGGCATTGTCGGGTAGGTTTGTAGAACAGCCTAATACTGGCATGCTTACAGACAGCTAGAAGTTTACAATGCAAAGCAGGGATTATCTGTGCCCTCTGGACTTGGTTTGGTGGGGTGGAGGTAGGGGGACATATTTCAGCTAGTTATTATACTAACTTTAACTTCTTGGAGTAATTTCTTAATTAATGTGCCAGGTGACAGGTCTCCCAGAAGCCTTGAGTTGTTCTCGTGGGTCTTCTCCACGTGTGCATTGACTTGGAAATCAATGTTCATGAACATCATGTACGTTCATTCAATTACTGAAAGAAAGGGTTGAATCTAATAAATTTGTAGGGTGACATATTGAAGAAATTTCAATATTCCCACCCCTCTCGGACCTTGTTTAGCTGGGGAAGAACAATTAGATATGTGTAATAAAAGTTATTTCTGACCATGAGTCTGCTTAGAAGGTTTTTGTAAGACTCTTGTTCCCCCGACCATTTCTCTATAGTTCTTTTTGTGACCTGATAGGAAGTTTGTAGTAGCTTCTTTCTATGTGCTTGGTTGCTAATGCTTAGACTTGTGTACCCTTGACTTTTCAGCATCTGGACTTGGTTGGTGCTCTCCTAGCATTCAGTCAGTGACGTGACTATTGTCATAGCACTTCACACTACATGTGAGGATGGAAGAAGATGCTTTCTCTGTGCTAAAACTTAGTGTATGTTTAACCTGGGGGAAACATTTATTTTCTTACCCATTTCTTCTATTTGAGGCATTTAGAAGAGCCTTCCAGAGCAGGTCCACTAAGCCTCTGAGTCAAATTCCCAGTGGCCTACTTAGAAGTATACTTCTAAGGGTCTAAATTGGAAGCTGAGCTGACGCTCACAGATTGCCTTAAATCCTTGTGAAGGAGGTGGAGTCTTAATCATATTCAGATTCTGTTTTGTCCAGCAGAGTAGCATCTTTGTTTTGCCATTAGGAAGTCAGAGTTGGAAGTTTCATTCTTCTGCATGGTACCATTGTTGCTTAGAATACGGATTCAGCTTTCTTCTGTGTAAAAAGCAAATGAAAACTACCCAGCTCTTTGGTTGGTGGTATGAGCTTGTAATACCAGCTATGTTGGAAGCCAAGGCAAGAAGAGCCCTAGTTCAAGACCCATTGGACTACATAGTGAATTCAAGACCAGTCTGGGAAATTTAAAAGGGCTGGGGATGTAGCTCAGTGATAAAATGCTTGCCTAGTATGTGTAAGGCCCTGGATTTAATCCCTAGTATTGAAAAAACAAAACAACCAACCACCTGTCTCACTTAGCCAGATATGGTGCTGTAGGCAGTTCCATAAATACAATATGCTGTGTATAGTGCTGGTGCCTAATGCAGCGATTGTTAACTGTCACAGCTGTTGGTATCATTGTACGTGTATGTTCTGTTTCCTCATGGCCATGACTTCCTGTGCTTTGTCATCTGCACCAGCCTCTCTAGTGCTGGTCCTGCAGAGAAGGATACAGTGAATCCCTCCTCTCTTGGATTCTCATTCTCAGGATATTAGCATCTTTGTGTGACTCTACCTCCTATTCCCACCCAGTATTGGTACTTCCTTTTTTTTCTGATGGAAAAAAAAAGATTACAGTGAAAATAGAGTAGACAAATGAGTATATACCATATGTTTTCTTTATTTTAATTCACCAGAATATCATGTAGGATACTTCCAGATTTAGGAAATAGTGATCTTAGGAAAATACAGGAGTAATATTAATTCTGCAACTCTTTGTTGCCTCTCAGATCACTAATACACCATTCTTGTCTATGGAGAAATGAGAAAGATGGGGATAAGAAAGACATGATAATTTATGGTGCCAAAATAGGAAGTGTAGGTATTAAGATAAATTAAGCAAATAGTTTCTTCTAGGGTGGTATACTTTCCGAACAGATGGGATTTGAGCTCAGTTCTTGAAGAATGTTCAAATTTAGTCTGGTGAATTGTAGGGAGGGTTTTGCTAAACTGTGTGTGTGTGTGTGTGTGTGTGTGTGTGTGTGTGTGTGTGTGTGTGTGTGTGTGTGTTTATGTTGGGTGGAGGTGTTGAGATGAGGTAAAGTATACCACGCTGACCTTAAATTTCTACCTCTTTCCTCAGCCTCTTAAGTGCTGGGGTTACCTGCCTGTGCCATCAGATCTGGCTAAATGGGGCAATTTTTAAAAGATGTATTTTACCTTTAATTACATGTATGTGGGCTTCAGTGTGTGGTGGGAGGGAGAGCTTGTATGCATGTGAGTGCAGGTGCCCAAGGAAACCAAGAGAGGGTATCAGATCTTCCAGTCCCTGGAGTTTGAAGCAGTTGTGAGCTGAGCTCAGATCCACTACAAGAGCTGTAGGTACTCTGATTGTCTGAATCATCTCTTCAGCCCTAGGTGGGGGACTTTGATGGTGGAAATATATGCTGTGGAATCCAGTGACACAGTGCTTCTGGGTGGTGGGTCTCTTTTTCCTTCTCCAGTCTGCCCCAGCCACTTTTTACTAATAAACTTTAAAGCCTAAGGAAGGATCTCTGCTGGCCATTTGTGGGCAGCCTCAGCTAAGGGTCCAGAGCGCAGAGAATGTATGGAGGAGCTGAAAAACACAGGTGAAGTACAGCATAGCCTAAGCAGGGAGGAAACATTAGGAGGAAGATGACGGTGAGCCTGAGAAGGAAGAGTCATGGAGCATGCAGTAAGATTGGTGCCTGTCTCTTGATGTGCTGCAGAAGGGGCCAGAGACAAGAACTTAATATTTTTGCAGCTCATTTTGTTTTTTTTTTTTAATCCTTAGTTCTCTTTTGTAGTAACAGTATAGGGCATTTGTGTGTGTGTGTCAGATGCCATAGCCTAGGAAAGCCCTAGGAGTTTGTCTCGTTCTATGAAGAACAGAGGTGAAGAAAGAAGAGCAGGATGTCACATGAAAGAGGCAAATATCCGTCAATCACTCTCAGACCCCTGGAACGCTCTGGAAAGGGAGGGAAGACAAATAGACAAAGTTGATTGTTGAAGGGCTTGTGAAGAAAAGTATAGCACTTTTACAAGTGAGCCTTTGGATGATTATGTTTGAACTTTTTCCAGATGTGGCATTTGAAGTGGCAGACAATAATCATGGCTTCTTTTTCTCTTTCAGCTGAAGTGAGTAGTGAGTACAGTATGGACAAGGCCATGGTTGAATTTGCTAAAATGGATCGAGAACTGAGCCATTATGTTAAGGCTGTCCAGTCTACAATGAATCATGTAAGTGTATCCACTTCCCTGACTAGTGTGCTTACAGCTCTGATCCAGAAATGGAAACACAATCTAAATTCTTTTCTACCCTTAATATGTGCTTGCCCTTAGTGAAACATGTTGATCAACACTCTCATGGAGCAAAGAATCTGAGATATTTTCCCAGCTAGGCACTAGGCTAATTAGCATATGAAAAGACTTTTAGATTATCTTGCATTTTTGAAGAGTTTTAGTGTAAGCCCCTCCAAATAAGTAGCTTTTCATTAAACTCTTACAAGTGTATACAGCTTGTTTCTTTGGTCATATTTGCTTAAGCATATAACTTAGACCAGGTTTAGTTATTCATTCTCTAGCTTTAACTAATATGCACCTCTTGCAAAATTTTTAGAATCAGATAATGTGGAAGCATTTATAGTAACTTTAAAAATAAAGTTGGCATTTCAGTTGTTTCAGAAGCCAGACTTATCTCTATTGACTCCAGCTGTCACAGGAACACCACCACATAAGGCAGTTAAGGTGGGAAGGTAGCAACATCCTCTTTAGTAGTGCCATGTTGAGTAAGAAGTGAGCAATAAGATTGCAGTAATGGTTCTGAGAAATCCTTTGTCGCTGAGCCACGGAAACTCCCTGTCGAAGTGATTGTGGATACCTGTGTAATAGGGTGCCTTGCACTTCTGGTTTCTTTATTTGTTTTTTATTCTTATGGCTGTGGGAAAATTCCAAAAGGCAAGTATTTAACAAGACCAGCCACTATTCAGATGAAGATAAAATTTTATGTTGTCTAATACTTAAGCCACTACTATGAGCATTAAGAATAGTTGCTTCTAGCTAAATAAACTCACTCAAATTGTAAAATTCCAGTGTTTTTGGCTATTGTGACTTTTAGTTCTAGTTTTCTGAATAATTTTTTGATATGAAAATACATTTTGATGGCATCAAATTTGGAAATGGGTAATAAAGCAGTAGACCAGAAAGTACTAGACCAGAGGCATTTCCTCCCTCCCTCCCTTCTCCCCAATGTTCCTCCCTTCTTTCCTTCCCCCACCTTGAGACAGCATCTCAGGAGCTCAGTCTCAGCTCCTCCATCCTCAGCTAGGATTCTAGGCATTTGCCATCACACCTAGCTAGACCAAAGGTTCTTAGTTCTAGTTGAGTTCTAGAACTGGCCAGTTAGTTCTTCCTTTTTTTAGTCACACGTCTGGAGCAGGGCTGGGATACCAGGGTTGTTTGTTTTTTTATGATTCTTTTACTAATATGTATCCACAGTTGAAAAACTACAATGTGAACTCAACTGATCTTAAAGACTTTGGTGTGTTTGCTGCTGAAGATACGAGCCAGGGGTGGAGGATCAATTCTGCTTTGACTGTATTTTTTCTATGGGTATTATTTGATAATGACCTTTAGCTTTCCTGTGTACAAGTATATCCATGTGGCTTAAGATTCTGAAGGCAAAGAATTTAGTTTTTCCCCCTAAACTTTAAGATTCACAGATACTTGATGCACTGCTAAGAGAAAAATAGAGCTCTCATCCCTCCCAGTACTTGTCATTGTTTTGAGACAGACTCACTATATAGCACTGGCTGGCCTAGAACTTACTGCCTCTGCCTGTTGAGTGCTAGAAATAAAGACATGCACCACTATGGCTGTCCTCAGGTACTCTTAAAGAAAAAGTTGAATGCAAAGCAAACCCCACAACTCATGTGTTTCAATGGTGACCAGCAGGTCTGTCATCTGGAGGTCCCCTCCCTCCCCAACCTCTGTTACCCTCACACTTCTGAGTTTCTTCTGATCTTTGGCCAACACTTTACTGCAAGCAGAGTGGATGGATTTAGAGATTCTGATGCTTGTTACAATGTTTCTGGGCTGTCACGGAGGAGAAAACTGTCTTTCCCTTTTCTAGTAATTACATTGTGATTGCAAGTGTCACACAAGACCAAAGTAGTCACCTGTAAGGGCTTTTGAGACATGCAGTCAGCAACTCAGAGGGCAGGACTGTAATTTGGAGGGAAATGTTTTGACATGACTTTCTGTACTTGAAGATATGGCATTACTGCCTTGTTGCTTGTGCTGAGGTATAAAGAATGAATAGCGGTTGGGAGGGGCCAAGGCAGCCAGCACTGTAGAAGTTGCAGCAGTCTGGGAATGGAAATGGCATAGTTCTCCCACTTCCTTAGGTACCATCCTTGGTCACAAAAGTTACTCTTAGAACCTTATGTTCTTTGCTTCATCATAAAAACATTGATCTGCCAATTTCACAACTGTTAAGTGAACCAGATTAGATAATCAGTATCAAAACAGTTGGGCATCCACAGCTCTTGATGGATCTGTCAGATACTGTATTGTTGAAACTCAGATTCCTAAACAGAACTTGGAAAGATGGGATACACACTTTCTAAAACACCAGTACGTTGTTTTGTTTACTGCAGTTTTGGATACTTTTCATGACCTTGGCTTACTTTAAAATTTATGTCATACAGGATTAACTTTAAGTTCATTAAGGTAATGTGTGAAGTGTTCATGATCTAAAATGAAGTTCTAAGTCAGGCTAGATGGGAAACCCTGGGTCCCATCTAACCTTCTTCTGTCATAGACTTCTGAAGACTTAGTAGTACTCTCACTTAGGAGCTTGTGCCAAATGGCCTTTCTGATTATGAACTTTTACATAGTAAGCCACAGAAAGTTTTTTAAAAAGATGTCATTGACTTCAGTCATTGAAGTACTTACCATTTGAACAGACAGCTCTCTTCTACTTCCCCATTAGAATTTGAAGTTCATGTTTGAGAAGTTTACTTTGGATTTAGATATATGGATTAATTTACCAGTAATTCCCTGGAAAGTCCCTTTAACTGTTCACAGAAGCTCTTAGATTGCCACCCTTTTTCCTGTGAGAAATGGTACTACTGTATCCCAAAGGTCCGAAAGGTTAATTAGGAATCAGTATTCATTTCAGGGGTATAAAACCTAAAGGGAAAAGGGAACCTGGTTTTAGCAAGTTTGTTTGTAGATGGAATATTATGTAGTGTGTATGACCAATGACCAATTCCCAAAACATTTCTAAAGACTTTTGGAATGAGTGAGTTTAATGCCTGTGAGCTATTTGGATCGACTTTTAAGTCATGAGAGCACACGTGTTATAAAAGTGTTGTGGAAAGTATGAGGGTGCACTGATAGTGATACTTAAGTGGTATAGTTACTTCCTTTATCAAAGGTAACTGCCTTGGTAAAACCTGTTTCCATCTTATGTGGAGACAGAGACAAGTTCTGAACCTAAGATTTCAATGGCCCTGCCATACCTTCCCATGCTTTCTGAGAACTCTGTTAGATGGCTTTCCCTTTCCAGATGTCTGTTGAATAAATATGTACTACATACCTATGTGTCAAGCAATTGTCTGTGTAGGGCATGTAGTCAGTGAGCAAGACCCACGTGAATTTATCTCTGATTTCTGAAGTCTAGAACAGAGCAAAGACATTTAATGAGCAATAGCTGTTATTTTATTACTGTCATTGTGGGCCATTTAATCACTCCAAGAATAGTATCTTTGGTGGCTGGTTAGAAGACTCCTGAAGAGATATTACTGATAAGAATAAAATGAGTCTTAATATGGAGAATGCAAAGTAGTTTACTTCTTAATGTGACTTTTGTCAGAAATGAGGGTACCTTATTTGTGATGATCTTTAATTTTTTTAAATTTAATTGAGACAGTCTAATGTAGCCCAGGACATTTGAAGTTGCAGTGTGTAAGATTACAAATGTGTATTACTGTGCCCAGTTTTATGGGATGGTGGGGATTGAACCCAGGGCTTTTTCATGCACACTAGGCAAGCACTCTAGTAATGGAGCTACATTCCCAGCCCCTATTTCTGAGAGTCTGTATACCTTTCTTTCTTTCTTTTTCTTTCTCTCTCTTTTTCTTTCTTTCTTTCTTCCTTTCTTTCACCTATCATTATTTGTTTTTTTGATTTAAGTTTTATTGCATTATGATGAGAAAAGTTACATGATTTCAATTTATCTGAATTTGTTAACATTTAAAAACATATTTTAAGTAAATAGAATTAAATCATATTCTTGTTTCCCTTTTGTACCACAACTCCTCCCAGAGACTTCCCTTCAATAATTACAATACCTTCTGTTTGTCATATTCTTTAAAATGTATAAAATATTATAACAATAAAAATGAGTATTATAAAAGTTGTTTGATATAAAACAAAAATCAATTATACTGTTAGTCTTATATAGATGCTTGTCTACAGCAATACTGAAAATACGTAACATTTTTCTCAATATAAATTTTAAATAACTCCAAACATATTAACTGTATATTTTAAAATAATACATCACTACTAGTATTTTTTAAATGAACATAAATATATAAAGTCTTTTTGTTTGTTTGTTTGTTTGTTTGTTTTGTATTTAGTAGAGCTTAAAATCTTGGCTCTTATTGTGGTACAAGCCCAAAATAAGAACAATTTTTACACATTGAAATTCATTGTAATAAGGCTGTACTTCAATTACCCTCACATCACCAAAGGATTTTACCTCCATGGTAGCTAAGCTGAGAGTTGACAGTTCTGCTGCACCAAGGAATGAATTGTAGGCACAATTTTTGGATACGTACTTCCTGCTGTGGTCAGAGCTATTTGACTTGAGTGAGTGTCTTTATTCTCACTCAGCCCACAGAGAACAGGTTACATTTATTTAAGAAATGGTGTGTGTATTAAGATGGTCTATCCATAAAGTCATTTACCAACTGTTTCAGTGAACAATGGTTCTGCTTGGAGGGTGGCACAGACATTAGGTGAGGGTAAGAATCTGGTTCATTGGCTGTGATAATTTGGAAAAGCATTCATGTCAGAGAAAGAGTAACTTTTAAAGTCCTCTCTTCAAACTTGATACAAGAGTTACAAACGTCTAGCAAAACATTCAGTCTTACTTTTTGTTGTTCTCTTATAAGCCACCTCCCAAGTTAATTGTTTACATTTCTTTTGGCTGTATAAATACTTTTGAATTATGTAAGATGTTCTGAAAACCATAGTATAGTATAAAAACATGAAATAAACAATGCTACTAATAGAGAGTCTGAGATAGGAGAAGCAAGATTTCAAGACCATTATCTTGTACACAGCAAGGCACTGTCACATACAAACAAGCTGAAAGTGTATACGGAATGTACAATATTGGATCTATTTCTCCAACTACCAAATTAGAGAGACCATTGGATGACAGTCAACAAATTTCTAATCCCTCATATTTTTGGATTTCAATTAATTAGGATATGTTGGTAATATTAATTTTCATATAAGATATTAAAAAGTAATTGTTACTTCCTGTTGTTTTTGTTGTAAGAGGTGGAATTAGGTTTGTGTGGATTTGTTGAAAGATTACTTTCTTGCTTCTTCTAGGGTGTACCTTTGCTCCTTATGTTGGTGTTTCCCATCTGTTATACTTTGTAGGGCTGGATTTATGGAACGATATAAATTTTGTTTTGTCATGGAATATCTTGTTTTCTCCATCTATGGTAATTGAGAGTTTTGCTGGGTATAGTAGCCTGGACTGGCATTTGTGTTCTTCTAGGGTCTGTATGACATCTGCCCAGGATCTTCTAGCTTTCATAGTCTCTGGTGAGAAGTCTGCCGTAATTCTGATAGGCCTGACTTTATAGGTTACTTAACCTTTTTTCTTTACTGCTTTTAAAATTCTTTCTTTGTTTAGTGCATTTGGTGTTTTTATTATTATGTGACAGGAGGAATTTCTTTTCTGATCCAGTCTATTTGGAGTTCTGTAGGCTTCTTGTATGTTCATGAGCATCTCTTTCTTTAGGTTAGGGAAGTTTTCTTCTATAATTTTGTTGAAGATATTTATTGGCCCTTTAAGTTGGGAGTCTTCACTCTCTTCTATACCTATTATCCTTAGGTTTGGTCTTCTCGGTGCATCTTGGATTTCCTGGATGATTTGGGTTAGGAGCTTTTAGCTTTTTGCATTTTCTTTGACTGTTGTGTCAATGTTTTCTATGGTGTCTTCTGTCCCTGAGATTTTCTCTTCTGTCTCTTATATTCTGTTAGTGATGTTTGCATCTATGACTCCTGATCTCCTTCCTAGGTTTTCTACCTCCAGGTTTGTCTCCCTTTGTGATTTCTTTATTGTTTCTATTTCTATTTTAGATCCTGGATGGTTTTGTTCATTTCCTTCACCTGTTTGATTGTGTTTTTCTGTAGTTCTTTAAGGGATTTTTGTGTTTCCTCTTTAAGGGATTTTTGTGTTTCCTCTTTAAGGGCTTCTAGCTGTTTACCTGTGTTCTCCTGTATTTCTTTGAGGGAGTTATTCATGTCCTTCTTAAAGTCCTGTATCATCATCATGAGAAGTAATTTTAGATCTGAATCTTGCTTTTCCAGTGTGATGGTGTGTCCAGGACTTGCTTTGGTGGGAGTATTGGGTTCTGATGATGCCAAGTAACCTTGGTTTGTTGCTTAAATTCTTTTTTTGTTTTTTGTTTTTTGTTTTTTTTTCGAGACAGGGTTTCTCTGTGTATCCCTGACTGTCCTGGAACTCACTCTGTAGACCAGGCTGGCCTCAAACTCAAAAATCCACCTGCCTCTGCCTCCCAAGTGCTGGAATTAAAGGCGTGCGCCACCACCACCCGGCTGGTTTGTTGCTTAAATTCTTACACTTGCCCCATGCCATTTGGTTATCTCTAGTGCTACCTGCCCTTGCTAAATCTGATTGCAGCCTGTCCTTTCTGTGATCCTGGTTGTGTCAGAACTCCTCAGAGTCAAGCTGTTTCAGTGATCCTGTGGTTCTGGGATCCTGTGACCCTGGGCTTGTTAGAGTGCCTGGGAATGGAGCTTCCTCTGAGTGTTGTGGGACTAGCTGCGGAGTTGGTCCACACAGACCAGAAGCAACCTCATTATTTGGTTTTTTTTCTTTTTTTTTTTCATGCTTTTTATTCACTTTATATCATGATCAACGCCCCCTCCCATTGGTTTCCCCCTCACACAGTCCCTGCTCCTTTCCGTTCCCTGATCCTCTTCTCTGAGAGGGTGATAGTGTCTCTGAGTATCCTTCTACCCTGGCACATCAAGTCTCTGCAGGGTTAGGTACATCTTCTCACACTGAGGACAAATAAGGCAGCCCAGTTGAGGGAACAGATTCCACAGACAGGCAATAGCTTTAGGGATAGCCCCTTCTCCAGGGGCATACACATAAAGACCGAGCTGCACATCTGCTACATATGTATGAAGGGCCTAGGTCCAGCCCATGTATGCTCTTTGGTTGGTGTTTCAGTCTTTGAAAGTCTACAAAGGTCCAGGTTAGTTGACTCTATTGATCTTTTTGTGGAATTACTATCCCCTTCAGGACCCTCAATCCTTCCCTCAACTCTTCTGTAAGAGTCCCTTAGCTCTGTTCAATGTTTTGCTTTGGGTCTCTGCATCTGTTACAGTCAGCAGCTTGGTGAAGCCTCTCAGGACAGTTATGCTAGGCTCTTGTCTACAAGCTCAATAGTGTCAGGGATTGGTATTTGCTCATGGGATGGGTCTCAAGTTAGGCTGGCTATTGCTTCATCACTGTCCCTTCATTTCTTGTAGACAGGCTAAATTTTGATCAAAGGTTTTGTGGGTAGGTTAGTATCCCTATCACTCCACTGGGGTTCATTCCTGGTTGCAGGAGGTGACCTCTTAAGGTTCCATATCACCACTGCTGTGGGTCTAAGCTAAAGTCAACTCCAGTGATTCCGGGGAGCCTCCCTCATCCCATGTCTCTGGCATGTTCTCAAGATGCCTTCCATTCCCCTACCCCTGCCAGCTGCAGATTTCCATTCATTCTCCTGGCCCTCTCTCCTGTCTCTCCCCACACTTGGTCCTGATACCACCCCCAACTCTCCTCCCCGTGTATTTATTTTTTTTTTAAGATGTATGTTTTTGTTTTGTTTTTCAAGACAGGGTTTTTCTTCGTAGTCCTGGCTGTCTTGGAACTCACTTTGTAGACTAGGCTGGCCTCCAACTCATAGAGAGCCACCTGTTTCTTCCTCTGCCTCTTGAATGCTAGGATTAAAGGGTTGTGCTACCACCTCCTGGGCTGTGGGTTTTTTGTTTTTTTTTTAAATTTGTGTGTATATGTGTGTGTGTGTGTGTGTGTGTGTGTGTGTGTGTCTTTGTGAGTTTATGAGTACCACATGCATGCAGGTGCCCATAGACGCATAAAGGGGACATCAGATCCCCTGGGACTGGCATTTGGGAGCTGTTCTCTGCAAGAGCATTAAGTCTGCTTGACCGTCACTGGGCCATCTCTTCCTTTCTTTTTGATGGTCATTGTATCATAGTGTAGAACCCCTCAATTATTCCAAATTCTTACTATCAGAAAAGCAGAGGAAAATGCCTACCTTCCCAGCTAAGAACCTGAAGTCCAGTGTGGCCAACCCCAGAGGTTGCTCAGTGATTGAGTTGCCAGCAAGTTGCGACAATAGCAGATTTACGGATAGTTTCATTACTCATCATTCTGTTTTTCAAGTAGAAGCTATTCCTGGAGTGAGACTGATAAAAATGAATCAGTGATCATCTGTGCTTTTCATTGTGTTTATTAGTGTTTGTGCCTACACCTATAAAAACAAAAACAAATAATGGCCTGTGGCTTTTAGATTAGTGAAAGTAGACAGGGGAAAGTGAGTTCCAGGACTGGTATAAGGGATCTCCCAATCTGTCTTCAAGTATGTGTTCTTTCAAAGGCACAGCAAAGATGTCTTGGCCGCTGTGCCTGGGTGAGGTCAAAGGATAGTTTGAGGTTGGTTCTCTCCTTCTACCATGCGGGTCCCAGGGATTAAATTCAGGTTATGAGTTAGGCTTGGCCGTTAGTTTACCTTTACCCCAGCTATCTTTATGGCCCTTACAAACTTTTTAATGATTTCAATTCTAATGTTCAAAATTAATGGGAATCTTAAAGCTAAATGATAGATGATAACTGGTTTGTATTTGTCCCTTAAATTATCAGTCATCAGTGATAAACTATATTACTTCATATAGTCATAGAGCTTTTGAAAAGTAATTTTTGAAAAGGAAAGTTTTTGAAAAGAAGTCTGAGATTCACTTGGACATACAGTTTTAGAGCAAACTCCAGCTCTTAGAAGAGTCATCCAACTTGACCTATGTTGTTTGCTTCCCTGTGTGAAGCGGTTGGGAAATCCAGAGCCTGATTATTTTTTTCACTTTACACAAAACTCTGTTTTGTCCTACTTATATCTTACAGATTATGTAACACTTTAAGCATTTAAATCGGATTGCAGTCACATAGCTGTTTTTGTTTTTAAGAGTGTTTAAAACATTTTTACTGAAAGCCCAAGGAGCTTTTGGGTTCCTTTTGTCCTTCTCACAGATCAAGTCTCCCTGCCCTGTTATGCTTGCAGTGTTTTTTATTTGATATGCTAACCTGAAATGTTATTTCCCACTTATAGTTAATATGTTAAGAATTAGACAAGTAGAAATGTACTTCATATGTACTGTTGAAAACCAGGTATGATAAAAGTACAAGCTGGGTCAAAGTAGACTTTACCTGTCATTATGCAATGAATTGGCTATCTTTAACATGTCACTTCCCTGTGCCTGTGCCCTCTCACCGTTCACCCTTCATCAACTCGTAAGCCTAGGGTGTTTGTTTGTTTTTAAGTTAATTATCTATTACTTTAACATATGGTCCTATTAGGTAATCCGCCCCCCACCCCTACAGCTCCCACCACCCACCCTAAGGACTCACTATTGTAGTCTTGCTGTCCTGTCCTAGACATCACCATGTGTACCAGACTGGCCTGGAACTCACAGAGATCCACCTGATTCTTTCTCCCAAGAGCTAGAATTAAAGGCATTTCCCACCATGCTCAGCCCCTATAGGTAATCTTACCATTTTAATGAAACCAAATTGGAACAGAATTGTTTACTTAAAAAGCTAATACCAGGGCTGGCCAGATGACTCAGAGAATAAGAGCACTGACTGCTCTTCCGAAGGTCCTGAGTTTGGATCCCAGCAACCACATGGTGGCTCACAACCATCTGTAATGAGATCTGACGCCCTCTTCTGGTGTGTCTGAAGACAGCTACAGTGTATTATCCCGGAGCGAGCAGGGCAAGCGGGGCCATCCTGAGTTCAATTCCCAGCAACAGCGTGATGGCTCATGGCCATCTGTATAGCTACAGTGTACTCATACACATAAAATAAATAAATCTTTGGGGGAAAAAAAGCTAATACCTTATTTCTCAGCATCTAAAGGAAGTTCTAGGCCAGAGGATGCTAGGGGTGATTATCTGCTGAGGGAATGTACAAATGTACCTTACTCCTATAGACATTCTGAGCCCCTCACTAAAGGAAGGGGAAGTATCTTGGGGTTATAAGCCTAAAGATAAAAAAATTCCTAAGTATAGAAGGAACTAGGCTGTGGACTAGCAAGGTAAGATGACAGAAGAGAGAAGCAGGTAAGTAGCTATTGGAGCCAAATGGCCAAGTCCTGGGATCCCACCCTCTTTTCTACTTTCTGTGTCCCACACTGAACTTCCCAGAATGAGATGCTGCCTCTTAACAGTTCAATTCAGAAGCTTATAGATGAATCCTATCATATGTGATTTTTTTTTCTTCTGTAGGAACATTCCCCCTGAAGTAGCACTTTCAAGGGGGAAAAAAGGCACCAGCTTTGGGAATTTACTCATCAGCTTCTCGGCCTTGGGATGTATCTATTTCTGTGCTTACTGCTTCCTATGTTGGTCCTTTAGAACTTCCTCTGTAGTCTTCTTCAAGTTGCATTTGTGTTTGGGACTTTTTGTCTTATATGTGGAATTAGGCCTGTATATAGGTCATTAATGAGATGCTCTATAGGAAAGACTTTAGATAAATCTTTAGTTATCCAGGGAATATGGCTGTTAGAGGTGAACATTCTTACACTGAGATTCATTTTCATAGTTTACAGAAATTCATCTTAGTATTTTGTTAGGTATTGAGTGTTGAATTTTAGTCAGAATTATAAAATGCTTAATACTCTCATAGACCTGTGTTCTATTGCAGTATTTTCAAAAGTTGCTCTGTAATACGAATTAATTGGGATGTGGATAAGTATAAAAGGAGAATAGGATTTTGTGGTTAAGTAAGCTTGGGGAATGCTTGATGAAAGAATTTCTTTAAATACTCCAAAGCCTTTAATGTGCTTTTATGCAATGTGATTCTCCAGAGGAAAAGGATATTTAGAAATGTCCTAAACTGAGCTAACAAGAAAACAGTTTGGGGAGGGCTGACATGCCCAAGAATCCACTTTGTCAAATGCTTTTGTAGTCACAGCCTCTTCATCTTTTTTAAATAAGATTTAAAATATGTATACGAGTGTTTTACCTGATTTTATGTGTGTATATCACATGTGTATGGTGCCCATGGAGGCCAGAAGAGGGCATTGGATCCTCTGCAGCTGGAGTCACAGGTAACTCTAGCTACCAAGTGGGTACTGGGAACTGAACCCAGATCCTCTGTAAGGAATGGGAATAGCATATGAGCAAGATGTAGCTACTAGAGTTTCCTTGTATCATAGTGGATCCATCAGGATTTGCCACTGGAGGTATCAGATTTAATAGGGCTCACAAGGTAAGGTTTTGGTTGTTGCACCCAGAGATTGAGTTACCATTGTTTCTGAGCTAAATTTGTGTGGTGTTTTTCTTCTCGCTGGGATTCGACTGGGTTCCAGAGAGAAAGGTACTGCAGCAAAGTGTGGGTTCACCTGATGTGCACCACAAAGGCCATGGGGTTTTGAAGCATGAGTCTGGTGTGGTAACAACCCGCCAGGGGGAGCCTAGTGAGCTGATGGAGAGATTGTAGAGTTCCGAGTCAAGAGTCTCCACGAAATAAAAACAGGTCAACCATTGCCTGCCGGTGCATGGCCAGCCAGGCCTCTGAGGCGGAGGCACTAGAGCGGGACCATGCTGTTCCTTTTTAAATATTTCCCAGCAACAGTTGGTGAGCCATCTTTTCACTCCCGGTAGTTCCCTAGTTTTAGGGCCAGATCCAGCAGCTTATCTAGAGGTTTTGTATTGTCTAGGGAACTGGGAAGGAGGCAGAGCACACCAAATTCATGGCAGAAGGTGACCCTTAGTGATTATTCTGTGAAGTGAAGGAAAAAGGCCAGGCTTTGGGGGAAAATGGTGCGTTATTCCACCAGTGAAGAAGGAGGAATGAACATGCTTTTAAGGACATCCAGACAGTTTGGCTATTAGAGTCTGCTGGAAACAATCAAGACCCCTCAGTGATTTATGATGGGGAGAGTGGAAAGAAGGGGAAATGACAGTGTACAGGAAAATGGGGGAGTTACAGAGTAGGCCAGAGGCCTACTTTCATTAAGGCTTTCTAAGAGTGAGGGGTGGACTGTGGAAGGTAACCGCAAAGGCCCATGGGTTTGGATCCTTGAACCTCCCTGGCAGTGCTCTTTCAGAAGATTGTACAAATTAAGAGGTGAGGCCTACCTATTGAAGGTAGATAGCCAGAGGAGCTCCAGATGTAACCAGCAGCCCATGCTTCCTCTGCATAGCTTGGGGTTGCTCCCACTTACCTGCCTCCCCTTCCCCACCATCATGGACTATATCCTCCAAGCTAAGGGCCAGAATACAGCATGTCCCCTTCACTTCCTGTCAAGAATTCAGCCATTGTGACAACAACGAATCTAACAGAGGGATTATCAAATTGGCAGACAGGGCATGGGAAACAGACCTTTGAACAACCAGGGTTACCACACACTCCAGTTAAGCACTGGGGTATGATGATTGAAAACCTTAGTCTTGATAGCAATAGGTAACCCTACCTATAACAGCATGAGCTACTTACATAGTAGAACTGCTCTTTAGTATAGCAGTCTCTATTGTCTTCACTTTGGATGTCGTCTGTCTGACGTAGCTAACTTTGTAACATTGTGGAATGATTTTGTCATTTACAAAGTTCATGTTTGAGAACTTTATGATCGAATTACAGAAAAAAATCCACATCAAAGAACCTCTTGTTTTAAATAAGTTTATTAATTTGTTTTAGGTTAAATTCATAGCTATTATCATGGGGTACATGCAGCCTGTAGACTACAGATTGGAAACACCTGTACTTATATATAGCATGGGTAACCACTTTAATCTACTTCCAGAATCATCTTTTCTCTATAATTAACAAGAACTAAGCTTGAGATTCAGGCTTTTTCTTACCATCTGGTAGTGGTGGTGAGTGAGTAACAGAGAAAGGCAGGCAAGCCAATTGACCTGGGGAGTGAGTCACCAAGTGTTTAGGTTCACTGTGAGATGGATCCATACTGACCTGGGGAGTTGAAAGCAGTTCTTTATTGATCTCATAATTAAGTTATTCCATTAATGATCATAATAATGTACTTCAACTAGTTCAGATACAAAAGCCTATTGATTTGTCCCCAGGACAGCTACAAAATAATTTTAACAGTGATCTAGTTTGACAGAGACAAACATACAAACATACAAACATAGCTGTGAAGTCTGGAGAAAGGACAGACTTAGTAAATTCTGCTTGCATACATTTAAAGCTTGAGCCTCAGTTTTTCCTGGGTATGGGGCTAGCAATGCAGGTCATCTAGGAAGGATGAGAAGTGACATCCTGAAAGCACCTAAACACTCTGTCACACTGCCATCAGGTTGTACAGGAACTTCCTCAAATAAGAGTCATCATCTCTCTTGGCCAGAGTCAGACAGCATTCTGCAGGGAATTTTAGCTCACATGTAGAAACTGGAGTGGGCAGTAGGAAGCTGAGTTCTCGCCTTTCTATGGAAAGGTTGTCTTCAGAAATTAGAGTGGAGAGCTGGCTGGGGTAGAACTCAGTGCTCTTGTCAGTGTTGTGACCTGGAAGGATTGAGTAGGAACCAGGGCTTGGCTGGTGCAGAGGCTAGGGAGTAGTATGGCATCTAACCAGTTGAAGCTGAAGTTGCCTAATAGTAACTGCACTTATTTTTATCCATAGAAGCCAGGGTAAGCTAGTGTCTAGTAATGGGGGTTGTTCTAAGATAAGTACCAGATAATTAAGTAAACATGATTTCTAGTCTGAGAATAATCTGTAGTATTCTCTTAGATATTTTATAGTACCAGAAATGAAACCCTAAATATGTTTCTTTGTATATACAGAATTATTGAATCATTCTATTTATGGAGCTATATGTTACATCTTTAAATCTCATTTTGTTCATGATACCCCTTTGAAAAGTATATCAACAGCAGCTTTATGGTAGTAGTATTGTATTAGCCAGAAAAATGTGTAGGATTTATGTACTTACTTATATGAATATTTAGTTATGTATCATATGTCAATTGCATTTCAGGTAGAATCTTTATAAGATATTTACAGGCCAGAGAATAGTAGGAAGAGTATGGGGTGTTACATTCCCAGGCTCTAGTGCACTGCAAGTCCAGAGAGAGCGCCTCTCTGTTTTGCCCTCAGAACATTGAGCTTCTGGCAAAGGTGGTACTTTTTTCTTTTGTTTCATGACCAGCCTGATAATTTAAGCACTAAATATTTTTGAATTTCATATCTTTGTGTCACTTATGAATGGTTTTAAATATTATTTTTTCCTCCTTTCTTTTCATCTTAAAATAATCATTTGCCGGGCAGTGGTGGCACACACCTTTAATCTCAGTACTTGGGAGGCAGAGGCAGGTGGATTTCTGAGTTCGAGGCCAGCCTGGCCTACAGAGTGAGTTCCAGGACAGCCAGGGCTACACAGAGAAACCCTGTCTCAAAAAAACAAACAAATAAAACAAAACAAAAAATCATTTAATTATATTTGACAAGAAAGTGCTTATTAGGAAGGCCTGATCCTTGTTCTTATAATTGGAAACAGTAACCAGAAATAGTTGAATGTGGCCGAACACACAAATAATTCCCAGACATCTGGACACACTTGCTTTTTTACTTTCCTCTCAGCTGGCACCGTAAGATCTCACATGCTCTGCAGCCTGCCTTTAGTCAACTCAACCACTTGTGGTTCTTGGAATGCTGCTGACACTTAGAAGCAAGCCCTTTTGAACCAGTGGGCCACCCCTGGTCACCCTAAAGTTGAGTTTAGTTAGCCCTTGATGGGAAACAGAAGTCTAAAGTATCCCATAGAATCCTAAATGAAACCTTAGACTGAGCTGAATCCTAGGAGTACTTAAAGAATCCCCTCTTACAAAATCAGAAATGAGTTTGACATATAAGAGAAAATTAAACCATGTTTTTAAAAATGCCAAAACTATCATCTGCTCATTTCTTTCTTGGCAGAAACTCTTGGAACACCTATAAATAATATGGTAGTATATAATATGACATGATAAAATTAGAACATGTTTATTATATTGTGTTTTCTTTAACAACAGTGAAATTACTCAGTGAGAACACGAGATTAAAGTGCTTTCTTTTCCATCGATTGTACTGTGTCATACACAATGCTGGTATGGTAGTGTTAACAGATTTTGATCTTAATGATCAATGTAATGCGTGACCTTCAGCAGGTTTCGTAGACTTCATGCTCATTTGCAAACTCTGCTTCCTAATAGCTGCCCTCGCCTATCTGATAGTGGTATCTTGATTTTTAGAATGAGATAACGTGTGAAAGTCCTTAGAGGTGAAAGTGCATCTGACTGTTCTGGCCGACTACTATTTACTCTATCTCCATTTTCCTTTATTTCTGTTTTTTAAGCACAGAGCGTCATGCATGCTAGGTAGGCAAGCTGTAGTTCCAGTCCTTAAGTCTTTCCTCTTCGTAAACAATACCTACCACGTGACTTACGTTAGTGACCTTTCCCCTCTAAGCCACCTAAACTGGAATAAATGGCGACAGATCACTTTCCTGTATTTGTTTTCTTGCTTCACAGCTTAAGCTGAAAAGAAGGAATGTGTATGATCCACATTTACCTTTTGCCTTCAGTGTTGTTGTCTTCTGGTAAAGGTTTATTTCTGTCCACCTGCCTACCACAAGAAGTTTTAGGAGAATCTCATCTAACAGTTAAAAAGTGTCTAATGCAGGTCAGCTTGCTCAGTCACTGGTTCATAGGATTGTGAAACTTATGAAGTGAACATCTCTGCGTGACTAAGAGAAACAGTGATTACATTAAAACAATTTATACTCTCTGATCAGATGGTTTTAGTAGCTAGCTCATTGTGCAACAATAAAGAATAGAGTTAGTGAAAATTCATAAAGCCATATATAATTAGTCTAAAAATAAATTGAATAAACTACAGTCAGTCACTTTTCTGTCCCTTGCTTTTTTTGCTGACTAGTTGCTATCTGACTGATAAGGGAGATTAACCTGAGAAATAAAAATCTGGCTTTGTATTGTAGCCCTGCCAGGCTGTAACTTTGGGCCAGTCTTGTAACTTTTGCACTTTGGTCTCCTCATTTCTAACATGAGACATTACTAGTATTTGTTCTGTATAGCTTAGTGAGCAGTTGTACATAAAGCAACAAGTATAGACAGAGATCTATTTTGACACAATCCCATCCCCATCCTCCCACCCCTGCCAAAAACAAGTGAAGGGTGATTGTGTAGCTGCTAGAGACTAATGACCCACCCCTATAACTGTGTGCAGGTCCAGAGCTGAAGAGTCAAAAAGCCTTTCTGATTCTTCCCCAGAGAAGATGGAGGAAATGTCTGAGCTCTTGGAGCTGGGAAGAGAAAGCTATGTCCTACTGTTTGGATTTTTTAAATGGGATCATGGAGCACAATTCCTCACAGAAATAAATTCAATAGCTGAGTTTCTAGACTAGTCTCTTAAGGAACATTTAAGCATAAGTAGTTTATTTTGGTCTACTTTCTGTTAAGCATTGAAAAAGCCCATTGGTTGTATGGGTATTAGTTTGTGTAGTGATGTGGAAGACTTAGCTGAGATCCAGGTGAGAGCTACAGAAGTCATTTCTCTTTGGTTTTCCATGCTTGCTTACTGTGTGCGCAAGGCTTGCTTAGGCCAGATTTGTAAATACCAGCTCAAACTTCAGTCTCCTGCCCTATGAGTAAGAGTCTGAAGCCAAATTTCTTTACCTAGAGTGAGACACCCTTTTGGCTCTCCCACCTTCTTATTAGTGAGCCTGGTAACCTTATGCCATTAGGCACAGTGGGCACTATTGGCCCTGCACCTCAGCAAGGTTAATGGACTTATTTAGGTCGCCTTGCTGCTCTCAGAGGGTAGCACTAAAGCTTCACTTTTCTTCCTGCAGGCCAGTCAAGGCTTTTTATGATGTTTCTGTATTCAAGACAGATGTGTTTTGTTAAATTCATATAGGATATAGCTATCACTGAGAGAAAATATTTTATCTTAGTTATAATGTGTATTTATTTATAATCTTGCCTAAAGCTTTCAAAAGTAAATGTTGAAGAAATTCAATCTATTCAACTTTTATACTTAAAATAAAACATTTATAATTTACTCTTCAAGACCACTTATGTTCTATTTTGAAATAGCAGTCTTGTGAATATAAAGGGAATTTTAGGGATTTAAAGTCAATAAAACTGAGGCCGACTTTCTCTACTCTGTAAGATGCTTTATGCTTGAGTTTATTAAAATATTTGGTCCTTTTCATACCAAGGGGAGTCTGGCTGACATTCCTCCAGTGTGTGCTTCACAGTATCGGCTTTTGTTAATGGAGGCTGAATTTATTTTTCCCTTTGGTACTGGGGATTGAGCCCAGGGCCTTACACATGCTAAGCATACCCTCTGTCATGGAGCTACCCCTACTTCCTGAGAAATCACTTCCTCTTTGTCACCTCAGCCTGGAGCCTTGTCCCTGATTGTGTAGAAGCAACAGGGACAGACAGAGTCTGTTCGTGGAAGACTGGAAGACAGTGGCAATGTGTTCTGTGTGTGAGGCTGTGTGAAACGCGTGGAGAGTGGTTGACTGCGGGGAAGTCTGCAGGACAAGTCTTACTGCTGCTTCTCCACTACCTAATCGTATGACATTCAATTAGAGATGCGTCCTCACAAACAATTTGCTTCTCTTTGTGAAATGAAATTGGAAAAAAAAAAAAACAGAAATAAAAAGCTGGTTTGGGAACTGTTATAATATCAGGTGACTTTTTCCCCCCACTGTCTGGAATTGATTCTGGAGTAAAATAATCAGGGACAAATAAGTTATAGCTAGAGTACCTAGAAAATGAGGATGAGGATCATCATGATAATGGTAACTATGTATCCTTGGCTGGCCAAGAAGTTGATGTATATAGGTCAGTCAGGTGGTACATGAACTCAGAGATATGTCTACTTCTGCCTCCTGAGCGCTGGGATGTGTGTGTGTGTGGTGTGCATGTGTGCGTACACACATGTGCATGAGCACACAAATGTGTGTAAGTACCACCACAAGTCTGGAAATTTAGGGATTTAACAGGGTGGTCTTAGAGTGTGTTAGGATATACAGGCTAAGTACTCTTGTCTAAAACACTTGGGAGGAGAACTATTTCAGACTTAAGAATGTTTTAGAGTTGAAGTATTTGCTTACATAGTAAGGCATTTCAGGGACAAGACCTAGGTCTAGACACAAATTTGTTTATGCTTCATATAAACCTTATACAAAGGCTGAAGATAATTATACATTATTTTAATAAAATTTCTGTTGTGCCTGCATTTTGACTTTGATCTACTGTATAAAGTTGGTTGTGGAGTTTCCTATCTTGACATCATGTTGTTGCCCAAAACGATTCAGATTTTGAAGCATTTGGAAACTGAATTTCCAAAATAGGGATGCTCAGCCTTTAATATTGTATTTTCTGGTTTTGTGGCCACTCTGTAGTCTCAGCTTATCAGCTTTCAGGTGTTTACTTCAGTGGTGTTAGCTAACTCCAGTAAGTAATGACAAACAGAGTGTGTGCATTATTCTGAAAGGTACTCCACAGGTAGTAAAGCACCTAAGTGGAGGGCTTTACTTAACTAATTACTATAGGTTTAATTTTCTATAGCTTAGAAAGCAAAGGGCAAGCTGAGCAGTGGTGGCTCACGCCTTTAATCCCAGCACTTGGGAGGCAGAGGCAGGCGGATTTCTGAGTTCAAGGCCAGCCTGGTCTACAGAGTGAGTTCCAGGACAGCCAGGGCTACATAGAGAAACCCTGTCTCGAAAAAACCAAAAAAAAAAAAAAGAAAGCAAAGGGCAGTTTGACAGATCTGCTTAGTGGGAAGCAGTTTTAATGGCAGGAAAGCTATGGTCATTATGTAGAAGGCATCATCAGAGTGACTCTACTGGAATGACTGGAGTGCACTGAGTCCGAGGAACAGCAGGCAACCCTTGGAGCCCAAGTCCCTCATCCCATTGCACTGTTGCCATGTGAGGCCTGAAAGCTAGGGAAGACCCAGTCTTTATGCTTTCATTGCTCTGAGATACAGACCAGACTGAAATCAGATTTAACCATTAGAATTGTGTGTCACTGTAGAGATAATTTATAGATTCAAGGAAAATGTTAAATTACTTGATAGATAAGCTTCCTCGGTTTTTTAGTTATTCTAGTCTAAGTTCACCTTAGCAACAGTAGGAAGAGGCAAAACAACATTTCCTTGTCTTTTAGGTCATAATAGAAATGGTGTTGGTTCTTCAGGTTAAAGACCTCTTGTGGGGCTGTGGCTGAGATCCAAGGGAGACAAGAAATAAGATCCTATAAGTTCTTCCCAGACTGGGCTTCCTGTGATAATACTCAGAAAGAATATGCTTTCTTGAAGCCCAGCACCAGTCCTTTCCTCTTCCAAGTTTCTGCTTCCTCAGTCGACGGAGCACAAACGTGTGTGTCCCTGGGCCAATACCTCCAGCCCTTCTGTGTTACATAGTTCATCCCATGCCCTAATCATGACAGCTCTTACTCCATGCCCCTCCATGCATACGCTCTGATGTCTTTTCCCCCGTGGCCCTCTATTCCCCATGCACACTCAGATATCTTTCACACTCTGACCTCTCCCATCCCACATCCCTCCATGCACACAAAATCACATCGTTCACCTCATGCCCCTTCATGCCCTTTCAGACAAACTGGAGCAAGACATGCTTATTTATTTATTTAGTTTTCAAGCTGGTGTTTTCTTATGTAGCCCAGGCTGGGCTGGGGCTCACTCTATAGTGCACTGAGTGCTGGCATTGCACGTATGTTCCTAACGAACATGAGACTTCTTTCTCCATGTCCTTGGTGCTTTATTTGTAGATTCCAATACAAGGTGGTTCTTCACCACCACATCAATGTCAGTATCACCAGCCACTGCTGAGTTATAGAAACGAGAAGTTTATCTAAATATGGGTAAGTTTGAGGTCTTTCATAGTTAGATCTTTGAATGCTCAGAACATTCAATTTGATGCAGTATAGATGAAGGGAAGGAAGCATATGGTCCACGTGTGTTGAGAGTATAATGGAAAAAGTAGGGAGTTGTGCTGGCTAACTGGACACACACGCCAGAGAGTATCTAAAAGGAGGGAACCTCAGAGGTGAAAATGCTGCCATAAGATAGACTGGCTGTGAGGCATTTTTTTAAATTAATGATTGATTGTGGAGGGCCCAGCCCATTGTGGATGATGCTATCCCTGGAATGGTAGTCCTGGCTGTTATTAAGAAAGCAGGCTGAGCAATCCAGTAAGCAGCACTGTTCTATGGCCTCTGCATCAGCTTCTGCTTCCAGGTTCCTGCCCCGTCCTGACTTCTTCAGTAATAAATAGCAATGTGGAAATGTAAGCCAAGTAAACCTTTTCCTTCACAGCTTACTTTTTGGTCTGGTGTTTGGTTGCAGCAATAGAAACCCTGACTAGGATGTGGTCCATCTTAAAACAGTAATGCTCTAGAGGAAATCATGCTAAAGAGATAGGAGAAGACTAGGTATGAAAAGAGTGCAATAATTTTATTTCCTTTTCAGGAATTATTTTTCTCCTTACTGTGACCATGCCTCATAAGAACAGCTTAAGGGAGGAAGGGTTCTTCTGGCTCACGGTCCAAGAACCAATGTGGTCTGCCATGGCAAGGGAGGCATGGCAGCAAAACTGTGAGACAGGAGGCTGGCACGTGTGTCTACAGTCAGGAGGCAGAGAGCACACAGGAAGTGAGGCTAGGCTGCTAAAGCCAAGGCCTGCCCTCAGTGACCCACTTCCTCAAGGCTATGTCTCCAAACAGCTCCACTAACTGGAGATCAAGTGTTCACACAACGTGAGCCTATAGGCAACATTTCACATTCAAACTGCAACAGACACATATTCTTTACTTTTATTTGAGGAAATATATTTTCTACAATAGAATTGGAAACACTGGAGGACTAGCTCATTTGGTATCCTTGAGGAACTGAGAACAAGGAAGGACAGGAAGGACTTTAGTCCTTGATAGAAATGTGTGTCCTGAGTACCACACAGAAGTATCTGCTGAAACTAAGCTGGAAGTCAGTATGGTTGTTCAAAGGTCTCCTTAGTCATGTAGTTAGAATATTTCATTTGATAAGCAGTACCTAGCTTATCATTTTAAAAGACTTAGAATTTTTGAAATCACTGATTGATGAGTCTGACTTGTGTGCAGCATGTTTTGTGTTGTTTTAAAGCTGCCTCTTAAAATACCTATATCACAAGTTCATAGTGAGTAGAAAACAGTGGTAACAGCTTAAGTTGTCTGTGTAACCGCTGAGGTATGCTTAAGTAAGTCCCCTTGACAGGCACAGGAGAATCTCTGCAGTTTAGGCTGCACTTACAGGATGTGGGAAGGGACTGGTCCTTTGCTCCAGCAGCTCCTCTTCAAAGTTCCCACCATATTCAGTGGATGTTTGTCTCAGTTCTTTTGAGATCCTCTAACAAATTGCCATGAGTGGTACTCATGCACAGCAGATGTGTGCTCCACAGCTTTGGAGGCTGGGAAGTTTAGCTTAGGACACCAGCATGTCAGCGTCCTGTGAGAGTCTACTTTTTTAGTCTCTGCTCATAAGGTAGAAGGGCAAGTCAGGCTCCTAAGAGCTCTGGGTTCCTTTTCTGATCGTACATCAGTGTTCTGCCTTTGTAACCACAACACCTTCCAGAGGTAGTAGGTAGAGTGTCAGCAGACACCTGCAAAAGTCACAAATGTCCAGAATTTGGCAACAGCGATTCCTTGTCATGCTGCGATGTCTACCTTAGTTATCCTTGTTAGTTGGGCTTCCTTGTCTCATATAAATAAGGGATGTGATACTAACATGACAGCATTTTGTGGTGCCTTCTATGTCTAAAGGCTTTATGGAGTACTACATACACTTCAGCATGTAACCTGTCCTCAGAGTACAGCAGACAGAAGAGCAAGCTTTCTGGTGCAGATGAGAAGCCCAAGGCTGACACTTACCTTGGTTTCCCAAGGTAACACACCTAGTGACACATGCAGAGGTTGTGGTCTGGTGCCCCTTTATGTGACATGTCTGTATTGATTGCTGTTATTTCTCTGCATTCCATTCCTTTAACTTTCATATTATAAAACTGATTTTGTTGGCTAGCTTCTGGCCACTCCTTCAAACCCACTTCTTTCTTTTTTAAATTTTTTTATTTTTAAGTGTATTGGTGTGAGGGTGTCAGATCTCCTGGACTGGAGTTACAGATAGTTGTGAGCTGCCATGTGGGTGCTGGGAACTGAACCCAGGTCCTCTGGAAGCCAGTGTTCTTAACCACTGAGCCATGTCTCCAGCCCCTCAAACCCACTTCTATTGCATCTCTCCAGACCCATCAATTCTGGGATTCTTCCTTTGTCTCTTATATTTCACACTGTGCACATTTCCTGAAGATGATGTCTTGCTCATAACTAACATTTGTATCTTTATGCTGCTGAGTCCCCCGTCCTTGTTGTGGGAAATATTAAAAAGAATGGCAAGTTCCCATGCTACACCCAGCTACTCTTAGCCCTGACAATCTCAACCAGCCAGTGGAGACTCTCTGACCCAGAGCTCCAAAATCTCTCCACCATCTCACTAAATTCCAACCGGCGGGTCGCTACCATACCAGCTCCATGCTTTAAAACCCCCACGGCCTTTGTGGTGCATATCAGCCAAACCCACACTTTGCCTTGAACCTTTCTCTCTTGAACTCAGACAAACTGCCTCGTGAAGGAAAACACAACACAAACTTAGTTCAGAAACAATGGTAACTCAATCACTGGGTGCAACAACTAAAATCCTAATCTTTTTTTTTTTTTTTTTTTT
>NW_022196913.1:97673962-97674174 GCF_008632895.1 Mastomys coucha
ATTGCATTATGAGAAAAGTTACATGATTTCAATTTATCTGAATTTGTTAACATTTAAAAACATATTTCTCCCGGTCGGCACCATGGCGGTCGGCAAGAACAAGCGCCTGATGAAAGGTGGCAAGAAGGGAGCTAAGAAGAAAGAGGTTGATCCATTTTCTAAGAAAGACTGGTATGATGTGAAAGCACCAGCAATGTTCAACATTAGGAACA
>NW_022196913.1:97676069-97676616 GCF_008632895.1 Mastomys coucha
AATTGAGAGTTTTGCTGGGTATAGTAGTCTGGGCTGGTATTTGTGTTCTTGTAGGGTCTGTATGACATATGCCCAGGATCTTCTAGCTTTCAGTCTCTGGTGAGAAGTCTGCCGTAATTCTGATAGGCCTGCCTTTATATGTTACTTGCCTTTTTTCCCTTACTGCTTTTAAAATTCTTTCCTTGTTTAGTACATTTGGTGTTTTGCTTATTATGTGACAGGAGAAATTTCTTTTCTGGTCCAGTCTATTTGGAATTCTGTAGGCTTCTTGTATGTTAATGGGCATCTCTTTCTTTAGGTTAGGGAAGTTTTCTTCTATGATTTTGTTGAAGATATTTACTGGCCCATTACATTGGGAGTCTTCACTCTCTTCTATACCTGTTATCCTTAGGTTTGGTCTTCTCAGTGCTATACCACTCCTGGGCATATACGCAAAAAATACTGCAACATGTAACAAGGACACATGCTTCACCATGTTTATAGCAGCCTTATTTATGATAGCCAGAACCTGGAAACAACCCAGATGTCCCTCAACAGAGGAGTGGAT
>NW_022196913.1:97677172-97689281 GCF_008632895.1 Mastomys coucha
TGGAGGGGAAACTGGGAATGGAGAAATTTACATGTAAATAAAGAAAATATCTAATAATAAAAAAAAGAGAAATGTTATAATAAAGCTGAATATTCTGTATGCTAAGTTTTAAAATAAATAAATTTATCTTTAAAAAGAGAAAGAAAAAAAACCCAGGAGACATTTGTAGCTGCATCTTATCCTCACACTATCCCTGTCCAAAAGGACCCTCTCTCCTTCCTGCTTCCTCTCTTCCCCTTCCAGCCTGGAAGTCTCTCCTACTTACCCAGTGATTGACCCCTTTATTCATTAGGGGATGGTTTTTGAGAAGTCACCTGAGTATATGACTCACTCCTGTCAGCAGCACCTTCCCAGGAGAGCAGAATTAGCATCAAAATACAAACAGCACCAGGTACATCCACAACAAATCCTAACCTCTATTTGAGATTTCTTGTATGAGAACCATATACATGAAGTCACTAATACATAGTTAACTTTTTTTTTATGGAGCTATAGGCTTCTTATTGTCAACATTCTAGATTTTAAAATTATCCTTGTTTTGGGAGAAGGGGGTGAATAGCTTTCAGAAAGTAGTACCTTCTAATCAACGTGTATTTCTCGTATCAGAAATCTGTCTGCCTCACTCCTTTTAGATAGTTATATCTTACTACCCACCTCCACCACTGCTTTCACAGTTGTACAGCTCCCAGCGTAAGCTTGTTTTCTCTAGCAGCCCAAGAGCTCTTTGGACACTTGAAAATTTGCTGGCCTTGCCCACAATGTCCTGTCTTCCCTTATTCCTTATTTCCTAGGCTTCATTTCAAAGTCCTTTCTGTTGCTTACCTATGTGGTCCCATTTACTGTCCCTTTAGGCCAGCTCTTGAGATGAACTCACTACACTTGTCCCAGCAAGTGCCTATTGCAGTGTTCTTTCTTCAGATTGTTCTTTGTCATCCTTCCTGTTGAATTTGGTCTTTTTTGGCAGACCTCCCTGAGGTCATCTGATTTCTCTGGATGAAGGGATTTCCCTGTATGCTTTCCTAACCATCTTTCGTCATTTGTAGCCGAAGCCTACTGCTTTCTTCACAACCACCTCTTAGATGTGGATGAGTAGCTCTGTTCTTTTCATTTCCACATCATAGGGCATACAATTTTCCAGAACTAAATTTAAATATTTTCCTTCCAGATTATCTAGTTCTCAGACTCTCACATCAATTTAATCAAGCAAAGCACCAGAGTTGTTCAGTTTCTCAGCCCATATCTAAACCATCAACAAAGTAATTTGGTCTTTCCTCAGCGAATAGTTCTTCTCCTTCTCAGATGCAGAACTGGGATCTGACCACTTCTCACTGTCGTCAGCCTAAACCGGTTCTTCACCACCTTCTGCTTAAACAGCTGTTGCAGCCTACTAAATGGCCGCCTTCTGCAAGCTCTCTTAGAACCATCCTAATCACCAGAGTGAGAAGCAGATCTGCTCACTCCTCAGTTCCCTAGTAAAAGATGCACTCCAACATCTGCTGTGTCCCACACTCTGACCTTTATTTCCTGTCTGTATAAATGCTAAGACTCCAGGCTCACCACCCTCATTTCTTTAGATCCCTGTTGAACATTATTTTGAAGCTATCTCTGACCATCCATCACAGAAGAGCTTACTGTTCCCACCTTATTTGGTGTATTATTTTTCCATTCAACCAGAGTATAAACTCCACCAGGCCAGGGGCTTGGTCTCTCCATTGTATCTTCAACATATCTTGAGCAGCTGTGGCCCCTACTAGTCTCTTGGGACATAGTTGGGAAACTCCACTGTTTTTACACTAAGGTTAAGTGTTAACCTTAGTGATTTAGCATACCTCCAACAGCAGCACTGAGTTCTTTGGATACTTGTACTTAGACGAATACCTCTTATTAGTTTTGGCTTCTTGTTCTGAACTAGGTGTTGGTTTAGTGCTTACTTTTCCTTCTGTTCGTTTGAAGGGATTAAATGGGACAATGACTATGAAGTGCCTTCGTATCTCAGTGCAGTACAGATTTAAAAAAAAAAAAAAACGGTCTAAAACTAAAACCATGTGGCTGAAGCTGCCAAGTTCTGCTTGCTTGCTGTGGCCAGAACATGACTCCCTTATTCAAATATATCTTCATCCACTTTCTATTTTCAGTGATTTCCTTCATTGCCTAAGCTTGGCTGTCCTGAAACTTGCTCTGTATATCATTCTGGTCTCAACCTTAGAGATCCCCTGCCTCTGCCTCCCTAGTTCTTGGATTAAAGATGTGTACCACTATAACTGGGCCTAAGTTTTTCTTTAAAGTTGGAGCTTAGCTGGTGGGATCTTGCCCACTCTTTTATTTTATTTAACATTATAATTTTCTTTGTTAGTTTATCTCCTTGAACACAGAGCTTAGCTCCATTCCATTTCCTGGTGTCCTCTTTCTCCTCAAGCTGTACATTTTGTATTTTTCCTTGTTCATCTTGTTCTCTTTCATTATAGATCTCTTTAAGGGTGAATACTAATAACTACATGACAGAGTCAATACTAGTCTGTTTTGAGATTTTCTCTGCCAAAGCAGTTAATCTAAAACTCTCCAGTTTAGCCTCAGGCAGACTTTTTGGACAAGGGCAGAAAACAGCTACATTCTTCACCAAAATATCACAAGAGTAGTCTCTAGGCCACATGCTCATATTCTTCTCCTCTGAAACCTCTTGAGCCAGGCCCCACAGTTCAAATCTCCCTCAGTACCACTGTCTTCTATATTCTTACTAGGATGGCCCATTAAGCCCCATTTAAAGCATTCAACTAATTTTCTAATCCAAAGTGCCAAAGTCTACATTTCTCCAAACAAAAAACATGGTCAGGCCTATCACAGTAATACTTTAGTCCCTGGTACCAACTTCTTTCTTAGTTAGGGTTTTATTGCTGTAAAGAGACACCATGACCATGGTAACTCCTATAAGGGCAAACATTTAATTGGGACTGGCTTACAGTTTCAGAGGTTTAGTCCATTATCATGGCAGGAAGTGTGGCAGCATACAGGCAGATATAGTGCTGGAGAAGTAGTTGAGAGTTCTACATCTGGGTCTGCATATAGCAAGAAAAGTGACATAATTCCTCCAGCAACACCATGCCTACTCTAACAACTCCTAATAGTGCTACCCCAAATGGATCTATGGGGTACATTTTTTATTCAAAGCAATTTCTCAGTAATTGAAGTGTCACAAGCAGGGGCCAGGGTGACATCTGTATTTTTGCTACAAAGAATTTATGGTGTTCCCAAGTGAAGTATCACTGCCAAAATAAGAAACTTCTCAAACCTAAATATGTTTAAGAATTCCAGACAGATGAGTTCAGCCGCTCACTCTCTGGACATCTATACCTTTCTTTGAGGCTTAGATTTGTAGAAACAGTAGCAGCAGCAGTAAAATGCTTCCGCTTAACACATGTCAGCTTTCTTTCACAAAAAGGTCTGTTCTGTTCTCTCAACAATAGGAGAGAGGAAAACAAAATGGCAACTACTGTTTCCAGTTCTAAATTGAATTTCTGGGCTGAGCTTCCTTTGTTCACATTCCCTTGGGTACTCAATAAATGCTAAACTGTCAACTTTTTTTTACAAACTATTAGGAAAAAAAGAAGAGTGAGAAAATGTAAGAGAGGTGGCATTTGCCTAGAATCCCAGTGTTTCAGATGCTGAGGCAAGACTCACAACAAGTTTGAGGCTAGCCTATTAGGAAAATAGTATCCCCGCCTCACCCCCCAGCACTGCCCCCCCCCACTGCCTTAGCTTTGCCCTTGATCCTGACCCATGGTTAGTACTTCTCTCTACTGCTCATTCCGTGATCTTTTGGCCCTTGACGTCTCTCAGCTGGTGATGATCTGTTTCCACACATAAAGCCCTAAGATCCTGGTTGCTCTGTCTGTATGTAGTATCCATTATCTTTTACCATTATATATGATAAAACTAAGAGATCCACCAGAATCACACCTGTCCTTTCTTACTCTTCAGTAGCAATCCTAATTACCTTTTACAGTCACAACTCATTGCCTCAACCAGTTTTTTTAGCCTTCTTTCTGTCTGTGCCATGAAGGACCCAGAATTACTAAGCTTCCACTTGAACTTCCAGATCAGTAGAGGATTGCTGAGTCCTTGGACAGTCATTCTTTGCTTGGGTTCTGAGACTGTCCAACCAGTAGAACCAGAGTTGCCATAAAGTAGGGTACGGTGGGGGTGTAAACTGGTCTTCTGACAAACTGGTGTAAACTGACAAAGGGGAAGAGTTGTGAAACTAGTTCTTCCCACCCCTACCCCCCACCTGTCCACTCTGGCTCTAGGAGAAACAATATCTGTTACTCTCTGGTTTCCAGCAGCAACAGAATTCCACCTTACCTCATCTCTTGAGGTGCTAGAATTGAGTCTATCTGAGATGACTTCAGCTGATGATACTTTGTTTCTAACTAACAGGACATAAGTCCTATTAGTATCAGCCCACATCTTTGTACTGTTTCACTGTCCTTAAGTGAAATATCATGGCAAGATAAGGCATTGGTTCAGTCCGTGGGTGATAGAGGTATGGTGAATGGCAAAGACAGTTCCAGGTCAGAGTGTCTCTTCATGTGAGAACTCACACATGACCACAAGTGGTTTGGATATTTGCCTGGAGTCTTTCATGCTTTCACTGTGTTGTTGGTGTGACAGGGAGACTTGCATGAGTTGGTTCTTTCTGTCACTGCCCCACTTTGACCTTGTGCAAGATGTTTAACTATTGTGAGCTATCTACTCCTCCTGTGTGAAATTGAGATAAAGATTTTTTTTTTAAACTTGAGGCTTTGGGCCACTTGGAGTTAAAAATGCAGAAAGCAATAGCCACAGTCCTCATCCCACCCTACCTTAGGGGATGGACTTTGTTAGACTGAGCACTTAAAAAATTGTCTAAAATGGTACCCTCAATATTTACTTCATTATATGCTCCCCTAACATCTGAGAAGCTTTCTTCCAAGTGGTTACTATAGTGTGTCATAAGCTCTTCTGACTAGTTAAAGAATACCCACTTCCCCCACTAGATCCCAAACCTCATGATAGTGGTAGGGAACTGTTACTCTGTTAATCCATAAATCTTCCAATGCCTAGTACAGGGTCATATGTAACATATTCAGTAAATCAGTAAATTACTGAGTGGATGAATACATGAAAAAATAAACTATGTATGTTTCTTTAGATATTGTCAAAAAGAATTCCTCCAAAGTAAACAAGTTCTGAGAGGTGATATTAGCATTTTCATGTGTTCTCTCAGAAAAAAAGAGAATCCTCAAGCTGTATTCTGAGTGCACCAGTTGTTTCTGTTGGTCCCAGTATTAGAGTGGACATGGTGCCGTGAGCAACGTCCTAGGGCGATTTTTCAGTATCATGAATGCTTATATGTACTGAGGTGTAGATGCCTGAAGGTGACAAGTTGCCTTAGTTGGCTGCCATCTTTTGGGTGTATTCTAACAGGACTGATCATTAAAACTAGATCAGTAGCTTACATACATATTTGACCTTACTCTTTCTCAATTTTTATCTAAGCACCTTGAAGGAGTAAAGGTGTTCCATGTCTGATCGGAACTGCTCAGTGGTGGTGTTGCAACACCTTGGCAAACTGTAAAGTCCACTTGGTGTGTCCTAAAGAACCACAAGGAAGTATTTTCTCTCCAGTGTTTAGTTAGAAGTCAGACTCTTGCTAACTAATGATGCTAGAAAACATATCAAACTACAAATAATTTGGTAGAAGTTAGTGTAAATTGTACAATACAGCAGAAGTTGGTATAAGATAAAGGGCACAAAAGGTCTGTGCTGGCCATCATTAAACATGTATGGATATTTCTTAAGCATGGAAGGGATATAGGAAAGTATAAAATATGGCATATCTCCCATATGTACGTGTAATAAGGATATCTACAGTGAAAACACAGAGATTCTCTGTTGAGATACCTTTTAATAAAATTTGTACCAAGTCCTTTTGCTACATATAGGTGGAGACAGTGTAGGCTTATATTAGTGTACCTGTGTATGACCAGTTGGTTTGGTGGTGTGTCATAAATGTGGACCAACATCCATAAATGCTTCGGTGCTTAACATAGTACCTAACATTCTATTGGCACTCAGTAAGTATTTGTTGGATGAGTATTCTGAGGACAATTGGGCAGTTCTCTGTAGATTTTTAGTATTAGCCAGGTCCCATAGCTTTTTTATCCAGCTGACCACAAATTAGAAATTAGAATAGTAAATCTTCTTACTAAGCAGAATAAAAGCAAACTGTTTCACTAATGTATGCTAAGTGTGCTGAACTTTTAAAGGGAGACTGGAAAGCATTGGTTGTTTTTTATTTACCTAACTGGTTGTTTGAAAGTCAGTCAATTTATCTGAGACTCTCTGTTCAGTTACAGGAAAGACTAATTTGATACTAGATTCTCACATGATTCAAGAAGTGTGTGAGTGACTCAGACCATTAATATCTTTCACTCCTGTGATCTCCGCTCCCAGGGAGATGATGCCTGTAAGGCAGTAATGGTGATTGCAGGAGGAGGAGATCTTGACTTTGCCCAGTGGTAATCAAATGACACAGTTTTGAGTAATTACATATGCATACAGTATTTTACAGAAGAAATGAGCTAAATTATCATCTTATAACTATATTAATGTTTGTATTTGCATGTTGTGAAAGTAGTGTGCAGTTTCAGTATAAGCTATGATTAAGTTCCACCTTTTATTTCTACCAGTACTTTCCCCGCAAAAGCAAACAAACTGGCTTTTGTTCAGTGGAAGGACTTGCCAGCAGAATAAATAAGTCAGCTCATTGTATGCTTGTCCCTTGTTGACACAGAGGAAAATTGGAGTCACAAGCAGCCAGGATTGGTTGTTAGTTAAAATGTAGCTAAGTGGCCAGAGAGATGGCTCAGCAGGTAAGGGTACTTGCTACCAAGCCTGATGACTTGAGTTCAACCTCTGAGAACCTCACAGTGGAAGGAAGAAAACAGTACCCAAAAGTTGTCCTTTGGCCACTTTACATGTTCAGTGTAGCATGTACATACCCACATACATACAAATAAATAATAACAAATAAAGTGCAGCTAAATACCCCTAACTGAGTTTTGAGCCTAAACTGAGCAGCTCATTGAAGAGTGTTTGGTGATTTGTGTGTTTTCTGCATTACTGCCTCATCTTTTAGAAATGATTAAGGTCTGGGTATTTGACATGCGCTTTTGTGCTTTGCGCTACTCTTGCCAGAGTCCCAGATGACTCAAACTGAGTTGGATGGGCACTTCTCAGTCTGTGTTTAGCTCAACCTCTCTGAGGCATTTGTCACATCTTAAAATTTCTTCCCAAAATTTTGGGGCACTTGGTTTGGTTATCTTGTTAACTCTTACAGGTTTTCTTTTTTAACTCTTATAGCTGGCTGTTAAATGTAATATTCTCCAAAATTCTATCTCAGTCCTTTTTGTGCTTCCATTTATTCAGTCTCCTTGGTGATCTCATTCATTTCCATGGTTTCTATTAAAATCTGTTCGTGGAGGCTTCCATGTGGGTGTCTCCAGTCTTAACAGAGTGTAGACCTGCAAATCCAGCCTCCCTGCAGATCCGCCTCTATAATGATAATCACAGTAGTAATCAGACAACAATAGCAGTTTCTTATTATAGAATATTCTGTCAGGTGGCTGAGGGCTTTATTGCTTTGTTCCATTTATTTTCAGCAACTATGAAAAATTAATATTGTTATTTTCTACCATTATGAGTGGAAATCAGAGTTGGATATTTACAGTGCCTTTTCTAAGATCATAGCAGAGTCTTATATTCCAAGTCCAAATTTTTTATCTTAACACCTTAGATTAGCCTGTCTAGGTGGATTCTATATTGTCTTCTCCTACACACATACCCTCTGTTGCCCTCTGCTGTACATGAAAGGACACTTCAGAGCTGGAACTGGAACTCCGTGGTCCATCTTTTACCTAGCCTGAGATAGATTCTAGATTTATTCCCAAGCACTAGACATTCAAATTCTGCATGATGCTAGACCTCCATCTTCAGCCCTTGGCTGATTACCAACTCAGAGTCACTTCCTCCATCTCTAGTCTCTTCCATACATTCCTCAAATTCAGCTTACCCAGGTTCCTTTGGCTAGACTCAAGGGCCATCAGACTCTCACCACTATTTAACATGGCTCTTCTTTCTCTGCAGTCCCTTATGTTCTGCCTGTTTTGCTGGTTAATTTCTGGTTCCTTTTCAGCAGTGGTTGAGTGACATCAGTATAAGGCACTCACTCACTTCCTTCACTCTGTCACATAAGCTTGAATCGGGCATTTTTAGAGTCCTCCTTACATTGTCATTCTGCCCAGCTTACCGAAATCATAGTGATTAAGCAAAGAAAATTTCTTTCTCCTAACAAAAGGTGATCACAGCACACAACCTTTTGCTTGGATGTGATTGGTAGGTTCTGAGAAATTAGAAAGACATCTCATTAATTTAAAATAAAATCAAGACGTTTCTCTGATTAGAGGGTAGAAGATGAGCCCTTTAACCTCTTTTTATATTGTTTCTTAACTTTTTAAACTGATTAAAAAGAGCAAGTTTGGCTGCTCTATAAGCTGCCTTCTAGTGTAGAAGTTATGTATTCCACTAATATTAGTAACAGGTTGATAGTTTTGGCTATTAGAAGATTAAGTGTTTGATCCTATTAAGATTAATTTGAAATATTTAGAGTAATGCCTCCTATCTATCTGTCAGGTACTACTAGTAATATAGTGATAAGTCAGACATTGTTCAAAGAGTTTGTCTTATTCTGAGAAAAAGACAATGTTTCGCGCATGTTTAGTGACTATCAGCTGAATGGTGAGCAAGGCAGGAGAAGCAGGGATATGGTGAGGAAGCAGCTAGAACCTGTATTAGTGGAATACATAACTTCTACACTAGAAGGCAGCTTATAGAGCAGCCAAACTTGCTCTTTTTAATCAGTTTAAAAAGTTAAGGAACAATATAAAAAGAGGCTAAAGGTGAAGAATAGGAAGTAAGGCCTGGAGAGGTGGTTGCTCTTCCAAAGAACCTGAGTTTGATTCCCAGCACCCATGTTAGGTGGCTCACAGATGCCTGTGGTTCCAGTGCTGGGGCAGGTGGAGGTTGGAGAGACTCTCCAACATCTGTAGCCTCCGTGGACACCTGTACACATGTGTACTTACCCATATGCCCAGAGACACATATATAGGCACATAATTTAAAATCATAAAGATCCAAGAAAGGAGATAAGAGTGTCACAAAACTGGATATCAAGACCCTTCTCTTTTTCTAAAATCACTGATGAACATCACTGATAGGCCAATAGCCAAATCTCACTGATGTTTAAGATTTTCCAGCAGAGGCTAGGGTATAACTAGTGGTGGAGCATATGTTTAGCATGAAACAGGTCCAACCCTCAGGACTAAAAATGAAACCAGAGCTAATGGTGGTAGTCGCAGCGCTATGTATAAGACCTGCTCTGTCTGATTTTTCACTTTCACATCTGTAATATGTAAGGTTATGTCATCTCTGGTGGGTTCTGAGAGAATGGAATGTTGCTATTCACACCAACTCTCCCACTGTAAGCCCTTCCTCTGTTGCCAGCCCTCTCACCATCCCCGGACTACTCTGGTCACCAGGCCTGACATCTCTAGGTGGGAGTGTCCAGGCTCCACCCCTGAGGAGCTCCACTGGACGACTCCTCCCAGAATCCCAAATGGATGTAACAGCTCCCCCTCCCCTGGGTAGGAGAATGTCCAGGCCCCATCCTACAGAAAAAAACAAAACAAAACAAACAAACAAAAAACTACCAACCTCCAAGCTTGCCCTAAGATCAGACCACAAAATCCTTCCAATCCCGGGCCACTCTGGAAAGCTCTTCCACTCCGTCCGTCCGTCCGTCCGTGTGTGTGTGTGTGTGTGTGTGTGTGTGTGTGTGTGTGTGTGTGTGTTATGTATTCCTGTTCTCTACTGCCATCCTCCTGGGTTTTCCCCGCCCAATAACAGCTTGCTTATTTGTGAGGTTTGTTGTGGGCTCTGACTTTGTGGTATCTCTTGACTCCTGACTGCTAAGATACCTTTCTCATCCAAACTCTGACACTTGTAAAGAGCCAGCTTGTTCTGGCAGCAGCTCCATTAGTTTGCCATCAGGGAGTTGGCAGGTTTACTCTTCGAGAACCAGGCAGTTGCTTTGCCAGCCATACTCCCCATCTTTTGTTCTACACTTATTCCTAGAGGTCTGGGTAATAAAGGCTAAACTGCTTATTGTTTTTTCCTCACTAGAAATCTTGCTGTTTGGATGAAACTGTTTGGCTTTAAAAAGCTTTTGCCATCAGAAATTGGTGAGGAATGAGTGGGAGTGCAGGTAGTGAAAACATTTAAGACATCAAGCGAAATTTATAATTACTTTGTAGAAGAGGAAATGGCTTTCCTCAGCTTTCCCTAGCCAATTCTTAGAAGAGTAGACCCAACCTCAGAGGTCTCCAACTGCCCTGTTGATGGGGGGTGGAGGCGGCAAGCTGTTTAAACCAAGGTGCTGTAAGACATTCCATCAAAACAGTGGAAACCACAAAGACATGGGCTACACTCAAAAAGCGAGTGCCTAGAAAGAAGCTCTAGGCTCCTAATAGAGTGCTATTTTTAGTGTTGCTGCGACTGCTGCTGAATGTGTGTTCTAAAGGAGATGAAGATCTAAGGAAGTTAATTAAGACAGACTCAAGAACAAGATAGATGGGAAGAGATGGGAAGGTGCAAGCACAGCTGAATGGTAATTGCAGCAGTGAGGACGTACATAGTGTTCACAATCCAATACCTTTATTGTTTCCGTATGGCTGAACTTTATAATATTTAGGGAGAAGAACATACATTGAGTGTTTGGCCTTGAACAGAACAATCAGAACACTCAACTCCTTGTTAGACCAGGGAACTGTGGAAAGTCAAAGCCTTAGTTTCTCTTGTTAATGTGGGAATCACTGCCATCAACTGGTCAAGGGCTACAAGAGAATGCTGAGACTGAAGATGGAATAAACACTGTTGCGTGTAGAGGCGGGCTGAGCAGATCCAGGTGAAGAAAGAGGGGTAATGCCCAGATCTGGGCCAGTGGTCTGTTCTGCAGGGTTCAGCAAGTTCATGAACACAGTGACAGGCTGTGTGGAGAAGGTAGGCAAGTCCATCACTTTCTGAGTAGTTGTATTGTCTCGTGGGAGGATATGTTTTCTCTCATACTGTCTTTTGAATTAAATGAGATTAAGATAGTTGTATAGCCCCTGTTGATACTCATTATCTCTAACAGACATGAATTTATGATCTTTCTTAGGTAAAAGAAGAACGTCCAGAAAAAGTACCAGATTTAAAATTACTGGTAGAAAAGAAATTTTTGGCTTTACAGGATAAGAACTCTGACGCTGACTTTAAAGAGAATGAAAAGTTTGTGCAGTTCAAGCAACAGCTGAGGGAGCTGAAGAAGCAATGTAAGTCGGCCGCTTTGCTTTGGCTTCTTGAGATGAAGGGCCTGACCTGTGAGCAGTGTCCGCTTCTCTGCTTGCTCCATCCTCTGCCTGAATGGCTTGTCTTGTTGCAGTTTCACGTTTGTCTAATACTGGTTCCAGTTGCCTGTCCATTTCTGAAAGCCAACAGTTTCCACAAAGTGTCTCACTGCTGGGGAGGGAAATTGGGAAAACAAAATAAAACTAAAAACCATTTTATTAAGATAACAATGGTAATTCTTTCAAAACATAAACTGCTGTGCCAAGCTCTACAGTACATGTGTTCGCATTTGGTGCTATGGGCAGCATTGGTGAGGCTTCTTCAGGGAGTCCTCCCAAATGCCATCAAAGTCCCACTGACACTTCACCCTGGGGACTGTAAAGTCCATGTGATTTTTAAATTGGCTTAAATGACTGTTACACTTAGGGTTTTGACTTGAAAATGAGAGTGAGGAAAATAATTCATTTTAGACACACACCTCTCTACTTTACAGAGTGTATCAGAAATAATATATCTTCTCAGTGAGGAGAATGATCCATTGTACGTGTACACACACACACACCTTACAGAATATACCAGACACATACACACACACACACACACACACACACACACACACACACACACACCC
>NW_022196913.1:97689341-97696947 GCF_008632895.1 Mastomys coucha
ACACACACACACACACACACACACACACACACACACCCCTTACAGAATGTATCAGACATACACACACACATACACACCTTACAGTATGTACCAGACACACACACACACACACACCCCTTACAGAATGTATCAAACATACACACACACATACACCCCTTTCAGAATGTACCAGATACAAACACACACACACACACACACCCCTTACAGAATGTACCAGAACTAATAAATCTTCCCCACAGTGCCCTATCCATTCCTGTCTCTCCATGTGGTCCTCAAAACAATGTTAGTGAGTTGGATCTTTTTTTTTTCTCTTTTGTCTCGGCAGCTGTTTAGTTGTGTGGAGATTTTTTGTTTTGTTTGTTTGTTTGTTAAGGATTGAGACTAGATTATCCCTTACAGAATTGTAGAGAAAAGTGAATAACTTTTTTCCCCTTTTGAACATTAGCCTTCTTTCACACTTATTTGTATAGTGACAGAGCAGAAATATTATGTGTGACCTAAGTTCATTTTGTGTCTTTTTATGTACTCAATATAGCAATTCATGTTTTGAAGTTGGCCTTCTTTTAAGTAAAGTATTTTCTTTAAATTGGTGCTGAGATCTCAAAAATGACTGAGGAAGCTGCTTCACTTTTGTCTATTTTACAAATAACTTAAGTTTCACAATTTAGAATGTTTTGCAATCATGCTGAGACTATTGCTGTTCTGTAGATTTAAACAGTAAGCATTTTCCCTTTATTTGGTTCTTCATTGAACATTGTCACTATTAAAATCTTTCCAAAGTAATTTTGTACTGTTCCCCCAAGTAGAGCATAGTCCCCAGAAGACCGACTGTGGGGCTGTCAGGCTTTATGTGTGTGGTAACAGACATGGTTGTACCTTTAAGTGTCCTTGCATCTAGCTCTTACAGATTATGACAGACCTCATGCCTCATCTCGTACTTTAAAGGTATTTTATAATAAAACTGAGGAATAAATATATAAAAAGTATATTTCTTCCTCTTTTGTTACTTATTCACAAAGTTATTATTCCATAAAAGAAATTATAGTGAATTTTAGAATAATATGGTCTTTGGGAAATTTCTAATCAGGAGCATATAATGCAACCAAATTAATGTTTGAATTGTGATTATTTTTTTTAATATAGGGAGAGAGAAAGAGAGAGGGGATAGAAGACAGATGTGTTTCCCCAGGTCCATCCATACACATCATTTAGATAGTTAAATCTAATGACAAAGTAAATTTATATTGAAAAGAACACTTCCTTATGTAAGAGTTCCCCATGCATTGCAACACTGGGATTAACAGAAGTTTCCCTTTAATTTCCCCTGAAATGTTATTTTAAAAGGTCCTGATCTTAAATAGCAAGAGCAAACAAAATATCAATACTCTTTTAAAGTGCTATGTAAGATGTTTTTGTGATACTTGCAGGACTTAAGTATTCTTTACTTCACTCACAGTTCATCCTGCTAAGCTGCTGGTTCTCACACTTTCTGATCCCATGTCCCTTTAACAAACTGAAAATGCACTTCTTGGGGTCCTAGATCACATGTTGTATGTGCCTTCTAGTATTTATCCTATTGGAAACCAGAACTGAGGATTAAAATAATAATAATCTATTTAAAAAACTATGCCCATTATGTGTTAAGTATAGACAACATTTGACATGAAATGTTATTGTTCCCCAAACATAAGGAAAATGTACTGAGATTAGGTGGCTTTGTTTCTTATTTTTGCAAATCTCAACTTCTGGCCCATAAAGCAGATGAATCCTCTTTCTTGCTTTTGTATTGCTCTATAGCAATGCCTTGTTTTGGCTGAAGGGAAGTCTCATATGCTGGTATAGTAGTCACATTTTCAGACCACCAGAAATTCCCATTTTGAAAACACCAGATCTGGGCTGTCTATGGTACAGATACAGTTTACAGATTGGGAAGTTTTTATCATATTAGGTTCAATCATTGGGGGGAATAAAACAGGGATAACACTTAATGCTGTAAAGATAACATGAAAATCTGCTTTGTGACTAGGCTGGCTAGAGCCCAGACATGCTTACTAGATTAAGTATGGTCTCTGGCAGCTTTCCCAATGTCATTGCAGAGCCATGTTACATCACAAACCACTGGCCCCAGAACTTATAATATTTACTGTCTGCTTCTTTACAAGAAAGGTTACTGGTTGCTCATCTAAACTACAGCCAGAGGTTCTTGGTTTTTTTGTTTGTGTGTTTGGTTGGTGAGTTTTTTTTTTAAACTACAGATTTGCCCATAAATACCATACATTTATTTTCTATATACTCAGAACACTTTTAAATAGCTGTTCTATTTGATTTATGTAGTTGATAGTCTTAAATTATTACAAATAAGAAACTTAGCACTTGAAAAAAACAATTTTATTATGTTTATTATATAGTATGTAATGTGAGAAAAGTCAGAACATTTTATCTGGCTTGCTCGTATGTTCTGTCATCAATAGAGGCTCTGTAGACCAGAGTATTCAGAAACTTTCTGAGGTTGGGTTTAGGCTCAGTAGGAAAGAAGGTCTAATGTGATAGAGTGGGAAAGAGTAGGCAGTGCATCCTAGAATAGAAGCCTACTGGCTGAGCTAGGCTTATTTAAGGGTAGCATTTCTCCAATGATAATGTGCTTTATTTGCGTCTAATCTGTAGTAACAACATCAGATTCTTTGAAGACATTATTTTTCTCCCTTGGACACCCCCTCATCGTTGTGGTAAAAGCATCTGGCAGAAACAGCCTCAGATAGGGAAGATTTGTTAGGTTCACAGTTTCAGAGGTTGGAGTTCACACTAATGCACATAGAAGTCATGGCAGCAGCAGCATATGGAGAAGGCTGTTCACTTATTGGCTGATAAGGAGGTGCATGGCAGTAAAGGATGCAGACAAAATACACCTCCAGATCTGACCCTGGTGACCTGCTTCTTCAAGCTAGGTCCCACCTCCTGAGGTTTCCAAAGCCTCACAAAAAGATGAGGACATTAGTGTTCAACACATGAGCCTTGTGGGGAAATTTCATACTTAATCCATAATGCTTTATACTAGAGAAAATTATGTCTACTCCAATTTATTTCTTAGCATTGTACCCAGATTAAATGAGGTACTGGTTCCTTGCAAACTCTCAGACTTGCTTACATTTATTATTGAAGGAGCCCAGTATAGGGCACAGCAGAAAGAACCCAATCTTAACAGCAGGAACTAAAGCTCCATTCCAGCCCTGACAGATTAACTTTACTGACTCCTTTTTGATGGCCTATGTATTCTGCACTCATCTGAGGTTTGTCCTCTCCCTTTTACTATGACAAAAGTCATGACCAGTCTATATTATACCCACTATATGAAGTTCTTGGTACTTGCAGATTAATAAATGCCAACTGCCATTATTTGAATGCCCACACATGAATGAGCACTATATATACATTGCTATTTTATTTCTTAGCTCTCAGGAGGATTGGAGAGAGGCAATACAAGTTGCTTTAGATCCACAGTAGTACAGTTTAGATGCTGGATGACACTAAAGCCTGTAAGGATACTTTGGATATTTCAAGCATAATAAACAGTAACCTGGCACATGTCTCATCATCTCAATGTTGACAGCATCCATATGGGGGAAAGGAATGAAAAACTGCTACAAGTTCTGTTTTTAGCAGACCTGAAACCATATAATGAGAATCATGGAGGTGACACATTTACCCAGGGTCCCAGTTAGGAGACCAGAACTGACAGATACACTCAAAAGGAGGAGAGAAGTTTTAGAGGGCAAGATGGCTATGGTTAAAGTTAGTAGAAGAAGGCTCCCTTGTCAAGGTACAAGTGAGTCATCCTCAAGTTAGAACAACTGAAATGTGGGTGTTTCTCTCATTGTGACTTTGATGAGGGTGTTGTTCTTCATGCTAGGTGGCAGCTAGACCAAGGAAGACCAAAGCCTCAGTTCTCCAGAGCTGACAGATATATACTTGAAAAATAATTATATTGTCAAATGTTATTCCAGAAATTAGAAAGATTTAAGCTTTGTAATCTATATGTAATTAAAATGTCAGGCAAATTATTAAGTATTTTTAGTATGTCAGGATTTTTTTTAAGACATGCATATATTTGTGTTTCAGAAAGATTTTTAAGTAGAACCTGGCAGCTCAGTGTATGGCATGTTACTGTGTTTGCATACAGCAAATGGATAAGAGCATTCAGGCAGTCAATCTGAAACTTCAAAATCAAAATCTATCAAGTTAATCATTGCTATTTGGCTTTGAAAAGTACCTGTAATTGGCATTGTCATATGCATATAGTAGCAGTTATGCAGGTCAGGGCAGAGGGGGTAGATACATGACTGCGGCTGATCCATGTGGTGTACAAAGCTCTTAACAGAGTGCATTCCTAGTAACAACATTTGAAATCAAGTCAACTGGTACAATCTTGGACATTCAGAATAGTGACTTGATACATTAATTTCAATTGAAGGTTTTAGAAGCATTTATTCATGTGATTCAATAATGAAGACATGCTGTTGGGAGTAAAACAGCTCTGTGTCCCCTCTGGCCACTCAGTTTCTATCTCTGGATCTCATGTCTATACTTCTTGAAGGCTTTCTTCTTCGAAATGATGGAATATAATGTGCTCAGTTGTCAACACACACATTACCATTTGAATATATTTTCTTAGAGACTCTGTATCTGAGAATTTTCCCTAAGCAGATGTTTAGAAAAAGAGAAGCAAAATTGATTCAGTGATACCCTTTACAGTATTATTTATACTTAATATATAATTAATAATATAAATGACTAACAGTAGGTTAACTAAATAAAATATTCAGCACTGATAATGTAGAATATTTATGTTTAAAAATAACCTTAAGAATTAAATGCATATGGTATTAACAGTTTTTAGAAGTAGGATACAAAGTTCAATATTAGCTCCAGGCCTGTTAGCTCATGCTGGGATGCCAGCACTTGGAGATGGAGGAAGGAGGATTACCAGGTTTAAACCAGCTTGAGCTACACAGTGAGTTCCAGGCTAGCATGCATGATAGTGTGAGACCTGTCTCAAAAGAAGGGAGGGAGGGAGGGAGGGAGGAAATAAGTTAGTTTAAAATGTTTAATATGATTACATGTGAAGTAGGCTTTATCTTGGTGTATTAGCACCTTCCAATAATGCCAACACTCTGGACAGAGGCTGAGGAAAGAGAATTGATATAGGGTTGAAATCAGCTTGAGCTAAATACTGACAGCCTGTCTCAAAAAATAACATGTAAAGTGGACTTCATCCTATTGAAAACATTCAAATCATTGAAAGACAAATCATTTTAAAAAAAAAAAAATACTCATTTTTTTTGGTAGTCCAATACTTGGGAGGCAGAGCTCTGAATTCAAGGCCAGCCTGCTCTATAGAGCTGATTTGAGGACCAGGATAGCCAGGGCTCTGTTGGAGGGTGGGTGGGAGAGAAAATGAGTAAACAAACTAACTGGTATAGAATATTGACAAACCAGTTATCTCTCAAGGGCTAGAGGACATCCAGGGTAGATAAGGAACAATAGCATAATAGGAAGAAAGACTTCAATGCAAAAATCCAGGAGAGGCTTGAAGACTTCACAAAGGAATATACAGAAACATTAGTGTGCACAAATGATTCCTGCAGAACTCACCTTCACAAAAGCACTGCTGGATGGAATTGTGCTCTACCCTAACCTCTATCCCCCATTCCAAAAAGTGTGTCTATACCTGTGCTCCACCTTCTAAGTGCCTCTGTACAATACAATACAAAACAATCCTTCCATTCACTAAACACTGCTACAAGCTGGGAGTGACAAGAATGCTACAGTGTTTGCAACTTCTGTATAAGGCATGCTTTATCTTTAAAATGTGTATTGCTTAACAGCAATGTGAAGGAAGGAATAGGTAGGCTTATAGTCCTGTATAACAGATGAGATTCTGCAGGATCGAATTTCCTGTACATTTCTGTCACCTCCCAGAATTCTTTTTGTCCCATTATAATTTATACCTCCCAACATCCCCAGCTACTGCCAAGTACTAATAATTTTAACTCATTCATACTACTGTATAAACAGGACCATGCAGTCTGCAGCCTTTTAAGTGACATATTTCATTTACCAGAGTGTGTGGAAACGGACCATTAGTGTGGTTGACAGCAGCAGCTTGTTGGTGATTTCTGAGTAGTCATCTACCATTTGGGTAGTATATTTATCCACCCACCCACTGAAGAGCATTTCTGACTATCTCTTGTGGCTTTTGTGAGCAAAGCTGCTCTGAACATCCACACACAGGCTTTGATGTGGGGGTAGGTTTGCATTTTCCTTGAGTAGGTACCTAGGCATGGCGTTGCTGACTTGTATGTTAAGTATATGGTGTATATGATGTTTTGCTTACAAGAAAGTGATCAAATGCTTTCCAGAACACAGTAGGGTTCTACTTGCTATGCACCCCTACTAGTACATGAACTACTTTGGCTCTTTCTTGGTTTTCAAGACAGGGTTTCTCTGTATAGCCCTGGCTATCCTCAAATTCACTCTGTAGACCAGGCTGGCCTTGAACTTAGAAATCCACCTGCCTCTGCCTCCCAAGTGCTGGGATTGAAGGCGTGTGCCACCACTGCCTGGCCTCTATTTTAAATTTAGTCATTTTAACTAGTATATAATGGTATCTTAGAGTTTAAAAGTTCCCTTTTTGATTTTTTATATTTCAGTTTTTCATGTAGTGTTAATATTTTTCTAGTTATCTATTTGCATTTACTCTTCATTTAGTCCACAAACACCAGCAAAAGTCCTGCATGGTAGTCTATAACCCTAGCAGTGGGAATTGGAGGCAGAAAGATCAGGAATTTAGGATCATTCTCATCTCCATAGCAAGTTCGAGGCCAGCCTGGACTACATGAGATCCTGTCTCAAACAATTATTAACACAACAACCCCAAATACCAGCAGTGCTAGTGCTACCTGGAAATGCCTTTAAGTGTGAACTGCCACATTCTCCTGCAAACTAACTGAGTCTGAATTTGGGGGAGAGAATGAATTTTAACAAGCCGTTCAGTAATTCTTCTGTATTCTGAGTTGGAGAACCACCATCTACAGTAGAAGTGCTCACTGGATATCAGTAGCAACTATGAGCATTAAACAAAACCAACAAAAATCCAGGCTTCAGTTCCCAGTGTGGAGATTGAGGCTCAGATTTCACTGGTGTTTGGTAGGACTCTCGGCATTGGTTAAGTTCCCCAGCCCGAGCTACATGAGAATTGATCTCAAACAAAATGAGACAAAAATCCAGAGAAGATATTTAAAATCTAAGGGATTGCATAGATGAAAGATCTTTAATAGAGCTTTCCAAAATTAAATATTACTTAGATTATCTTAAGTAAGTAAAACAATCATATTTTCAGGTTCAGATAAATTCATCAATCTTCTCTTCTGTGAGATTCCTCTCTTCATCTTTAGTGAGCAGTTCATATTTGGTTGAAATATCAGGTAACTGAGAGCAGACTTATCTCCTGTGATATTCTGCACCCCTAAGAATTGGCAGAGAACTAGGACCCAGTATTTATTTGAGGAATGAAGACCTGGAGAGGAGGAGGAGGAGGGGGAGGAGGAGG
>NW_022196913.1:97697011-97735326 GCF_008632895.1 Mastomys coucha
GGGGAGGAGGAGGGGGAGGAGGAGGATTAAGTTCGAGGATGCTCTCCCCTACCGTCTTCCATGGTAAATGTTTTGACACATCCTAGTCCTGAGCATGAGAAGTTAAGACAAGGCCTTGTGTCCCTTTTCATCAAATCACCTTGGCAGATCTGAAGAGCAGTCACCTTTCAGTACAATGTGTGGCTGCCAATGCCAGACTTTCTGGCAAACTTCTTCATTCAGTTTGACTAAGTCCTCCTTGATAGAAGGTTCTTCCTCCTTTAGTTAGGTATCACTAAACTTTGATGTAATTTCATTTGTATAAAGTAGAAAACTTGTAACTTAAGTTCAAGAACGTTTTGTTCCTTCCTTCAGCATCAGCCTTGATTGACAGTGTCCACTGTTTCTGTTATGTTGTGGCATTGTTCCATCCCCCCTCCAGAACTTCAAACTGGCTATGGTTCTTACATTTGGTAGAATTACAGCCAAGAAACTGTAGTAGCTTATTCATTTATATTTTCCTTCTGCTTTAAACACAGTGGTTTTGTTTTACATGTACCAAAAGAAAAAAGAAAAAAAAATTCTTCCTGTAAGAGATAGGTAAAGGGATTGGAAATATAGCTCATCAGTCAAGAGTGTTAGTGGACTTGAGTTCAGTTCCCAGCACCCACATGGAACAACTCCCAACTCTCTAGAACTTCAGCTCTGTAGAATTTAACATTCTTTTCTGACCAGCATGGGAATACACACCACAAAAATAAACAACTCCAAAACCCAAAGCGCATCTTTAAAGAGGTTATAAACCACTTAATAAACTGTGCTATCTAGTTTTGTTCCTGGAAAGTTCTCTTTCCTGGTTGTCCTGTTGCTACTAACCATATATCCTCTCAGCTCCAGCTTGCTGTCTTGCAGTCCTAACAGGATGACTGATGGTTGCACAGTATGTCTGGTAGTGCTTGTGTTGGGGATTGGTTCTAATGCTTTGTCTTAATTGGGCTCCCAGAATCACACTGGAACCTGCAGGGACAGATGCTAAAGAATGCCTGCCCCTTGCCGGGCAGTGGTGGCGCACGCCTTTAATCCCAGCACTTGGGAGGCAGAGGCAGGTGGATCTCTGAGTTGAAGGCCAGCCTGGTCTACAGAGTGAGTTCCAGGACAGCCAGGGATACACAGAGAAACCCTGTCTCAAAACAAACAAACAAACAAAACAAAAACAAAAACAAAAAAACAAGAAAGCCTGCCCCCAATTGGCTGATTTGGGAAGTAAAGTTGCCAATGGCCCATGGCTGGGCAAGCTGAAAGAGTTGGGACTTTTAGATTGCACAAATTAGAACAGAAAGAGAGGAGAATCACCATAACTAGAGGGGAAAGGGTCAGATTTAAGAGCAATGTAGGTGGAAAGGTAATGTGGTCCTGGGGAAGGAGGATGGGGTGGCTCCCCAGAAGGTAATGGGATAACAGAGATGAAATATAGAGTTTAGAAGGTGTTAAGCCAGGAGTACTGGAGGGAAATGTATGCTAGCCATATGTGTGTGTGTGTAGGGGGGGGGGGTTGGAGATTAGAAGTGCCCAGCCATTGAGCTAGTTAAGGCCTATCAAAATTAAGCTGGCATATGTGTGTCTTTCATTCACAAATCCTGAGGGCTCTGGCAGGTGTCAGGAAGGATGACCTGCCGGGAGCATAAAGCAGTTTAACAGATTCACTGCTACATGCTCAGGAGAAGTAATGGTCTTCTGGCTGTTCCCAACTACCCTCTAGAATAGTAAAGGCCATCTGTCCCCTTTCCCACTTTCTCCTCTAGTCTTTCATCCCAGACACTTATAGTCCCTAGAAAGTACTTGGTTCTCTTTCACCCCCAGACATACTCATCTCGGCATGGTCCATTCCATCCCTCTCTTTCTTCCTTTGCTGGTAGTAAACCCATCCTCTGTCTTTTAACAAACATCACAGACTTCAGCGATTCTCTCCTAGTGTAGAGAAAATCACATCTGTAAAATGAGACTTTTAAGTTAGTCTCAATCTGGAAAGGACTGTCTAGCGGCACAGCTTAGGGGAAATGTGTGCTAGATTGGGAAGAAAAGGAATGAGAGGTAAACTTTATGGTAGCTTTGAATGTGCTAATTGCTTGGTTTTAGACTGTGTTGAATGGAACCTAATATTAAAATATCCAACGTACAATATTTGAATGAGCAGAATTCGGTCCTCTGCCTATCTCAGCAAGCTTTTCTTCATCCTCTGCTTTTGGTTACAGTGTATCCCTGTAGATACAGGAACTGAAATATACCATTTTCTCCTCTTGCTTGACTCATTTTACGTAAATAGCAAATTCCCCATGACCTAGTCTGGTAAAATAGAAAATGCATTATTATATTTTGAGAACAAACTTTAAAGTTAGTGAGGTATTCTTTGGCTACTGACCTGGTTATAGCGTAGTCTGGGGCCTGGACAGCATGTCAGGAAGGAGAAAGAGGATCTCTTACAAGAGCAGAGGCTTGAGAGTTGAGTTTTCAGGTCACAGATACCGACATCATCCCCATAGTTAGTAAAATACACTAGCTGCATCTGAAGGTTAATCCAGTGATAATTTAAGGGAATTGTATTCAGCTATTATAGATTCAAAAGAATACTATAATATATTTTCTGATCAAGAATACTTTGGAGAATAAATGCTAATGTAATAATTCCAGACACAGTACTCTGTATTCTGAAACTTCTTTGTAGTGTTCAATAGGAAAATTTAGGAGCAATCAGAGCTTGGAAAAAAATTAATCACACTTACAAAATGTTTTATTATGTAATGATAATATGTAAACCAGTGTGTGGCCCTTGGGCGTGTGTGTGCATGCGTGTGTGTGTGTGTGTGTGTGTGTACATATATGTACACCTGGTGATCATTAATCTATGAACAGAAATAGAAGAAAAGGCATGAGGAACAAGTAATCTACCTAATAAAATTCTGAGTAAAGTATATGAGAGAAAGGATTATAAGGATAAGTTGAGCTAATTGACATCACTTTTGCCTTAAGTAAGCTAATTTAATTAAATAATGGACAGTTCATTTTTCATTAGCTGTGTCATGTGGTTGAGCTTGAACTTGAAGAAGGTGACACTGTTGTGGCACATAGGATAGACTGCAGTGGAAAGAGTTCTTGCTTACAACAGCCCACTGAAGTGTTGGTGAGGTTCTGAGCTACTGGAGACTAACTGGGGAAGAGAAAATAGTAAAAGAAGTGTTGTGCAGATGCGATACTGCCTGAATATAATCTTAGACCTCCAAAAATAGGGACTTAAAGGTGGCTCTCAGGACCCAGCTTAGTCATTTGGGAAAATATCTTTACAAATTACATGGGAGGATTTGGAAGAAGGAAAGGGAAGGGTAAATGATGTGATTATAATTCCCCAAAATATTTTTTAAATAAGATACCCTAAATGAAAACGTAAAATAATAAACCTAGAGAAGAAAAACCTGGGAGTAGTAGGATGGCCGTTTGTAATGACACAGCCCTGTAACCCCAGAAGTTGGGAGGCAGTGGCAGGAAGAGCTCAAATTCAAGCCCGGCTTTGATTGCATAACAAGTCGGGGGTCTTTAGTCTACCACAACAGCTCATATTTATTAGTTGATTTAAAAAAATACTCTAATATCTGTTTTTAACTGCTGAAACAACATGGCTGTATGTTTGTTATTCATCCTCTCCTTGCTATCTTACCCCTGAAGAGCCACGGTCTTTAAAGGACTCTTCAAACTCACGTGCTTAGTCTGGGACATGGGTCTTCATTCAGATGTCACAGCAGACTCTAACCGAGAGCATGACTCAAGTAGAATTTGGCTTCAGTTGCTTCCTTTTTACAGCATTTGTTGGCAGTTTTCAAGTCTCTCTCATACCTGACCACAGACCAGCTATTTAGTAAAATAAAAAGAAGCATTAGCATATTCCTTATTTGCAAGAGGTTTTTATCCTTTCAAGATAGGCAGAGTTTATCTCCAGCAAGTGCTTCCTAATGCTTTAATAGAAGATAGGGCATATTAAGGGCATAGAGCCCTTTAAACAGAATAACAAAGATACCTAATGAACACAAATAATAAATTCTGGGAAAGAAATGAGAGTGTAGTGTTGCTAAGATAGAATATGAGGAGGCAAATGCTGGGGTGCTAGTACATGTGACTCACCACCTTAGAAAGGAGCCATCTTTGAAACCAGAGTGTTGGCTTCATAGAGAGAATGAGTTTTGAGTAAGACTTAGAAGAACTAAATTTGAATAAGTAGAGAGGTAAGAGTCCTGCTCAATTTAGAATGGAGTTATGTTTTCTCAAGAAGGTAATCATTTAATTAAAAATAGTCTTCAGTGGCACCTATTACAGAGCCTGAGATAATACAGCTGCAACAAGCCTGCAGCAACACAGTGCTAGGAGCATGCTTAGCAAGTTGTTTCCTTCCATGGTGCCTGCACTTCATTTTCTCTCTTCTGATGTATGTGTGCCCTTTGGAGCATTAGAAAAGAGTGTTCATTTTACAGATGAAGGTCTCATCTCATTGTCAGGGAGTAGCACTCACCTTACCCAGGTTTTGTTTGGGGAAAAATGGAAAACAGGTGTTTCCCTTCTGACATGGAAACCCAAAGTGAACAAAAGTTAGGAAAGCCCCATTTAGTAATGGCAGGTGGTACTTTTTACAAGTATATCCACATCTAGGGAACACCTAAGCTGGTAGAAATAATTAGGGAATTTCCTTTTCTAAATTTGAAAGATAAGTCTGTTCTATCAACTGTTCCTTACTGAATAATTTAAACTTTTTGGAGACGACTCCATAAAGATAGATTTTATTTAATGTAATTTACATAGTACATAGGAAGGTGCTTAGCCATACAGCAATGGCCAATGTTCTAAACACAACTATAAAATCAGTAATAAAATATAAGATCATAATTTTATGCATATAAATTCAAGGGATCTTTTTTTTTTTTTTGGTTTTTTGAGACAGGGTTTCTCTGTATATCCCTGGCTGTCCTGGAACTCACTCTGTAGACCAGGCTGGCCTCGAACTCAGAAATTCACCTGCCTCTTCAAGGGATCTTTATGATTAAGATGGCTTTTGAAAACTGTTATGAATAAATGTCATTCTTCTCATTCTTACTTCTGAAGCAGTGCTACTTAGCTGATACTGTCTAGCCTCAATATTACCATATGAGGAATTGCCACACAATGTTCTTTTGCTTGATTTTAAATCTATATCTTACTGTGTAGCCAGTCTAGCTTTGAACTTGCAACTCTCCTGCCTCAGCCTTCTAATGGGACCGTGAGTATGCTCTATCACATGTGCCTATCCTCTTGGCTTTTGACATGTACATCTTTGTAAACTGCTCTGATTCAGCTTTGTGGTATTTGTTTACCTTCAGCATAATTCTGCTGTCTCCCTCACTTCCATCAGTGACACTGGTATCCCTTCTCATTCCTCAGTTCTAGTTTCTAGTATTTCACAGTTGACATGTACTTGTATCCCAACTTGTGGTGTGAAGAATAGTCAGTATATCATTCATCAGATACTATGTCAGATACTTACACATTAGACTATACTATGGATATTCTCTGATTGATTATCCAAAGATTTTTACTAGTTCCTGCCATTGTTGCTAGATTGTAATTAACCTTATCACTATATCACATAAGCACACTTGTCAGCCTCTTTGGTACTGACTTTCACAGTGTTAAACATGCTAACCAAAGACAGTTAAGTTAACCAAAGACACATTTCCTAGTGGTGGGTAGTAGAAGTTTCTAGATCTACCCTGCAGAGCTGGCTAAGGTAGGTACAGGTGGAAAGAGCCTTGCATACACCTTTACTTCACACAATAGACCTGCTGTAAAGAAAAGTCATTCTCTATTCCAGTCACAAATCTTAGGGTCCATGTGTTATCATATTGTCTGATCCAAAAATTACACTCAGAGTAAATGATAGTTGGTCAGAGCTTAAATTTCCCTTTAAGAATGGGGAAAGGGAGTTTAGCTATTTGTCTTTGAAAGAGTATGATATGAAAAATAAATCTTGAACATTTGTGCTCTTTTTCCTTCCTAAATTTTTATTCTCTACCTTGTGCTTTCCCTTTGAGGGCACCCAAAGCAGAAGGAGTCAAGCCACTGAAGACGTCCTCTTGATCCTTAGGTTATTCCTGTCCCTTAGTACAATCAAACCCTCATGTGGTATGTAAAGCTTAGCCATTCTCAGGGTCACTTCACTGCTCATACCTCACTATGCATAAGCTTTTCTTTGGGTGTTTTAGTAAATACCCATTTCTGTAGGGTGATGCCACTCAAATGTATTGTCTTAATAGAAGAACTCACACAAGGCCCTCAGTCTTCTTTTCTTCTCCCCTGTCTTCCTTCCATCTCCAGACTGTGCAGTGCACATGCAACATGGAGCCTGAATGGTTTATGTTTGACTTACACAGTGATAGGGTTGATTATTTCTGAATACATGTGGATAAGTGCCACCTCTCCATTAGATTTCACTTGAAACATTTCCTTTTGTATCAATTTCTTTTTGTCTTTTCCTGTAGACATCCATGTTTACCATTCTTTGTATCTGGACTACTCTGAATACCAGCTTATAGCAGAAAGTTAGAAGGTAAAATAAAGGGCTGCTTTGAGAGCTTTACAAAGATGTAGTTTATCTTGAATAAAAATATTATTTACAGTATTAGGGAATGTCTAGAATATTATAATTTTGAGCCAATATCATCTATCTAACTGTTCTTCCTATTTAATTATTGCTAGGATGAATTGTGCCTTACAGCAAGATAAATATGAGGTTAGAAGCCAGAATTAGGGAACTGTGTCTGGGTTTAGAGTACCAAAGGCCAATAATAGGCCATTCCCATCAAGCCAAAATAAACACAAGGTAGAAGTCAAGAGAAGTTACAGGTCAGAGCAAGGTAAGCAACCTAGGGAGCAATAGGAACATCAAGGGCTCAGGGAAGCAGGGAAATCTGGAACCCTAGCATCCAAGACTAAGAGATGTGTGGGTATTAGAGATGAGGTCACATTGTAAGAAAGGAAGCTGAAAGGAAGCAAGAAGGCTGCATTGTGGCGGCTCAGTATCCTTAGGAAGTAATGGATTGGTGGGAGTCAACACAAGACAACTGCACAATAGACAGGACTTGGACACAAATTAACTCCCTTTGCTTTTCTTAGAATTTTTATTTAATTTAATAGTTTTTTTTTTTTTTTAATTTTTAAGAGCATCACTAGAGTTACAGAACCAAGCAGACAGTGCACAGTTCACATTTCCTACACTCACGCACTAGTTCCCCTGTTTTTAAGGAGATCATTGAGAGGGCATAAAGTTAAAGTAGATGAGCTATTGCTACTAATGTTCATTTCCATTAGGGCTTATTCTGCTGGGCATTTTGAATTTTATGTTAGCTGAAATTCACCACTTTAACATTGTTTAGTATGAAGTTTGCTGGCATTAAGTATGTTCACACTGCGCAGTTGACACCACCACTTTTTCAGCATCCCAAACAGAAATCTGATACTGGTTAAATAGTAACTAGTTACTGATACTGGTTAAATAGTAAATAGTAATTCTTCACCCCTTCCTCATTGGTTTCCACTAAATTACTTCCTGCCTGGATGTATTTGATTCAGCCTAATGTATACAAGGGCATGCTCCACACTGGCTTAAATGTTTATCCACCACCTATTATCACAAGTTCGTGCATTACCAAGGCTAGGTTGTTTTCCAGTTGGTACCACATTTTTTTCAAGCATTCATCTGGTGGATCTTTGAGTTTCTACTTTTCAGTTATCATGTGAATCAGTTAGTCATGTCTGTCCATTTGAGTTCATTCTTCAATTCTTCTGTGCATGTGTCCAGAACTAGAATTGTTGAGTAAAATAGCTTTGACAACTGCATGGTGTATAATATCGTAAAGAATGTTTCCACTTACTTTAAAACTCACTCTTGACCTGTTTCTCTTTTTCTCACATACTCCTCTGCTTAGCTTCAAGTATATTCTTTTTGTAGATATCTTATATTCCTCTAATCCAAAACTTTCAGGTAAAGTTGAGTTAGTCAGTCCCGTTGATCAAGTGAGTCAGAAGGCCATTCATTATTTTATAAATTACTGTTAGTCCTCAGGACCTTGAGATTTTGAAGGTTATATGCATAGTTACTATAGGTAACTACACATTTAGAAAGTATGGGTTTCAAGTAAAGTGTTTTGCAGGCTTAAAGTGTGGTACATTCCTTATCATCCACATGTTCTTTTAAGTACCTGTGCTATATGCCAAGGCCTAGCCTAGATACTTATGTAGGGATTAAAGAGTCCATTCAGGGGGCTGGTGAGATGGTTCAGTGGGCAGGAGCATTGACTGTTCTTCTGAAGGTCGTGAGTTCAAATCTCAGCAACCACATGGTGGCTAACAACCACCCATAATGAAATCTGATGCCCTTTTCTGGTAGTCCAAAGACAGCTACAGTGTACTCATTTATAATAATAAATAAAATAAATCTTTAAAAAAAATAAAGAGTCTATTCAAGTGTTTTTGGAGTTTCTACCTTTTCTATCACCAAAGTCCTTTTGATGGGTATCCCTTTGAGTCATGGATTTCAAGAGATCCTGCTTACTACCATTGCAAAGCTTCTTCGAAACATTGAACCACCATGAATAATTGACATCCTGGTTGTCTAAAGATGAATATTTTCCTTGCAACATGACTCTTCAGTGAGGCTACTGTGTGACTTGTTGCTCTGTCCAGTCCTGTCATCACAGCTGGGCCAGACCTGTTGGCTGGTCTACACACTTGCTCTACATTGCAGTTTCTCTGTCCTCTTGGGTATGCTGACTGGGTCTTTTCCACTTCGTTGCCTTTGCAGTAGTGGCCATCAGTGTGTACAGAACACTGCACTAGCAAGGAAGATAAGGAACACTACTCGTCCTGCATCTTGGGAATTGTGGCCTTTAGAGCTGGGGTCTCCATGCTTTTCCTGTTGTTCACAGCATATTAATTGTATTTTGTTGATTTGTCTATATATGTGCTGTACATAATGTCAGCGTTTGCATTGGTAATGAAACCTAACCTTTTCTCTTTCCTGGATAAAAGTTAATTATAAAAAGTAGCTACATGATTTTGTGTATATTCTCAGTTATGTGCAACGTACCTTAGATACCTCTGCTGGGAAAGTTAACATTTTTTTTTTTTCCTGAATGAAATCGAGAGATGGTGCTAGGAGTTCCAGTGATGAGTAGATTTAGTTAGGGAATGCTCTAGCATCTGTTCCTCCATTTTCCCAATTCATCTGCTACCCAAACACAAAAGTCCTATGTGTGTTTGGAATCGAAATAGTATATCCTGAAAATAGGGGTTTTTAAAGAACACTCGGTAGATTTTTAGTTTTACAAGATGAAAAGTCCTAGAGAACTGTTTTTATAATAATGTGAACATATTTAATACCAATTGTGTTAGCTTTCTGGTATATAACATAGTATCTGAAACAGTCAACCTTTGATAAGAAGTTTATTTTGGTTCTTGGTTTCAGAGGCCTCAGTCCATGGTCACTTGACACTGTCTATTGCTTTGGGTCAGTGGTAGTACAGTATATTATGACTGAAACACATAGAAGGGGAGGCTGATTTACCTCATGGCAGCCAGGGGGCAAAGAGAAAGATGGGGATGGGCTCAGATTCCCTTTAAGGGTACTCTTCCAAGCCCCCCAGATAACTTAGCTTTCTTCCACTAGATTCTACATTATAAACGTTAGACCTCACTACAGCACCACACTAGGCAAACTTTTGTGTTGCTGGCCTGTGAGGGACACTCAGAATTGGAACTGTAGCACTAATGAGGTGTGTGTGCTTAATGAAGGCTAAGATGGATTGCTGGTGGCTCTCCTGTCTTGCTGCCCTGTCTAGTGTAGGGAGTAAACTTTTCTTTCTGTTGCAAAAACAAGGGTGGCAAGATGATAATTTTATGTTATGTGGAGTTTTTTTTCTTCTAACATAAAGAATCCGATCTTACCTACTCTTTGCCTGTAACTTATTTCTTTTAAAACCTAAGTACCAGCCCATAACCAGACTGCCACTGTCTGTGATCCTGTGTAAAGAGTCCATGTGGTGTCTGTCTGACCTTCAAACTTTCTACTGTTTTGCTGAGTCCTTTAAGCACTTTATTTAGTCTGTTAACCTCCACTACCAGAAAAATGGAATTTTGACTTGTACCGTAAACCAAGTAAAACCTATGACCAGCAGTCTACTGGAGCTCCTTTAGTGGCACAGACTTGAAGAGGAGCCTTTAATGATGCCCTGCCTGCCATGTTGCTGTTTGGGGTCCAGGAAGGCAGATAAACAGCAGACAGAAGAATAGCCTGAATTGCATTTGATATTTCCCATTTCCAATGCCTGGGTGTAAATGAGAGATGAGCATTTCAATGTGGATGATCTGGCTGGGCTCCTCAGCTGAATGGCTGCGCATATACCATAAACACTGTGAAGAAGCAGCCATGGAAACACTTGTTTTCTTGTTGAGCTAAATTTACTCTGGGTTGAATATTAACACAGCTCCTGGCAGGACTTTAAAAGCAAAAATAGCTTAAGCGTGATTCACTCTGAGTCACTGCTGGTGCTGGGCTGCCTAATGCTTGACATTGAACAAGTTGGCAGCCTGCATTGCTACATTTTTTTCTAGGAACTCTGAACACATTTCATTCTTGTGAATTTGCTTGTGCAATGATATTAAATAGAGTAATATGTTTACTTTGTTTCTAAGTCAAATGAATTTGAGAATGGCAAAACTAAAGTATTTTTCTTGGGCTTTCTGGAAAAGCAAGCTTCTTAGAATTCTGTGGTTACTACAACAGTTTATTTTATAGGAGAATAGTAAAATATGGAAATTTTAGTTTAGACACTGGGGCTTCTGGAAGTAAAAAAGCCTGGTAGTACTAGTAAGCAGGATTCATTAATCTTCTCTCATTAGCAGACAAGGTGATTGTGCCGTTCACAAAGCTCTCTCCTTTCTTTTCTTAGCGAGGGAGGGAGGCAAGCGATACTGCAGCTCCCTGTACACTCAGCTGGGAGTTTAACTTAGGAAGTGCTTGCTTTAGTTGAGATTATATAATGGGAAGTTCGTGGGCTTTGAAAGGCAGACCAGACCCACCCAGGGGATCTTTGTTGGCTCTTTAAAGGCCTCACATGCCTTTTCCTGAGTAAACCAAAGTAGCTGGTAAATCGTGAGTAGCCTGTTGGCTGACTGTGGGAAAACCTAGGACTGATCAGCTTGTCTCACCCGCGATCACCCAGGGCTCAGTCTAGAGTGCTATATGAGAATGGTTTTCCCTTGATGTTGCAATTTCTATTTTAACATGTTTTTGTTTAGCTTTTGGAGTTGCCTAACAGTATAATTTCAATTGAGGTTTAGTTTCAGCTCTTCTAATTTTTTTTTTCTAATTTAAAAGACACTATCATTTTGTCTTAGAATTTCAATGACTTATATAAAAAAAAGGTTTTCCTGTGACTGTCTTAAAACCAAAAGGAGCCTAGCCTAAGTTTTGATAGTATTTTGAAATTATTTTACCATAAAGTCGTACATTAGAAGATGCAACTCTAGTAGAAAATTTCAACATAGTTGCATAAATCGTGTTTCATATTACAGCTTGTTCTCTGCTTGACTTCACTGAAATTAATAAAAGAGCCCTTTCAGAAGGGTCTGCTGACTTAGCTTGGGTTGTTTAAGAACTTACTCATAGCATATCCTGTGTTGCTAAGTTTTCAAAGTCAGCCATCTAAACCACACCCAAAACCCTTTCAGAGGCTTGAAATCTCTTTATTCAGATTTCTTCCCTATAAAGATTGGGGAACTTCTGGATTCCAGGAGATGGGTGAGGACTGCACAGGGGCTAGTTCTTGGAGGTTCAGGTGCTCCTGAGTCTTAGGTATAATACACAGTACAGTTCCTTAATCTGCAGTCAGAGATCCCTTACAGCTGGCTTTCTGACTCCAGCCTTGTGGCTGCCAGGAATAGCCCTGAGGTCTTTTGTATAAAAAGGATGCTATCCATGCCTTGGAGCTAGGGAAGGGAATATGGGTTTTTACCATAACATTCTCCTGACCCATGGTTATGCATAGTCTGCTGATAGCTGCATTTTGGTGAATTTTTGATACATCTTTAAAGTGAGTGTAACAGGGTTTAGGTAAATAAGCCTTTTCAGATTGTAAACTAAAAAGATTAGCCTAGTTGAGTCTCAGCCTAACCCAGTAGTACTCTGTTACTGCAGATCAGACACATCTCTCTCCCTCATCCTCTTCCTCTGCCCCCAACTACCTACCGTGTGTGTGTTTTGTATGTTTTGTGTAGAAAAGGTTTAAGGTGTAAGAGTTCAGGCAGGATCCCTATAAAAAGGATTTGTTATACACTTCTTAAATCTGGGTTTTACAGACCGGGTAACTGCTCAGTTTATTTGGTCTGTGCGGTTCCATTTTTCTGCTTCTGTTCATTTATGTAGTGGTCATTTATTTAACCCTTACTATGTCAGAAATTAAGATTTTTTTTAAAAGTCAGTGCATTAACTTAGAAGACAGTCAAACAAATTATTAAATTATTTATATGTTTTAAAAGGCCAGTTACAACCATGTCATAATTTTGTTCTAGTAACTATTTCCAAATGTTTCTAATTTTCAAAAAAAAAAAAATGACTATTTCTGCAAGCATATTGTAACTATTTGGATAGGACTTTAGAGTCTACAATGTGGAATGACTAAGTCAATCTAATTGACATGCTTAGCACTTCATCTACTTTCTAATGGTGAAAACATCCAAAATCTACTTACAAACTTTGATTATGCTTCCTCATCCCATTACATATTCCACTCTGACAATACACACACTTTTGGTAAATTGTAGTCTTGACTACCTTGAAGTCAACTTTTTTAGATCTTACACAGAAATGAATCTGCTGTCTTTATCTTTCAGTACTGATTTAAATGCCCTCTAGGCTCATCCATGTTGCTGCAAATGACAGGCTTTCTTCTTTTTGAGACTGGATAGTATTTCAGGTTCTTGTGCTTATTCTCTCTCTCTCTCTCTCTCTCTCTCTCTCTCTCTCTCTCTCTCTCTCTCTCTCTCTCTCTCGTGTGTGTGTGTGTATGTGTGAGAGAGAGAGAGATGAGAGAGAAAGAGAGAGGAGGGAGAGAGAGTGTCTATTTGAAGATACTTATGTAGCTTGATATGCTGGCTATTACAGATAATGTTGTATTGAACCTGGGAAGACAGTTGACCCTGATTTTTATTCCTTTGGCTATTTTTTCATAGAGATGAGATTGCTGGGTCATATATAGAAATTCTACCTTTGGACCTGTTTTATTCTTTTAGGAAGCTCCCTGCTGTCTTCTGTAATGACTGTACTAGGTCTCACTCCTATGAACAGTGTGCAGGAGTATCATTTGACCCACATGCTCATAAATACTGGCTACTTTTTGCCTTTGATAGTGGCTGCTTTAAGTGGAGCAAGGTGATATCTTCTCGTGGTTTGCATTTCTGTTGTGCTGTTTTCTTGCTCATTCCTGTGTCTTATGAGAAACATTGATTTGAGTCTTTTGTCCATTTGTTACTGAAGGTAAAAACCTTTATTATAAATGCTTCAATTGGTGAAGTGTATTTGCACCATTTTTTTCTATGTGTTATGGGTATTTCTCCTACATGTATGTTTGTGTACTATTTGAATGCCTGATATGCACAAAGTTCAGAAGAAGGCTTCCCCAGAAGAGTTGGAGTCTTTGAAACTGGAGTTACAGATGGTTGTGAGCTGCCATGTAGGTTCAGGGAATCAAATATGGGTCCTCTGGAAGAACAGCTAGTGCTCTTCACCACTGAGCCATCTCTGCAGGCCCATATTTACATAGTTAATGCTAAAATGCTATAACTAGGGACGCACAGACTTCACTCCTACCCTGGCCCTTACAGACTACCACCCATTTCTCAACAGATAAAAGTTAGTTATTTTTAATATTTAAATTACTTTAAAAATACTTTCAGCTTAATGACTTTCCTTGTTCTACTTCCAGGCCAAGGGGCCGTTTACCTTCCTTATCCCCAGTTCCTTCTACTGTCTAGCCTTCCTCTAGCACCCTTCCTTCTTAGTTCTCCTTGTAAGTCTCTCTTCCCTTTGCAACTCTACTGACCACTATACCATCATACAAGATTGACTTCCTGGTTTTCATAAATGAGTCATAAGGTGATAAGTATTTGTCTTTATGTGTCCTTGTTTGATTCAGCCTAAAGATCTACCCACATTGTGCAAATGACAGGATTTTATTTGTTACATGGTTAAGAACTATTCCACTGTTGTTTCCTGGTACTGAGAACTGAACCCAGGACTTACTCATGCACTGTAAATGCCCTCTCCACTGAGCTGTGCCCTCAGCTTCCCTTGCACAATTTTATTTTAGTTTCATTTTACTTACTTACTTACTTACTTACTTACAGACAGAGTTTCTGTACATGATTACTGGCTGTCCTGTATTCACTATGTATACAGACCACGCTGACCTTGAACTCACAGAATTCTGCTTGCCTCTGCCTCCCAGGTGCTGGGATTCAAAGCAAGTAAAACAGGCTGGTTCCATCCAGAGAGGTAAATAGTGTGATTTACCTCACAGGCAGCATGTCATTTTCCTCCATTTGTAATAAAACAAGTCAGGTTGTATTACACATTGGGCTTTGTCACTTGAAGAGGCTTAGGGGGCCAGTTTCAGGAAGCAAATTAGCCAAAGGAAAGGTTTGCCTCCATGAACAGCAGTGGTCCTCTGTCTACTGTTGGATTATTTTAAGTTCTCTAAGAACTTCTTTCCATCCTGAGTCTCTCGCCTCCAACCCAGGCATTCTTCTGGTAGTCTATACAACTAACCAGCCAGCCTAGCTGTTGTTCTAGTAGTCTGCACTACTAACCAGCCAGCCCAGCTGTTCTGGTAGTCTATGCCACTAAGCAACTATTGAGATTCTGCTGTTTAACCTGGCTTACTATCAGCTGTCAGGATTCCAGAGAGCTACTGAAGAGGTGGAGAAGGGGAAGTCAGTTCTGAGAAGGACAAGGCATCCCCTAGGGTAGTCCATCCCCAGCAACATGTTACTGGGTCACCTTTCAGAAAAAAATGTTTGTTTTATTTAGCAAGGGATTCACTTTTCATTTCTCAGTTTGATTTCCAAGAAAAATTTTACATGGTAGCAAGTTAAACTTATTTGCTTAGTAAAAGTATCTGACATTTTATTTTCTCTATCAGGGAGTGTAGCTTTTGACAGTTGTACACAAATCATCATAGTGTTTCTGAAGGCATTTCCAGATCATTACTGTTTTTTTATTTTTCAAGTAATAATTTCCAAAAGATGAGTTTTGATAGACTTTTCATTAACTGCTATATCCTGTGGTTTTGGTGTTGTCTATATATATAGCATGTCCAAGTATATCTGGGCCCAAATATTCAATTTTTATGTCTACAAAAAATGAATAATTTAGAATCGAGAGTTTTGTCCTGGGTTTTTTTCTTGGCATGTTAAGTTGACCTGCTGGAAACTGAGATAATGCACTCTGGAAACATGTTCCTGCCCAAAGGCCTCCTGTGAAGAGAGCTCAGATTTTGTGACCCAGTTGGTCTGCGGATTTACTTTCAAATATACCCAGTCCTAGAGCTTTAAAAGAACATTTTCAAAACTACCAGGAAAGGAAGATCAGTGGCTGTGGGTTTGCCTTCACGTGGAGAGTGTGTAAGTAAAGGTGGGGGCAGAGCACAGAAGGCATGAATGCCACAGCTGCTATCCGGCCCTGTGCCCCCCATCCCCAGATAGATAGCCCAGGTCAGCTGAGGTCTCAGTATGGGAGCCGAGAGGTCAGGCTGGGCTTTGAAGACCACCCTTGCTTCATACTTAATGAGGTCTCAAGCAAGGACTGTGTTTGTCCAGAGGCTTGGGAGAAAAGTTTTAAAATGAAGATGGTGGGGACATGGCTGCAAGAGAAATGGGGAAGCAGAGATCGGGGAGTAAATTTGGAAGAGAGGAGGAAGAAATCTCTTCCTCCTTGACGTCTGGCTGTTGTTTGTTTTCTCTTAGCTTCTTCCTCTCTTCACTGCTCTCAGGCCTGCTCCCTCCTCCCTCATTTCTGTTTCCTCCTCAACCCTATCCTCCTATCTGTCAAAGCTTCCTTTAATGACCCCACTCCATTTACAGAGGACTGTGCCAGAGAATGCCACACACAGCCATGTTCTGTAGAGGATGGAGTAACTAAGGATACTTCCAACAGCCTAACCCGACTTTCAAGTTAGAGTGAGCCCCTCTGATCTGGCATGTCCATCCTTAAAATGGAGTGAGAGTGGAGGATTAGTTTACAGATTTGAGTCACAAACTGGAAGCAGTCCCCAGATATGTGAGAAAAGGGCCTGCCATGTCATTGCCAGTGTGGTAGAAGGGCCTTTGCTTTGCTTCGCTTCGCTTTGCTCTGTTACATTGATGTTTTGAAATAGGGTTTTGATAGCCATCCTAGGCTGCCCTTAAACCCACAGTAATTCTCTGGTTCCACATAGTGCCAAGATGACTGGTATGTACCAAGTAACACCATGCCTGCTGTGGTAGACATTTGATAAAAGGGTATTCGTTGTTGCTTCCTTGGACAATAATGAGTGTGGACATGCTCCCCAGTCTGTAAGCATGGAGGCTGTCGCTCAGAGAGGTAATCACACAGTCACACAGCAGGCAGAGCTAGATTCCAGCAGCTCACCCAGTCCAGAGCTGCCAGCTTACCCACAGACATCTCTCCACACCACTTTCTCCTTAGAACTAGGACCACTTGTATTAGTCCTTGTCTGTGCCACAGCTTTAGCTCCACATTTCAGACATTTCACTATGTTGGCACAGGTGAAAGAAGCCTCTGCTTCGCTACCAAACTCTTTGATACTTTCAAATCCCAGTAAGTTTTAATCAGATCTTTCTTGAATTACTTTTGTGACTATAAGATGTCTATTATAAAAAATTCAGGGCTGGCGAGATGGCTTAGAGGATAAGAGCACTGACTGCTCTTCCGAAGGTCCTGAGTTCAAATCTCAACAACCACATGGTGGCTCACAACCATCTGTACTGAGATCTGATGCCCTCTTCTGGGGTGTCTGAAGATAGCTACTATGTACCAATATATACAAAATAAATAAAATCTTAAAAAAAAAATAAAAATAAAATTCAGCTAAGAAAAGAAGGCAAAAAGATACCTGTAATCTCTGACTTAAAAATAGCAATGTTGCCTGGCAGTGGTGGCACATGCCTTTAATCTCAGCCCCTGGGAGGCAGAGGCAGGTGGATTTCTGAGTTCAAGGACAGCCAAGGCTACGCAGAGAAACCCTGTCTTGAAAAACCAAGAAAAAAAAAGACATAGCAATGTTAAATTAACTTCTTTAAGTCATTTTGATAATTTTAAAACAATATCTTGTTTTATGCATTGAGTCTTAAGTGTCAAACATTGCAAAATTTTTAGATAATTTTTGTTGTTTTACTTATTGTTAAAATTAAATAAAATCAATAATATTTTTAGATTTTTTTCTAAAAGTTATTTCAAAGCTTGACATAAGTAATTGTTACTTTACGTTGGTAAAATTTTATTCCTTTTGGAAATTTTTTTATTAAATATTTATATACTCAAACAGTTGACATTTATGATATCCTTTCAGTGCAGTTACCGAGAATAAAACTAAGAAAAGCATGGCTCCTGCCTTGGCAATGCTTACAGTTCAGTGCAGGTAATGTATAACAAGTATGGAAGTAAAGTGGCAAGCAGTGTACACAAAGGGTATATGATAAGAGTTTTGAGCAAAGAATGAAGGGAATACTTACTGGACACATTGACATTTGAGCCAGGCCTCAAAGCCTGGATAGGATTTCATGGGAGAAAGCTAGAAAGGGCATCCGAGGCTAAGGAAATGGTGTATATAATCAGCCAGAGAGCTGAGAGCATGTGTTATCTTTGTCAGTCATGGGGCACATCTAAGGGAGCAACAGGCCAGTTGTAGCAGGTGACCTACAGCATGATTACCAATCAGTATGTACCTGGCTCCATGCTAAGCTCCCTCTTTTATATAATCTTTGAGGTCACCCAACAGTCTTTTGAGCTGTTCACATTTCCACTCACAGGTGGAGACAGAAGCTCAGAAGCCAAAGTCAGAAAGCTTCTCTGAGGCAGGCCCAAAACCCAAGCCTAGATCTAAAGCCCATGCTTGCTTTGCTCCTTGGTGAATGCTGTTATTTAACTAGTTAGAGCCCCATTTCTTACCCTGCACAAAAGTCAACTGCAGATGGATCACAGCTGTTAATATGACAAATGCTAAGCCTGTTAGAGGGGAAAGTGGGGAAAACACTTGAAGATACAGGAGTGAGCAAGGACTTTCTGAATGGGACTTCAGTCGCTCAGGAAATAAAGCCAGCAGTGGGAAGTAAAGAGCTTCTGCACAGCAAAAGAAAGTTGACCAGGAGACATCCTACTGGGTGGAGACAGCTGTTGTTAGCGCTCTATCTTATAGAAGACTAAAAGCCAGAATATTTCAAAAGCTCAAAACAAAACAAGAAAATCAAAAGACAAAAAACAAACCAAACAAAGAAACCAAACAGCCCAATCAACAAATGGGCTGATGAAATTAACAAACAGCTCTCAAAAGAGGAAGGACAAATGTCCACTAAACATGAAAAGGGGAAAAAAGTTACTTCACTGGCTACCAGAGAATTGTACATCAAAACTGCATCTTCCCCAGTCAGAATGGCAGTCATTAAGAAAATAAATAACAAATGCTGGCAAAGGGACAAAGGGAACCCTTATTCACGGCTGGTAGGAATATAAACTTGTCCAGCCTCTGTAGAAGTGAGCGTGGTTGTTTCTCAACACTAACCGATCTTCCCTGTGGTTCAGCCATATCACCCGAGCATGTTTACTCAGAAGGCTCCTACTTTTTTCAAAATCAAACCTGGAATAGCACAATGCTTTTGGTCATGTAAAAGAAGCACATTTTGATCATTTGGTGCTGGACTATAGCTCAGTGACCAGGACAATTGTGTAGCATGGGTTGGGTTCAGTTCCCAACACTGAAATGTGGGTGTGTAGAGAGGGAGGGAGGGAGAGACAATGAATAGTTGAATATTTTATTCTTTTTTCTAATGAATTTTCTTGTGTATGCATTCTACCAATAATGAGAATTAGAATGTGGAGAGGATCTGACAGGAGGGAAGGAGTGAAAACAAGTCAGCTTTGGTTTGAAGCAGTCTGTGTTTGAGGCACCCACAGAAGTGCTTCTGTTTGAAGATGCTTTATATAAAGCTAGGGGTGCTGGGAGGATTTCAGGGTGCTAGTGGCCTCAAACCTCTGTTCTAGCAAGAGCTTCTCCTCAGACTAGTGCAGTGTTTTCTCTCTAGTTCTACTTTCTCTGTCTAGGCATTTACGGTTTAAAAAGCCTGGATCCAAAAAAATCAAGAGTCTCCTTTCTGTTATAGTTAGTTATATATCTTTAGTTTCTAGAACATTCTATTGTTTGATTATCCTTGGTGATCTAAATTAAAATAGACTGGTGTGTAAGCTCAGTGGAAGACCACTTGCTTAGCACATGTATGCCTCTAAGGCTGATTCCACATGAAAACCTGGTGATGCTGGAAACTACTTCAGTTACCTGATCTGACTCTTAGAACAGTGTTATCAACTCCAACTCCAAATGTAGCTTTCAGGCAGAGTTGTGTTAAGTATCAGAATGTCTTTTGGGGTGGGTATGAGTGTGTGTGTGTGTGTGTGTGTGTGTGTGTGTGTGTGTGTGTGTGTGTTTTGTCTTTTGAAACAGTGAGGCTGACCTGCGTCCACCTCTCAAGTGCTGGGATTCCAAGTACAGCTCAGAATATCTTGGTACTTTCCCAAAAATGTAACTCTCCTTTTCTCCTGGCCAGCCCTCCCCTAACAAGTTTAGAGGCTCCTTAATTCTATAAAGACAGAAATCTTAGCATTTCTTTTTCCTCTCTCTCCCTTCTTCTCTCTGTTTCTTACTGTTGGTTTCCTTCCCCTCCCTTAACTCCTCCCCTTGTCTGTCTTTCCTTCCTTCCTTCCTCCCTCCCTCCCTCCTTCCCTTCCTCTTTCTTTCTTTCTTTCTTTCTTTCTTTCTTTCTTTCTTTCTTTCTTTCCCTCTTTCCTTCTTTCAGACTGGCTACAACTTCAAAGCACAGGGACAGATGTCTGCCACCGCGTTGGCCCAAAGAGTACCATTTTTTTTAAATTGCAGCCAGTTGAGTCTTCTGTCATTGAAAATCAAGTCCTGTTTCCCCTTGGGAAAATGAGTATAAGAACAACTATAGCTCTTCTAGCTCATAGAAATCTAAACAACTGTCTTGCTTTTGTTTGTTTTTTTTGTCCTTATATAAATATTGAATGTCTGATGAATAATATGACTATTCTAAGCTGCTCATTAACACTTTTTCTTTACTTTTATTAAGCAATGAAGAAAAGACAAAGAAATGGCCAGTCTAGATCAAATTCATAAATTGAATCTTAGTACAGTAGGGCAAAATGCTCTGAAACAAGGACATAAAACTACAAACATTCCCCCAATGGAGGAATAGGCAAAACAAAATCAAGGCCTATATCTGCTGGATCTTATCTGCCATCTTTCTTAGAGAGCCAAGGGCAACAAGTACAATTATTAATTCTAGTAGAGGAATCCACATTTACTAACTGGTCACTGAGCATTTACCCAGTAGATCAACAGATCTGGATCACCATCAAAATTTTGAGACTTTGAAATAAAGGATTAAGCATTGAACAGAATCATGATTTAAACTAGTGATTGATTACAAATTAGAACATCTTAGAGTTTCAGATATAGTTCATTGAAGGCTCTGAACTCCATAGCACAGAAAAAAATTACATCTGATCTTGCATTTAATATGTACTGTCCTGACCATTAACTTTTTAAGGTATTATTTATAGAATCTTTGAGAGGATAGATGTATAGAACTATTCCATAGAATAAAACTGTAGTCTGGGATAGAGGTATGAATCATAGGATATGTTAGGAAAAGATACTCATTTATGGTCTGTAGGCAGTCACAAGTGATCTGATCCTGAGGTCCCAAGCCACATGGTAAAGGTTTGGCAGAGGAATGATAGTCTACATCATTCATGTTGCTGTCCTGTGGTTTGACCAGCACAAAACAAAACTGCGTTTTAGGAACAGTTCTTAATCTATGTGAGCTCTTCTCCTTCATTGTTGGTAAGCTATCAGAGACCAGCTGTTTATTCACAGCCTAGTTCAGAAACCATGTTCCCTTTGTGTTGCTGCAGGACTCCCATCAGTTTCCTCGTTGCATGTTTGTACCCTGAGTCAAAGCTCACTCACAGCTAATCAGTGTAAGAAGCTGTGTGTGGCCAGCATTTTGTTAAAGGAGAAAAGACAAGCTGCACTCTAGCCAAACCCAGTGCTGTGTTGTGCATCAGAGTGTGATCTCATAAAATTTCAGCCTTGCTTCTCTGTAGTGTAGCTCTCATGATAGAATTACCAACTGTGGCTGTTGCCTCTGCAGTGCTGTGCACTGCAGACAAAAGGAGCACATTTTTTCCTCTATTTCTAACACCTAGGACTGACTGACTTAGCATAAAGAAGGTGTTGAATAAGTGCCAGAGAAATAAATAAATGCACTAAACTGTGTGTTTCTTCTTTACAAATCAGCACGTTACCCACTGTTTCCTTCAGTATGATCATGAAGATCAACTGAGCTAATGGAATTGGAAGTACTGTGTATAAACATAGCACATGGAAGGATTATTGTCTGCTCTAAAGTTCGTTATTGTCCAGCAAGTAAGTGTCACAAACTCTTGACAGCTCAATGTTTTGATTACACATTTAGGTCAGTACTATTAATAACCCTGTGATGTTCCTTATTAGGTACAGAGTTGCATGTGCCCATTTTTATTATGGAGGATTTCAAACACACAATCAAGGCACAGTAGCATGTGTCCTTTATCTCCATAGTCAGCAGTTCACAATTCATAGACAGGTCTTCATCATCTGCACCTCTCACATCTTCTTTTGCTACATTGCAGAGATGTGTTCTTGCTGCTCTGCTCCTACCTTCTACTTTAAAGTATTATGTGTAGAAATATTCTTAACATTCTTTAAAGAAAGTAGTCTTGGGCTGGTGAAATGGCTCATAGGGAAGGGCACTTACCGCCAAGCCTGACAGCCTTGGTTTTGATCTCCAGGACTTATCTGATGGAAGGAAAGAACTGACTCCTACAACTTGTCCTCTGATCTCTTCACATGTTCTGTAGTACCTATGTACAATGGTACCCACGTCCATCCCTTCTCCCTACACACTTACACACACACTTACACACACACACACACACACACACACACACACACACAAATAAATGTAATACAATTTTCAAAGTTCATTCATTGATAGTTTAGACTGAAAGACTATTGGTGAATTAAGTTATGTTCTCTTACAGGAACTAGCAGGTACATGAGATTCTCTGGTGATCGTGACCAGCTGCATTGTAAAAAGACTCTCCAGAGTTGTAACTAATTCTGGAGTCAGTGATGCAGTTGCCATCCCTGTAATCTTCTAGAAGAGTGTGACCTTACAGAAAAGTACAGGGCCTGCAGTGTGGTGGTAACTTCCATGTCATAGTTCTTGAGCTTTTTGATGTCTGGAATTCTTTACCACTTTAATGGCCTCTGTCTGTAGTTCTGAGAAGATAGATTTTCTCATTTTCTATGCAAGCTAGTCCTAAGCATTCCTGTTATATCCTGTTACTCCCTTGTATCATCTCTAGTTTCCTTTAACTGGTTACAAAACTCTTAGTAGGATTCACATTTTATGTTGTGACTCTGTTAAATCCTCTTTATCATGATCTTGGTACAAATTGGAGTTAGCATGAACCAGATGGGCTTGTTTAGTATTGATTGGTTGGTTGATTGATTGATTGATTGTGGTACTGGGGATGCTTTGGTTGCTAAGCAACCACTTTATGTAGCTTTTCAGGTACCATTTCCATTTCCTCCCTATTGTCTACTCCTTGCCTCCTTCCTGTCTTCTCGTTTCAACTCTGCTAGTCACACAGTTGCACAGTCACACAGTTGCACAGTCCTACTTTTCCTCAGAAGCTTTACCCAATAATTTCTATTTTCTGGTCTATTTTTATTGTGGGCATTTTCCCTTTGAGATAAAGTGTTAATTTGCTTTTTCCTAGATATAGAAGTAATATACTTTGAGGAGTGGTGTTTTGAGCCTCACTGTGTAATTCAGGCAGTCCTGGAACTCACTCTGTAGACCAGACTTGCCTCAAACTCAGAGAACTGCCTGCCTCAGCCTCCCAAGTGCTGGGATTAAAGGTATGTGCTACTGCACCCTCCACTATGCATTTTTAACTGGATATTATACAGAATATTTCAAAGTGGAATTTCCCAAATCCAGTTCATAAATGCAGCGACTGCTGTGTGTTCTCCTCATCTCCTGTTCATCTCCTCATCTTGTTATCCCAGCTCGCAGTCCTCCCTGCTCAAGCGTACAGGAACCTTCATGCAAAGATGTCTTGCTATTTAAAATCAAATCACATTCCCACTCTTATTTTGGGAAAGTAAGAATTTTTTTTTTTAAAGAAAGAGAACATGCAGAGGAAGAAAGCTGCTTTTACCCTAAGGACATTCAGGCAGATGTTGACTTCTGTGCCTGGGATAAGACTGTACAGAAAGCTGGCAAAGGATTACCATAGAATTCAGGTCAGGCATATAGGGTGTTAGAAGCAAAGAATCTGTGAGTGCTAGAACTTTTCTATTTATTGACCTGATAGTAGCTGTATAAATTGTTCTCTTTTAAACTAAATAAATATTTTTGTATACTTTTCTGTATATATTTACTATCTTTATTATTATAATTAACAATACATAATTCAATGTAAAAGTTAGCAAAAATATGGATATAATGTGAGCTATTTTATGTATTTTATATAAATGATAAATTTATGTTTCTATAGGTGGGGTGTGTAGTATATGAATAATGTGCATTTATATAAGTATATAAATTTTGTTTATATTTACATAAAAATATGTTTATGCTACATGTACCTAGAAAAATACCTAGAACTAATGATCTACCAATGGAAGCTGTTCTTGAAACTCTAAAGGAGAAAGAAAGACTCTTCTTTGTTGTATTCCACTTTAAATAGTCATGACTATTTACTACTTTTTAGAATCTGGTTTTTAAAAAGTTAGATTTTCTATCTCTACCCCTATATAGAAAGTATTCCTTCCCCCACCATGTGGCACAGTACTCTTTTTTCTTTTTTCTTCCTTCCTTTCTTTTAAATAACTGTCTCTTCTTTGTTAGACTCTAGGCCTTTCAAAGGACTGAGACAATGACATGTTTATCTCTGTATTTCTTGTACCTGCTAATTCCTAGTACTTGATTGAAGAACTGTAAATACTAGTGAAACATGAATGAATGAATGATTGAATGAATGAACGAACGAACCTGAAGAGGACAAAGACACCCACACAATAAGCATCCTCTTAGAACACTTTGAGTGTTATATTGCTTTGGCACAGCAGTGGTAATAAAACTGACACAGGAAAAACTGTTTGCTTTGGATTTAACCAGCACTTTATGGAACTGTAGGCAATGCAGAGTCCACCCTGTGGTTAACCCTCTTTCTCCCAGAATACAGTGAACTGAAAGTACGCACTGGAAATGATTGAACTGAGAAGTGAATACCTAATAGATTGCAGAGAGATGATATGGTATGGGCTTAGTTGGTTGTTTTTTGCTGATGCTTATATATGTGGTGCAGGCACTCTGCCAGGCAACCATCTCATCAGCTGTGCAACGAAGTGATCTTATGAGACATTGTGTCACTGTGAGTGGCGAAATTTGACTATACTCTAACTGAAGATGTTAACATCTGAAACACACACGTACACTCAGTCACATGTATGTAAAGAGTTCATCAGAGGAGTGCTTACTATCTCCAAACTGAGAACAAAGAAAGGCTGTTAATTGAAGAGCTCTTAACAGCATGGCCAGACCATCAGCACCTACCAGGTTAAGGGAAGCATTCAGTTGTCCAGGCCGGTGCATATCCCTGTTTCCAAGAGCCTTGTGCCATGCATGCACTGTAATTCTTCATGATTCATTGCACTTGCTTTGCTTCTATGCATACCAAGCCTTGCTCTGGTTATTTGCCTTCCCAGGAAGATAGCACCCCACAACTGATACAGATGGACCCAATTCTCCTATTGTTCATTATAAATTAATAAAGCCACCTTCTTTATTTTTCTGATGCATCAGTGTCTTTGTGAGTTTTGTTAGAGTAATTCTGCATTCCTGGGTCCAATCAGTAATATGGGAAACAGAATCTGCAAGGCTCTTTGAGGCAAACATTGGAATCTCTTGGTACAGCAGATGTCCTGTCACCGTTGTCATGAGCAATGATTCTCTTCCATCTTACACTTTATCAGGATAGTTCTTCCCAAACACAACATGTTAAGAACTTGTAAACTTTGCTGTGGTGATACCCATCTGTAATCCCGCACTTGGCATCAACACTTGCTGGCCAGGCAAGAAGATCAGGCTGGGAAAGTTAACAAGACTCTTTCAGGGCTGGTGAGATGGCTCGGCAGGTAAGAGCACTGACTGCTCTACTGAAGGTTCTGAGTTCGGATCCCAGTTACCACCTGGTGGCTCACAACCACCTATAATGAGATCTGACGCCTTCTTCTGGTGTGTCTGAAGACAGCTACAGTGTACAGTACAGTGTAGTGGATGTATAATAATAAATAATTTTAAAAAAAGACTTTCAAAATGACAGCACCAAAAAGTAGTGTGTACATTTGAGTTATTATTACTAAGTCTGGGTGAGTATTGTTCACTTTTGTAAATTCCACACCTGTGTGCATGCATCATCTATTGTAGGTGCCATCTTATGAAGACCTTCAGTGATTTATTCCAGTTCTGGTTTCACCATTTCCCGGGCTCTCATTTCATTGTCAACACTGACCCTAGTGTTATGGTCAAATCACTTCCTAACCTCGTCTCTCTTGCAGTAGTGAAACCCAAAGAAGATGGAAGACAAAATGAATTCGACCCGAATAAGGATTCCAGTAGAGCAGGCAATGAACGAGGTTATAGATTTGTTTTCTTTCATTCTCATCTGTCTCTCTTTCCTCAGAACAGCACCAACAGCATTTAAAAGGGATTATAAGTTCTATGTACCCTTATAGAAGAAAATAAAGCACAAGGTCTCTATAACTTGCTCAACTTATCTTTGAGTGCAGTAGATCTTCAGCCAGATTTTGACAAATCTTTAACAATTTCTTGCCAAAACGGCACCAGTATAGACTACAGGACAAAAGTCAGAGCAGCTCTTAGGTGAGTCTTGTGGCTCTTAGAAATGGTTGTCATATCCAGTAACTGTTATTACCTAGGATGTTAAGTGTCATTGTCCTCCTTCACATTCACTCTCCCCATAGTGCCCAACTGCAATGACTCATCATTAAATTTCACATAAACTGATCAGAAGCACACCTAGGGCAGTGAAATGAGACTTGAAACATTGTTGGTGGGACAGATAAATGCAATGTTAGAAGAATTTACTTCTTACAAAGTAAGTTCTTCAAAACGTACTTGTTTTGAACAGTCACAGTGGTATTGATACAGTTGGAACCCTGCAACAAAATAGACCCCCAGGGCTGTCAATGGCTGTAAAGAGCTGCTGAGGCTTCTCTCCATCCCCATGGTTAATTACAGAGCTGTTCTTGGGGACTGATTGAATTGCTACCAGATAGTTATGGACCATTCTTGATTACTTAGATGGTAACTAGCCACTCTTTGGCCAGATTCCTCATTCTGTGGCTTCCTGTTTTTTTTTTGGATGAAGAATGAAACTAAGGAGAAGGGTCTGGTTTGGATCCTTGGTAGCAGAGTTTGCTTCACAGCAAGACATCTGGACTGTTGAGGACACCAAGCCAGGTAGCATGCATACACTTCAGGTCAGTCTGTCAACACCACTCAGAGTGGTGAGGATACAGACTTCAGCACCATTAAAAGCAAGCTAGGCAATGAATTATATTATATGATAATAGGAGAAATGTTACTGTTGTTTAAAAAGGAAAATTATAGTCCTTTAAGTAAATGAGAAAATGAACACATTGTTTACTTGCATAAGACTCTTGAAACTACCTGCATTTTTTTAGAACTTGTATTCCTTCTTTTTGTTAAGGTACATATAAATGGTTCAGATCCTACAAATAGGAAAGTACATAAGCTGTGCCATAAGGAAAAGACCAAGGAGTAGAAAGAGCCAGAGAAAGGTCAACCAAGAGGTCACATGCATGTGATACATGCATGTCACCACATGCCACTCTGGTCTCTGCTCTTTCCATCCAATAGGCCCGGGCAACTATTTGCCTTTTCTTGTGTCTCTTTTCTTCTATTGAAGATTAGGGTCTAAAGAGGGATTCCCTAGACTTAGGACAGCTCATGTGTGGAACAGGACTGTTGTGCAGCTGGGCAGCATTAGGGCACACTGAAAAACAATTTAAGAATAGTACTGCTATCCTTATACTCACATCCTATGGCCTGAATCCAGACTGGCATGCACTGGCTTCACCAGGACCTCCATGGTGCCAGAGTAGGCAGAGGGCGTCTCAGCTCATCTGGGTTTCTGAATTCTTTTTTGGCATCTGTTTTTCCTCAGTCTCCCACAGCTTTCTATCTCCTCTGATTCCTGTTCCTTTTTGGTAGAGATTTTACTTGTAAAGTCATTAAGCAGACCTCTATGTGTTTGCTTGTGTTGCTTATATAGATTGTAGTTTTAAATTAATGTATAATACTTTTAATATACTTTGATATCTCCACTTTTAACCAAATACCTCCCACCAGTAACATGTTAAATTTTTTAGGATTAGCAATTTTTGACAATCTGAAAATTATTCTTTTAAAAAAATGTATGTACACAAAATGTTGACTTAACCCTGCATACCACGTGTGGATCCAAACTACATTCAGATTCCTAGACTACAACAATTCAAACGGTGACAGTATTCCCATGGTCACTAATGTTTGATATCAGTCATTCACCAGATGTTTACTGAATGGATACTCTGCCAGGAACTCTATAATAACACTGAGCTTTAACTTAGGGGCAGTGGGGGAGCTACTAGCCTATCCATGAAATTTTTTAGTGTAGCTGAAGAAACAGATAAGTGTGCAGTTGTCGTGTAGACTAGATTCAATAATAGGGGAGCTGTTGAATACTTAGAGGGAAATGTCACACAAGTTTTTAGTGTATCTTTTTAAATATCAAGAATTTCTTACAGTGTCATCTGAATTGGCAGCTTAAAGGAGTGCTGGATACAAAAATCAGTTCTTGTACAAGCCGATATTGTTGTGTATGCTTGTAATTCCAGCGTGTAGGAAGTTAAGGCAGGAGAAGCAGGAGCCAATCTTGGCCACAAAGTTTAAAATCTGCCTAGGCTATGTGAAACCTTGTCTGAAAACACAGACACACACACACACACACACACACACACACACACACACATACACACACACACACACACACACACACACACATGTGAATGAAGGAGCAACTTTTATGTCATATACAAAATTGTTATTGGAGACAGGCTTGATATCTGAAGAAATCAGAGGACTTCAGAAAGTCTATTGTACTTTGGGTTGAGTTTGGGTCATCGGGCTCATTAAGGAGCGTGTTCTGTCCACTGAACCATCTCACAGGCCTTGAGTTTTATTTCGTGGGCAGTAAGTTGATGGGTGGCAGAAATTGATCTCAACCTGGAAATGAAAGGCTGACTGCCGCATAGGAAAAGGGCTGGAGGAGAAGAGACTGCCAGCAGGAAGAGTGTGCTGCCTAGGCACAGAAGCATCTGCTGGTGACCAGCATAGTGGCAAGTGCAGGAAGGGACAGGAGTAAACTGGAAACCATAAAATTTAGTGACTAGATGAATTCATTGTTTCAACAAATACTTGTTGTGCTACAGTGTTAGACTCTGTACTTGATATGCTGATGAAAATTGATCCCATCTCTGTCCTTGAGACTAATAGCAGTGTATTTCTGACTTCTGTGGTAAGCGGCTTAATGGTCAAATAGTGTTAAATTCATTAGAAGATGGTCCCAGGCACGTTTCCCGGGCATAGGAAAGAGTTCCACTAGCTTCAGATGCTCCTTTGAGATTTTTGGGTGTTCCTGTGGTTGAGAAGCACAGTATCAGGTGAGAAGTATTACTGACAAGAGTGTGTTCCTGTATAAACACTGTAGATCCTACTGATAGAGATGACAGTTGCCAGGAGGTGGATGACGGTGCCCAGGAAATGTGAATATAAAGTAAATAAAATGGGAAAGTAGAGTGAGAGAGCAGGGTGTGAGAACCAAGCCTAGCAAACTCACAAATAGAAAAGGAGCCAGTTGGGGAAGCCAGGAAAATATAAAGAATGTAAATTGTGTTCTGAGCTGGAGACTAGAACCTAACATGAGAGAGATCAATGAGGTTGTGAAAATCAGTAGTGGCTAGACTCCTGACACAGGAGAGGACTCCATATTGAATTTCAGACATTTGCTATAATGTTGACCACCCAGCTCCATCTGGTATTTCTTGTAGAGTGTCCAAGTGCATTTATTAGGCCAAAGTCCCCACCACTGCTTACAACTGGAAAGTGGAGGCCATGCAAATGCCCTTCTTTACAAAGCATGGCTCTAACTAGAACCTTAGAAGCTAAACTGAGGACCTCCAGTCTGTGTGTGCTGCTACTCCCCCACCTTACAGTAGACGCAAGCTCAAGGCACTGATGAATTGCTGTGCAATCCTGTAGGCCTAGTGGCATGTGTGTGCTCTAAAGCCAGAAGCTTCTGGAAGTCACACAGACGCTAAAGAAGAAATTCCCCCATGTTTTATACAACACGTACTCATGAAGTGGCTAAGAGCTTTATGTCCAACACTTGGCAATGTCACGCCAGCCACGGGAGGTCAGTGCTGACTATATTTGAGACACAATCTACACAGAGAGAAGAGATCTTTAAGCCACATTCAGTTGTTTTTGTTTTCTAAGATTTGATGAAAAACCCACAGTTTTTCTTTTTAATAGGACACACTGAATTTTTGACCTTCTTGCATGTGGACATCAAATGGGCAAGGATTTCTAGTTTAGATGAAAAGGTAGATAGATGTTGAATAAACCAAAGTGACATATAAATTATATGAGAGGATTTAAGAACAATACTAAGAATGGAGCTTGTAGCTTCACTGAATCTTCAGAAGGATTATGTGTACCCACCCCTAAGTGTATAGAATGAACTCTACCTTAATAAAGTTATTAGTAAATAAAAAGAAAGCAGTGATGAAATGTCCACTCTTAAATGTATTTCTAATTAAAATGTTCTATTTTAAAGATGAAGAAATGATAAGCATGCAGGCCTGTAGGAGTGTAATAGGGCAAGTGGGGAGGGAGGCGAGAGTATCTGGAAAGAGAATAATGGAAGGTTGTTACTCCTCCTTTACGCCAGCTGATACAGCTCTGCTTTATGGGAAAACAAAAAAGATCATCTGACTTTGAGAGCCACGCACAGTATCACTTATAGTGGACCAGCACTATAAAAAATGTATTAAGATGTAGGGGGAATACCAACTGTGAAACCATTTTGTAGCCAACCAAATTATTAGAGTAATGAACTCAGTGTAAGTGTCAGAGGACTATGCATATGAGCTGTTAACATAGTAGCAGCAAGCAGTGGAACTCCTGGCAAATGGTCTCATAGAGAGAACACACAGCAGGGGTCTTCCTGCTGTTCGAGCATTTTGGCCAACAGGATAAAGACAGAAAACTGCAAGGGACTCCTCAGTGCTGTTGTTGCACCGACAGGAATATAATAGGAACTCAACATAGGAAGATGTGACATGCATTTTAATATGGGGAGGGAAGAAAGTTTCCTAATTACTCTGAAAAAAGGAACAGGGAAAAGAACCCATTTATAAGCATGAAAAACAGAATGTAGTTTAAAATTAAAACCAACCATTCTCATTATCACCTGTGGATATCATGCTCTGTTAAAAGGCTAGGGTGCAAAGCTCCTTTCTAGCTAGACATATATGAGCCAAAGGCACCTTTTAAAAAAAAAAAAAATATGGACAGCACTAGAAGTATTTCACAAGCAACAACAGATGGCAAAAGTTGGGGTATATTGTTAGAGAATTTAAAGCAAAATGTAAGGCTAATTCTTTTTTAACTCTTGAGAATTCATGAATGCTTGCAAAATGGTGGTCATGAAACTTGCTTTTCATCAAAGCATGTTTCAGAATTAGTAGAATTGGCAAAACCACAGCGATGTTGCAACTTGGGACTCATTCCTTTCAGAGCACATGGACATCCACAAATGTAAAGATTCGCCAAGCTTAATTAGCTATACAATGTGCTTTGTAACCTATAGAAGCATGTAACTCACCGAGTCAGCACACTAGAATCATGCTATATCAGAAAAGAAAACTTTAGGGGCATTTAAAACATCGAACCTATACTTAACAAATTATCTGACAATAATGCTGAAAAATCCACTCATGTCAAATATCAACCAAAGTTAGAGTCACTTGAAATATAAAAAAAAAAAAGTATAACTCATGTTGAAGATACATTGAAAGTGTAGTTAAAACTAATTCAGAAGAATATACATGATTTATCAAAATGTATAGGTAGGACCAGGGTTTACTAAAAACAACTTCATGAAAGGAAATAGTTTCTTTATTAAGATAGAGAGAAAATTGTGAGTTAAGCAATGCAGACGCAAAACCAGAAGTAAAAGGACAGGAAACTAGAAAAGCAGTGGACCTAGCCAACTTAGTAGAAAAGCCAGGCAGGGAGTTGGTAACTCTAGGGGCATTTTACAGAGAAGACAAAAGGGTAAACTCAATAAAAAGAAAAAAGAGAAAAGAAACTATGGAAAGACAAAAGTTCCGAGGTTATAGGTGTGGCAGAAGTTTTGAAGTGTCCATTTGAAAGAGCAGCCTCCATAGAGCTCAGTGTAAGCTGTTGCCTAGAGTATGAGAGGCCGAGGGCTGAATTCCCCAACATCAGAAAGACAACTACAGGGACTTCTAGATATTTTTAAAAATAATTGAGTCATAATTCAAATCTTCAAGATAATCAAAAATAATCTTAAAACAACCAAAGATTTACTCAACGTAGCTATGAATAGTGTATTGATAAGAGTAGAGTTAAAGGGTCTGGAGAGATGGCTCAGCAGTTAGGAGCATGGTTTTTCCAGGGGATCCTAGCACCCACATGAAGTTCATAACTCTCTGTGACTGCAGTTCCAGGGCATCTGATACCTTCACACACACAATGCAAAATGCCAATGCATTTTTTTTTAAAGAATAGAATTGAAAGACTCCCTCTCCCTGCCAAAATGCAAAGTTGAGACATGTTGATCTGTAAATTCTGTTGGACATTAAAGAAATAATTTCTTCCTGTGCTGTCTAGTCTATTTCAAAACAGGGAACATAAAAAGAACTTCCTGGCTTATTTTATGTTACATAGAATGTCTTGACCAAATTATTTGTCCTCTTCCTTCTCTATTGAGGCGCATTTAGTAAAACTTACATATATTTACACTGTAAACAGGAAACAGAGTGTGTGTGAAGTAAGACCCTACTCAAGATCATTAACATGTCCACCACTTTATTTGCCATGTTTGAGAAAGAGACAGACAGGCAGACAGAGTTGGCAACACTGAGTAGTAGAGTTATTAACCAGAGCCACATTGCTCTATTATAATCAAATTGATTTTTTGTTTTCTCAGAAGTTAAAACCTGGCTTTTAAAAGCCAGTGCTTTTAAAACTACGTATATGAAACCTTCATTTGAACTTAGTCACAAGCAGTGATAGAAGGTAGGGAGTCCTAACCATGTCCTGCAAAGCTCTCAAAAACAGTTTACAAGTCCAAAGCTAGAGTTTCAGCTGATCGACAGCTAGCTTATCATTTGCAAGGCCCTAAGTCCCATCCCAACCCTGCAAACTAATACCATCTGAGGGCGAGTTGGGAGGAGAGATTCAACCACATCTATGTTTAAGCCTGGATGTTGGCCTCCAACGTGGACAGCTTTGCTGCTCTTCTCACCTGCTTGTGGCTGTGGAGTCTTTGTCGTAGGCTTCCACAGTGAGTATTTAGAGCTGATTTTTACTGAGGTCACAAAGTGCCTTCCAGAAAGGAGCGGAAGAGATTTCCCTGTTGATTTGGAATTCAGTGAAAGGATTTTGCATGCCCCTGCTCATATCCTCATTTTGATTTGCACAACCAGCTTTCCTCTATTTGTAACTAGAAGAAGCAATGTAATCCCACTCAGGCCACAGAGTTCTCCCTGTCCTGCATCACTATGAGAGTGAGAAGTGTGTGGTCTACCAAGACTAGTGCAGTGCTGGTGTCACACGATTAAAGATACTAGGCAAAAACAAAATTTCCCACATTCTGACATCACTTTAATATTTTAAGTTTGGAATTTAAAAAAAAATTTTCCAAGTCAACTCTGAGACGTTTAAGATCATTTAAGATGGCAAGAACATTTAGAAACATTGAAAAACCTTATTATTTACTGTCTTATATTTATTATTTATATATTTTGGGGATATGAGAGTAAAAGATACCAGCTTATGTTTTCAGTACTGTGTATTTCCCATCCTACCATGTTTTCCTTGTCTTCTTTCTGTCTTCTTACTGTTATAATCTAAGAATTAGTGAATTCTTATTATATAATTAATTAATATATAATTATATAATCTAAGAATAAGTGAATTCTTATTATTCTGTTATAATCTAAGAATTAGTGTTAGTGAATCTCTACAGACAAGAACTGCTCAAGTGTTTTTACCACACAAAAGGATCATTCCTTACTACAGATAAACATGTAGCAACTACAAACAGCTTTTTGTTTTACTTTATTCTCTTTCAGACTCATCTGAAATTGTGGCTAAAAATCTCTTGTGTCTTGTTTTGGTTTTAAGATAGAGTCACCTGGAGCCATGGGTGGCCTCAAACTTGCTAAAGAGATAAAAATGGTCTTTCCGCCTCTGTTTGCCATGTCCTGGGATTATATATTATAGGCTTGTGCTGGCAGCTAACTTAGTAGCCATAATTTCCTGAGTATCATTTTTGTTTTGTTATATGCCTCTTTGAACCTATATATATAGGAAAGAAGCCAGCTTTTAAAGACACACTGAAGGAAGCCTGTGGCGACAGGTAAAGCCTCAGCATGAGGAAGGCAGGCCCAACAGTGTGGACACTAGCTTACAGAGGCTGAAGTAATGCCCTGAAAGGGAAGGAGAGAGGAGAAAAGGGGAGCAAGCAGGTTAATCACACACAAAGTGTGTCATCTGCTTAGAGGTGTATACTTTACAGGCTGGTGATGGCTCAGCAGCTAAGAGAACAAACTGCTCTTGCAGAGGACCTGAGTTTGGGTCCCCAGGACATATTTGGGTGGCACAACCACCTGTAACTGCAGCTTAGGGGAGACCTAATGCTGCTACCTTCTAAGTGCACACAGCACTTAATTAAAAATATACTTGAAAAAATAAGACATGTGTATACTTTCTGATATCTAAGTATCTCTAATCTTGGTCTGTTTATGTCGTCGAATTAGTGATTCATTGTGCGTATTCATTTCTAAATTACCTTACTAATGGGAGCTTATATCTAATTTTTATAATCCATTTGAACAGTGCGTAGAATAAAATGGAGTTATGGAATCTGGGGAGTACCCAAGTACCACACATAGACAAAGATTTGGGAGAGATTTAATGAGATGATATATAGAGATATAAAGTCTTTAAGGCTGTGATTTGCAGGGAAGTTATCAGTGACACCTATTGTGTATGGATATTTCAGATAGGAAAGAACTCTCCACTCCCCCATGTTTGTGTGTTGTGTTATGTTATGTTTTGGGAAAGTAGTTCTTGCTGTGCAGTATCTGGCCTGGTACTTGCTCAGTAGCCCAGATTGGCCTTGGTGCCTGGCCTCTTTAAGTAAATACAGCTTTCAGAAACAAATGCAGTAGGTAAGTACAATGGGAACTCACTTTTGTTTGTATAGGCTGCATGTTACCTGATCTTGAAAGATACTACACTGTCATTATATTATGGAGAATTTAAATTACTAAATAGAAGCAGATTCTGAACTTCACATACTCACACAAAGCCTCACACACACTAGATCCACAGTGAAGTACTGCTGTGTAAGGAAAGGGCATGTTTGTTTCTTCTTTCTTCCTTTCTTTCTCTTCTTCCTTTTCTTTTTGCTCTGAGCAAAAATGATACCATCTTTATGGATAGGGTTTGGGAAATTCCTGCAGTATTTCTCAAATAGACTAACAGGCTTTATTTCTTCACTTTCTACTTTAACTTTAATCTAGTCAGGGGATTTTGTAAGTTGCTCAGTTGAGCGATGGGCAACAAACAGCAGCTTGGGAAATGCAGGTCAGGAACTGTAGATAAAAATCCTCCTTGGTGTGCAAGCTCCTGTGACTTATCACCACTGTGGAATCGCTGAATTAGTAGAAAGTGTCAGATCATACAGGCAGTCTGGTTTGTAAGATAACTGTTAATTCCATTTCCTAACTGTCCCACCATGCAAGAAGAGACCAAGAAAAAAGAGAAACTTTTCTTTGGGGGAAACTGATTTTGCTTTATCTTGGTAAAATGTTCGCTATACTCATTTAGTTGGCAGTTACTATCCAGTTTTGTTCTCGGTGTCAGAGTTGCAATAGCCTCTGTGATTGGTATCTGAGAATCTCCTCAGAAAACCTAGAAGAAAGTAAATGCTTTCTGCCTTGATGTGTGTTTCTCACAACAATGCCTAGGTATCCCCCAGAACTCACCTTTATCTAAGCATACAGGCACTGCCCTTTAGGGGCAGAAGCAGGAGGAACCATAGCTTAAGGCCATCCTTGACTCTATGGTGAAGTTCCATCTCAATAAAACCAGGAAGCTCTTCCCTCTTACACTTGATCTGGTCATTTGAACCTTCTGGATATCTGGTTACTTTTACTTTGACATTAATATTTACATGCAATAGTTCAAACTCTGACATCTCTGCTGCTGGCATCTCTGTTTTCCTCCTTTGAGAATGTCTGAAAACAATGTCTTATGTATCCCTTCAGAGTAAGTGCAATGACTGTATGATGTCTGTGCCACTATTGGAATCATCAGTGTGCTGCAAAACATTTCCCCAAAACATAACTCCTCATCATATAACTGAATCACAGTGATGGCTGTAAATGGGACCTAGTTTGCACACGTGAATCATGCCCCCCTTTACAGAAAAGAAACTAAAAACATGATTTTTAGATTCTGAAGTTTAGTTAGTTGTGACTGGCTGAAGGAAGGTCAGCAGTAAATAGTGTATTTCCTATATGTAGCAAATCCTGAACTACTGCCATCCGTGTATAATAACAACCACCTTTGCCAGTTTCTGTGCCACATTTTTTCATCTATGCACCTCAACTGCTCTTGGTAAAAGAAGATTATCATTTAATTGGCTTGTGGATTCTTCCCATTTGTAAGGTATCTTACAAGATTTTAAAGCCTGATTTCCTTTGCACCTTGAGCCTATTACTAATTGATGTGGCTAGAATAAGCTCCATTGATGCTGATTAATGCTGGGAAGCTCTTTGGGGGCAATTCAGTTTGGTAATGAATCCATTCATGCATCAGACCCATGCTGTGTCAGCTGAGTCCTAGAAGAGCTCACAGCCTCAAGGAAGAGCATGTGGGGCTTTTAAACACAACCCTCTCCCCGTCCGAAATGTGGGGCTCTTGTTTCATTAAAAGGTAAGAATCTGTCAGTTCATCTTGACTCTGGGCTCTGTGAGTACACCAGTAGAACATGACAGAAGTGACGACATGTGACATTGCTGGGCCCAGACTTGAAACTGACAGCTTCTGTTCCTGCTTCGTGGAATCTCATTCCTAGCACCCAGCTGCCATGCTGTGATGATGTCTGAGCTGCCCTTCCTTTCTTCATTATTGAGGACTATGACAACTGAATGGTTAATCGGGTGGAGAAAAGGGTGTAGTCTACTCAGCAGAGAAGACAATGGGGTGCTCAGCAGCAGTGAGGCCCAAAACAGGAGGCCATGTAGAGGAGTTAGGAACATTCAGGTGGCCCTGGAGTGACAAGCCATCCTGAAGGTGCAGCCAGACAAAGGTTGAATTAAGGAGGCCTTATCTGCCAAGTGAAGGCAATGTTGTAGGCAACTTGGGGTTTTGCTGTATTGTTGTGTAAGCAGCAGAGCAATATGATACAGTGTATGTCTTAGACAGATGTTCTGTCAGCGAAAAGGAAGGTAGATCTGCGGGAGTTAAAACTAAATAGAATCTGGGCTTGGTGGCCTAGAGCTGTAATCCCAGCACTTGTGAGACTGTGGCTACCAGGATTGTGTGAGATTCAAGAAAGTGTACATACAAACTGGAAGCATTAGGCCAGTTCTGATGATTCTCCCTTAAGTTGTCCAGGCAAAGGCAAGGCCTAGACTAAGACTGTAATGAAGATAGGGAGGAAAAAGTAGATTAAAAGAATACCTAATGGAATGGGACCTCATAAAATTACAAAGCTTCCTGTAGTGGTGGCACATGCCTTTAATTCCAGCACTAGGGAGGCAGAGGCAGGCGGATTTTTGAGTTCAAGGCCAGCCTGGTCTACGGAGTGAGTTCCAGGACAGCCAGGGCTATACAGAGAAACCCTGTCTTGAAAAACAAAAAACAAAAACAGCAGCCAACAGATTGGGAAAAGATCTTTACCAATCCTATATCTGATAGAGGGCTAATATCTAATATATATAAAGAACTCAAAAAGTTAGACTCCAGAGAACCAAATAACCCTATTAAAAATGGGGTACAGAGCTAAACAAAGAATTCACAACTGAGGAATACTGAATGGCTGAGAAGCACCTAAAGAAATGTTCAACATCCTTAGTCATCAGGGATATGCAAATCAAAACAACCTTGAAATTCCACCTCACACCAGTCAGAATGGCTAAGATCAAGAACTCAGGTGACAGCAGGTGCTGGCGAGGTTGTAGAGAAAGAGAAACACTCCTTCGTTGCTGGTGGGATTGCAAGCTGATACAACCACTCTGAAAATCAGTTTGGCGGTTCCTCTAGAAATTGGACATAGTACTATCAGAGGACCCCAGAAGATGCTCCAACATGTACTAAGGACAAATGCTCCACTATGTTCATAGCAGCTTTATTCATAATAGCCAGAAACTGGAAACAACCCAGATGTCCCT
>NW_022196913.1:97736368-97741327 GCF_008632895.1 Mastomys coucha
TTTTTTTTTTCGGAGGGGAAACTGGGAAAGGAGATATCATATGACATATAAATAAAGAAAATATCTAGCTAGGCGGTGGTGGCACACGCCTTTAATCCTAGCACTTGGGAGGAAGAGGCAGGAGGATTTCTGAGTTCTGAGTTCGAGGCCAGCCTGGTCTACAGAGTGAGTTCCAGGACAGCCAAGGCTACACAGAGAAACCCTGTCTCGAAGAAAGAAAAAAAAGAAAGAAAATATCTAATAAAAGAAAAAAGAAAAAAAAGAATACCTAGTGGGGGTTTTTTTTTGTTGTTTCATTAAAAAGGTTCTTCTTTGTTTGGCTTTGTTAAGGTAGTCCTTGGTAACTGATTGGAAGCAGGAATGATAAAGGAAGATTCCTTTATCTCCACCAGATTCTGCTGCCACTAAAAATGGAGAAAGGGGAATGTGAGGAGTGTAAAGAAAGGGCAGAGCTAACGTTCAGCTGTACAATGCTGGACTGAAATCTGTGGCATTTCTCTGGTGATGTCAGTGAGGCAATTAGAATGTAAGTCACAAGCTAAAGGAGCTTATGCTGCAAATAGATTGGGTGGTCAAAGTCACAGAGGTGCTGGTTGATACCTTAGCAATTAAACTCATAGTCAGTGAAAAGAGGAGATATGAGGACCGAACTGTGCAGCCACCCTGACTTTGAGAAGATGGCATGAGAGGGGGAGGAGAGAGAGAGATGGGAAACAGGTAAATACTTAGATGACTTAGATGAACTTACTTATGTCATTCAAGAATAAGTCATTGAAAGAAAAAAATACTGAAATGAAAGGAGAAATGAAGGAACCTCCCACTGAAAACAGAAGGACAGAGAATCGGGGGCTCCTTGGAGGTTAGGAGCCTATATTAAGGACGGGTATAGATATAAACAGTTTTAGAACATGGCAGGAAATTGAAGATCATGGTTGTTGGACTTAATTATTGTCTATGAAACAGGGCACAAATTGTCCACTGAGAGAAAATACAGCAGGACTTTGTAGCTGTGTTAAAGAAAGAGGTGCATTTAAAAATAGTCATATAAGGAAGTAGAAATGAGTGCTCCCTCATAATAGGCAAGAAAGATCAGTAGGTTACCCAGAAGGCCTTGTTGATATTGGAGGTCCAGTTTTATACCAGCACCTGCCTGAGTAGTATACTGAGCTAAATGCTCTTGTTCAAACAATACAACCTACTTCTTCCCCTCCTGACCTCACTGTAGAGAAAATGGGTCATCCTCAGAAGTAATGAAGCAGAGCTTGTATAACAACAGAGTTTTGTTTAAGACAATGTGTGCATAATGAAACTGGAAGATAACTAATTATATTTGTTTTTAAAGTAACACAAGGGCTAGAGAGCTGTCTCACTCGCCAAGAGCACTGGCTATTCTTCCAGTTGAGCCAGGTTCAGTTCCAAGCATTCACGTGGTGAAGCACGACTACCCATAACCCCATATGTCCTGTTCTAGTCTCCACAGTCACAGGCATTCAAGTGGAACACATGACAATGTACTGCAGAATATCCATTCATATAATTTTTTTTTAAATTTTAAAGAAAGTAATGCCATGAAGATCCTAACAGACAAGAGAGGAAAATTCAAGAAGGTAGTCAAGGATGAAAGAAGCCACAGAAGAACAAATGAAAAGAGTAAGGAGAAGAGAGGGGCAGGAAGGGGTGAGGTTTCACATAGAAAAGATGTGACTGGAGGAGGTAGCCTGAAGTTTCTTAGGTTTAACACACATTGGTCCTCAGTTTATTTCTGGCCTGTTCATAGAACTTTTCAAAGAATAGTCTCATACCAGTCAAGGATCTACTGGTGGACCAGTATTGCCCACATGTGCAAGAATGCCTGGTTGGATCTCCCCAAACAACTCTGGAGCAGCTACACCCTACCGTGCTGGTCTCCAGTTCCTGAAGTTTCCACACGGTAACAGTAATAATCCTGAAAGGAGTAGCTCACATTATATGTGTTTTGTGCCTTATAAGTTGATGCTTCTAGTACCTCTGAAAGAAATTCAGGCCAGATGATGGTATGACATTTATAGACCAGGAAGTGCAGTGTGAATCTGGGGTCTTCAGGTCACACACCTTGTAAATGGATAAGATGCAAGTAGAAATGGTTCCAGTTTTCTTAAGATATGCCAGGCTGCAATTTGGAGCTCAATGTCTATGGTATGGACTAATGACGTTAACTAGCTATGGATTTTTAGCCCAGGCTATCACTGGTACATTTCAGCAACTCAGAAAATAGATATGCCAAGTAACCTTTGAGATCCTTGTACTGTGAACTAGGAAAAGCTCTGTAAAAACTAACTGGGGCTTTGCTTCTGAATTTGTGAGATAGGAAGAGTATCCATCCTCTCCTTAGGGTTAGAAGGCCCTATGTATTCACAAAGTTGCTACAGCACCTGTTAGTTCTTTAAGAATTGCTGTATTGTGTATAACATGTCTTTATTCAGTGTTAGGGACTATTATCCATAAACTTTGCTCAATACGAGTTTCTTTAAAATACTTAAATGTTCCAAATGGATTCATTGATATCTTAGAGGCCAGACTCAGTGGCAAAGCCAGAGTTGGAGTATATCTGCTGCTCCCCTCAGGTTAAGTTTTAGGTCAAGGAATCTGGATGATGTCCCTCTGGTGAATCAGTGTGGCAGGAGGGAGTGGCCTTTAGTGGCTTAACCTGGGAGGGGCTGGTACCTCAGTCACCAGTGTCAGCCCTTTGTGACAATGTGTTTTTCAGAGTGGACCCAGATGATAAAGGTGAGGTCATAGCACTCTACCAAGACAGCAGCTAGCTGAAGGGTGACTGCGCTGTAGGACAGGCTTTGGTTGTCATGTTAAACGGAACTGCACTTCTCCAGTTCTGAGACTTTCTTTGCTTGCTGCATGTTGAACTTTAGGCCTGACCATCTTCTCATATGAGAGCTTGAATCTAGCCAGTCCTTTTGCTGTATCACAGTTTAGTTCCAAGAATTCCCTACTGCCTTGTATTTCCAAGCAGAACGTGACTGCATTAGACAGAACCAGATGTGTTGATTGAAGCATACAGAGAAGAGTGTGCAGTGGCTTTGAAATTATAATTATGTTTCAGTGAGGAGGGGGAGAAAGGCTGAGCTGACCAGGCACTCCACAGTCACTGACTTAGTACTTAACTAGTTTTTGTGGGTCAGGTCCAGAGCTCATCACCCAACTTTGGTAGTCATTCTTATGTGGCTACAGTATACAGCAAGCTTATGCCAGCAAGGCCCATCTTTGTTCATCTAGGACAAGAAATGGGAGGGTGGTCAATTCAGGTTAGAAATACTAAAGCTCTGATGTTCTCTCAGGGAACTATAGTCACTCAAATCTGGTCCTGAGTCAATATCATAAAGACTATACTATTTATCAAAGCATCTGGGTAGATTTTTCTTACTGTTTTCTGTTTCTGTGTGCAACTGTTACTATGCTTGGGGTTTTGCGGTGGTGCTAGGGATTGAACCCAGGGCCTTGCACATGCTGGGCAAGCACTTCACTACTTAGGTACATTCTGGCTTGACTAGCCTTTCAATATTGGCAACTAAATGCTTTCCCTGGAGATTAGCATACTTATTAATGCTTTCATTAGTATCTTGAATCCTAGAAATTTAAATAATGTGTTTACACTTAGGGATTGTTTTTTGTTGTTTTTCCTTGTCTGAGCCATTATATATTTTCAACAGAACTAATATTTAATCCTTAAGATTTCATAACTGAGAGATTTAAAGGTTAACTTTGAAACTAGATCAGGAGAAAAGATCTACTGTAGTTTTAAAGGTAACCAGATAAAGAAATACAGAAACAGTGTAGAAACATTGACAAGCTCACAAAGCCAATTTTGTCCATTTTTCTGAAAACTCCTGTCTGTATAGCTAAAGCATGTGAGTCATGCCTTCCCTTTGTCTTGTCACTCACTCATTCACCCATTTGTATTACCCATCATTCATTATTCATTCTGCCAAGTATTGCTCTAGGTACTAGGTAACAACAGTAAATAAGACAGTCAGAGCTTACTGTGTGCCAGTTCTGTGCCAGGCACTTGGGAACTTGGAACTAGCTGCTTTCAGCTCCACAATCTGATGTAATGAGGGAAGTGTTACACTAGAAGTCAGTTTTCCCTAGACCTTAGACTAGCTATGTGGCTTGAGGGGAGACATGGTGAATGTCAGTTCCCTCCTCTCTGAAATGCTGTTGCTCACTCTGTTTACTTCATAGCATTGTTGTAAGTATCAGATGAAATAGTCATTTTGAAAGAGCTTTGGAAAGCATTGGGCCTTGCTTATATAGAGACAACCAGTAATCTTGTAACTGACCAGAGTTTGGGTCATTTCATTGCCCCTGTGAAAAGCATCAACGCTGTGTGCCTGTTGTACATTTAAATGTATAACCGCCAATGCTGCCCATGAGATGGGGATTTCAGAATGAGTTAGTGAGGAATAATGACTGCAGCAAGTAAGACTCACAGAGGAAAAATATTCAAGTGCATACACACTGCATTAAGTCAGCAGATGGGTTAGGTATAAAGTACTCAGATGAAGGGACAGAGAAAGGTTAAGGTGTGAGTTGGCCTCTGACCTCAAGAAACATAGACTTGTATATGAAACTTCTGAGTGACCAAATATAAACCTTGAACTTAATTATAGTTTCCCAGGGATTACAGGTATTCATTTGCCCCTTAAATGTTTCTAAAAGTCTTCTGATAGACCTCAGGGTACCTGCTGGAATATGGTAATAAGATGTTGCTTCCAGATTCATATTTTGTTAGCTCTCATGTCCGCCGTGCTAATATTTTAGAATGAGGTAAGAAATGTGATCTGTCCCAGCACTTGGGAGGCAGAGGCAGGCGGATTTTTTGAGTTTGAGGCCAGCCTGGTCTAGGGAGTAAGTTCCAGGACAGCCAGGGCTACACAGAGAAACTCTGGAGAGAGAGAGAGAGAG
>NW_022196913.1:97741337-97793659 GCF_008632895.1 Mastomys coucha
GAGAGAGAGAGAGAGAGAGAGAAAGAGAGTAGAAGGGAGAGAGAGGGAGAGGGAGAGAAGAAATTTGATCTGTATAGAAAGATAGCTCCTTCAGGAGTTTGATTCCCAGAATCCACATAAAAGAGCCAGCAAACATGGTAGCATGTACACATAATCCCAGCACTGGGAAAGCAGAGGCAGGAAAATCCCTGGGGCCCACTGTCCAGCCAGTCGTGCCTAATTGGTGAACTGTAGGCCAATGAGAGACCGTGCTCAAGGGAGGAGGGCTGTGTTCCCAGAGATGATAACCTGGAGTTGCCCTCCGGCTTTCACGCAGATGGATGCTGCACATATGTACACACTCATGCGCGCGCACACACACATTCTTCCCTAACATTAAACTCCATCATGTAGAAACTCAAGAATCTCCGTCACAGCCGAGAGTGATGGAGCACAGTATAATCCTAGCACTCAGGAATCCAAAGCAGGAAGATCATGAGTTTGAAGCCAGCCTGGGCTATGCAGTAAGAACTCCCTCAAAGAAAACCTCAAACTGGCCAGCATGGTGGTTCATACCTTTAACCCCAGCATCAGGGAGGCAGAGGCAGGCAGATCTCTATGAGTTCCAGGACAGCAAGGGCTACACAGAGAGACCCTGACTCAAAGGAGAAAAAGTGAAAAAGAAAAAATAAATAAATAAAAACACAAACCAACAATAATAATCACTTTAAATAAGCAGTTCTCTTCAGTGTTTGGAATACCACTCAACACCTGGCTTGAAAGAGTAAAAGCATCATAGCTCCCTGAGAGTTTTGTTTGTGTGCTGTTCCAAAGGTATCTAATGCGTGCTTGACTCTCAGATTAACACACAGATATAACCATTGCTGTGATGGAGGCCAAGATCAGAACTGTGCAGACCCTTCCCAGAGCAAGCCTAAAAGCAACACAAGAGCTTGCTCCCAGAAAGTCTGAGACATAGCCCACCAAAACCTGTCACAATAGGGGCTTTCTTTTTTTTTCCACCTAAGCATTTCTTTTTGTTTGTTTTTTATTCCTTTTCTGTTCCTGTCAAAAGATAATCCCCCAAAAGAGTAGATTAAATTTATTATGCTAAGATACCTTGTGACGCTTCTGTGGGGTCTGCTATGTGAGAACCTGGTCCAGCACAGAGCAGGCTGCTCAAGAAGCTTCTGCAAAATCATTCAAGATTCCCAGAGGGTTGTGTGAAAATGAGCACAGGATAGGAGGGGAAGTAGGGCAGTGTGCTAGTTATTTTCCAGACCGTTGTCAGAGCATTGTTTGATCTTAACTCTTTACTCTCAGCTATTAAGAGAATACTGCCAGTTAAACCTGAGGTTGCCTCTTCCAGTGTCTTGCTTGACACATGTAGATACACCATTTACTCTTCCTAGCTGTGCTGAAAACATGACATTTTTGTGGTTGTGTTTTGTTTTCATTGTTCCTGTTTGTAGAAATGAGAAATCTCAGGCCCAGAGCAGAGTTGGAATTAGGGTGAGGCACTCCCTTCAATGCAGAATTTAAGGCCCAAAGCTGTGCCAGAAGCTCAGTAATCAAGGCAAACAATATTGTATGCATCAAAAATTTCAGTTCTGACAGGATCTGACAGTGTCTGGATAAGGTAAGGTAAAGTACGTAGTCAGAACCTGAAATTTATTTCAAATGATATTATTTATCATAGATACTTCACATTGATTGTTTAGATTATTGCATTAAATCATTACCCCCTGTCTCTCTGGGCTGGAGTCCAGAGCAGATCTTGGACGCCAGCTCTGCAACCAGTCCCACAACACTCAGAGGAAGCTCCACTCCCTGGCATTCTAACACACCTAGGATCAGAGGTGAGCAGGAACCAGCATTTGTCCCAACTGGGAGTAACTGGGACCAGCGGGACCAGGCACACAGGAACTCCGCCAGCCCAGTGACTCGGGGTCCTTCTGGTCTGTCTGGGTTAGTGTTCTGAGCAGACCTTGGGTGCAAGCTCTGCACCCAGTCCCACAACACACAGAGAAATCCCCACTCCCAGGTGATATAACAAGCCCAGGATCCCAGAACCACAGGATCACACAGAGACAGCTTGACTCTGAGGAGTTCTGACACAACCAGGGTCACAGGAAGGACAGGCTCCAGTCCGGAGGCTCTAGGGCAGGTAGCACTAGAGTTAACCAGATGGTGGGGGGTGGGGGGTGGGGGAGCAAGCGTAACAAAATAAACAACACAAACCAAGGTCACTTGCCATCATCACAACCCAATTCTCCCACCATAGCAAGTCCTGGACACACCATCACACCGGAAACACAAGATTCAGATCTAAAAATCACTTACCCTGATGATGATACAGGACCTTAAGAAAGACATAAATAGCACCTTCAAAGAAATACAGGAGAACACAGTTAAAGAGCTAGAAGCTCTTAAAGAGGAAACACAAAAATCCCTTAAAGAACTACAGGAAAACACAATCAAACAGGTGAAGGTAATGAGCAAAACCATCCAGAATCTAAAAATGGTAATAGAAACAATAAAGAAATCAGAAAGAGAGACAACACTGAAGATACAAAACCTAGGAAAGAAATCAGGAGCCATAGATGCAAGCATTACCAACAGAATGCAAGAGAGAATCTCACGGGCAGAAGACACCATAGAAAACATTGACACAACAGTCAAAGAAAATGCAAAAAGCAAAAAGCTCCTAACCCAAAACATATAGGAAATCCAGGACATACTGAGAAGACCAAACCTAAGGATAATAGGTATAGAAGAGAGTGAAGATCCCCAAGGTAATGGGCCAGTAAATATCTTCAACAAAATTATAGAAGAAAACTTCCCTAACCTAAAGAAAGAGATGCCCATGAACATACAAGAAGACTACAGAACTCCAAATAGACTGGACCAGAACAGAAATTCCTCCTGTCACTTAATAAGCAAAACACCAAATGCACTAAACAAAGAATTTTAAAAGCAATAAGGGAAAAATGGCAAGTAACATATAAAGGCAGGCCTATCAGGATTACGGCAGATTTCTCACCAGAGACTTTGAAAGCTAGAAGATCCTGGGCATATGTCATACAGACCTTACAAGAACACAAATGCCAGCCCAGGCTACTATACCCAGCAAAACTCTCAATTACCATCCATGGAGAAAACAAGATATTCCATGACAAAACAAAATTTACACAGTATCTTTCCACAAATCCAGCCCTACAATGGATAATAGATTGAAAACATCAATATAAGAAGCAAAACTACACCCTAGAAGAAGCAAGAAGTTAATCTTTCAGCAAATTCACACAAACCTAATTCCACCTTTTACAACAAAAACAACAGGAAGTGACAATTACTTTTTCTTAATATATTAATTTGAAAATTAATATTACCAACATATCCTAATCGATTGAAATCCAATAATACGAGGAATTGGAAATTTGTTGATTGTCATCCAACAGTCTCTCTAATTTGGTAACTGGAGAAATAGGTCCAACCTTGTACAATCTATATATACTTTCAGCTTGTTTGTGACAGTGTCTGGCTGTGTACAACATAAAGGTCTTGAAACCTTGCTTCTCCTTATCTCAGCCTCTCTATTAGTAGTATTGTTTTTTTCATGTTTTTATACTATACTATAGTTTTCAGATCAGCTTACATATTTCAAAAGTATTTATATACCCAAAAGAAACATAGACAATTAACTAGGGAGGTAGCTTGTAAGAGAACAACAAAGTAAGTCTGAATGCTTTGCTTGACGTTTGTAACTCTTATATCAAGTTTGAAGAAGAGGACTTTATAAATTACTCTTTCTCTGAGATGAATGCTTTTCCAAATTATCACAGCTAATGAACCAAATTCTTACCCTCACCTAATACCTGTGCCACCCTCCAAGCAGAACCATTGTTCATTGAAACAGTTGGCGAATGACTTTATGGATAGACCATCTTAATACCTACACCATTTCTTAAATGAATGTAACCTGTTCTCTGCGGGCTAAGAAGGAAGTCACTCACTCAAGTCAAATAGCTTTGACCATAGCAGGAAGTCTATATCCAAAAATCGAGCCTACAATTCATTTCTTGGTGCAGTAGAACTATCAACTCTCAGCTTAGATACAATGGAGGTAAAATCCTTTGGTGATGTAGGGTCATTGAAATACAGCCTTATTACAATGAAACCCAATGTCTAAAAATTGTTTTTATTTTGGGCTTCTACCACAGTAAGAGCCAAAATTTTAAACTCTACTAAATATAAAACAAACCAAAAGACTTTATATATTCATGTTCATTTAAGAAAATACTAGTAGCGATATATTATTTTTAAGTATACAGTTAATACATTTGGAGTTATTTAAAATTTATATTAAGAAAAATATATTTTCACTATTGCTGTAGATGAGCATCTATATAAGACTGTTAAATTGATTGTTATTTTATATCAAACAACTTTCATAATACTTATTTTTATTGTTATAATATTTTATAAATTTTAAGGAATATGACAAAAAAAATCATTACTCACCCTGGTTAGTTCAGGTTATTTTACTTTGTTTTGTATACTCTTTGATTTTTGCTTCTAAGGCCAGTGCTTCCCTCAGGTCACCCTGGTGCCACACTGCCTTGGAGACTCTGAGTGGCCCAGTCATATGGCCTGAAGTAGCAGAGCCTACAGTTGATTCCAGATCACATGGCCTTCTCATCATTTCATTTAGAATGTCTGAATGTCTTAGTTGTTTAAATTGTCTTAGGCTTTTCTGCCCCATTATTTAAAAATATCCTTAACTCCTTTGACCTTTATATATTTTTGTTCTGTGAATTTAAATCTCGTGCTCTCTGTGCTTTCACATCTTTTGAATTGTGATTTGTGAGTGTTTCTGCCAAGAGCACATTACAAGAAATCCACTTTGAGCAGAAGGAGATTTTGTGGCCTGAGTTAGGAAGTCTGATGTGGTGTACGACTATAAGACCAGCACTCAGGAGATTGTGAGCGGGGAGGATTTTGAGTGTAAGCCCAGCCTAGGCTACATCAAAGCCAACCACTCAAACCAAACAGAAAAGAGCCTCTGAATGAGCTGGGGAAGGGGAGGGAGATGTGGTCTCTTCATCACTAAGATGCTCTAGGGCAGAAGGGCAGCTGAGCCCCGGGGGCATGTTTTGTAAAGTCAGGTGGGAACAGTGCCTGCTTGGAATCTCAACTCCCTGAGAGTAGAGGATCCCAAGTTCAAAAACAAAAACCAACATAAACTTTGAAACTATAAGGTAGAAATTTCTACAGACCATTCTTTTAATGGAGTATGCCAGGCTGGCCTTGACCTTGATATAATCCTCTGGTTTTGGCCTCCTTTTCATTTGGGATTACCCATGTGAACTTTTTCTTGAGTGCTAAAAGTAGTCAAGCCCATTAATATCATTGTTATTTGTATGGAGGAAGTACATCTGAGTCTGCAGAGATGCTGAGCTCCTGTTATAGTCTTCTTTTTCTTTTTTCTTTTTTAATTTTTTTAGACATATTTTTATTTATTTTATGTATATGAGTACACTGTAGCTGTACAGATGGCCATGAGCCATTATGTGTGTGGCTGCTGGAAATTGAACTCAGGACCTCTGTGGGGGGGCCCCCCCTCACTCCGGCATTATTCATTGTAGCTGTTTTCAGATGCACCAGAAGAGGGCGTCCGATCTCATTACTGGTGGTTGTGAGCCACCATGTGGTTGCTGGGATCTGTACTCAGGACCTTCGGAAGAGCAGTCGGTGCTCTTACCCACTGAGCCATCTCTCCAGCCCCTACAGTCTTCTTTTTCAAAGTGTACATTGGTTAGCCTAGTCCTACAGTACATTGGAAAGGACAGACAACATTCCAGATGATCATTTTCCTTACATTTGCCTGGGAATTTTAGGTCTAGTATGTCTGTTGGACAAATACTGGAGGTCCGAGATTAGAAATAGAAGATAAGAGTGGGAGTGAAGTGTTTTCCTTTACAATTAAATCTTCATAGAGGTAAATGAAATTGAAGGCAAAGGAACATTATTTTGGAATGCTGCAGTGTCTTTTGTGAAAGAAAGAAAGACATGAAGAGTTTCAGCATCCCTGAGAATAGCATAGGATAAAAACTGACTCTTAGCTACAGGCATTGAACATTTGGTTTGTGAATCAGACATAGAAGGAAGAGGGGTCTCATTCCCAAGCATGCATTTTCCCTACTTTACTGCACTGAGACCATAGGACTTTTATTTTTATAGACTTCTTAGAGGAACTGTGAGGATGGAGCCTAGGGGTCTGGGCCACACTGCTGAGAGCTTGAGAAGTTAGTGCTTGTCTTATGGGTCACATGAACTATAGAAGACCTGAGTCGGGGTGGATGAATGATTTTGCAAAAAAGTTTAATGTCAGAGAAAACAGAGGCCAGAAGGCCACTTGATTGTGTGCATACTGTTTTTTTGTGCCAGCTAACACGTGAAGTTGGAAAAGAAAAGAATGTCATTTCCTCTGCTGTAAAATAAATGGCAGAGAAATTAGCATTAGCCCCCATTAGTCTGCTAATAGGGAAGTAGAAGTGGACTTTTGTGCTCCATCAGGAGTGGCCTAGGAAATGGTGAATCCATTAACAAAAAATACAGGAAACGGTTTGAAAACTAGAAGGAAAAGTGGCCTTTCCAAATGTGTTCTTTTTGAAGCAGTTGTGTATACACAATAAAAGTACCACTTAGGTCGTTGGAAATGCAGAGGGAACAGAAAGGCTGGATGTACACACCACTGTTGACTGGGAAAAGAAACAAGATCATAAAAGCAGCCTGTGGTGGAGAAGATGCCAGAGCCTAGACTAGTGCTGGATGCATGAGAGGGAGTAGTTTCAGAAAGATTCTCATGGACAGCAGACTGGATCCTGCAGATTCAGTGCCTGAAGATCAAAACTTATGAGCAATCCCAGGAGTGGGCTTGAACTCAGGAAATAACAACACAGGTCCACCAGGAGGAAGCTACCTTGTGTGGTAAAGACTGCTTTTTTTCTGGACACTCAGTGGACATTTAATGGTCTCATGTTTTGTCAACTTGATTAAAAGACTTTCTTTTTGATTGGCAAAGATCGAAAAAGGGATCTTCACTTCTTTTTAATGTATTTTTATGCTTTACAGTTTTCTCTTTTTTTCTTTTTATTTCTACAAAACACTAGCTTCTCGAGCATAGCTATATCATTGTCATTGCTCACAATGGACTAGTATTAGTATCCACTAGACTTCAAGGGACTGAGTCGTGTATGGCTGACTGAGTGTATGTGTTTAGTAGCGTCCTAGAACAAGGAAGTATAATAGACTGTATCTTTCCTTTTTTCTTTCATCTGTGGCGCAAACAACATGTTTAAATGTTGTAAAATGACACCCTTCTGCATTCAGAGGTGAGAGCCGAGGAGACAGCTCCAAGTGTGAAGAAAGTTCTCTGTGCATGAAGTTCCATGTGACTTCCTGAGCCTGTCATGAAGATGTTTTTTACAGCAGTGGTTCTGACAGATGGGAACATGCAGAGATCACAGCTCCCTGCAAGATCATCATGTCTCTTCTGCTTTCAGCACTTTCTGCTTGACCAGAGTTCTTGAAATCAAAAGCTTATAGAATTCAAAAGCTTGTAAGGTGAACTCCAGTGACTTGGGTCTGTAACAAAGAGCAGCTGAGATCACTTGAGTCTTAATAACAAGACATCTAAAGCGGTCATTGTCATCTGTAGTTAAAGAATAAGAAAACCCAAGAGCCCTCTCCAGGCTGAGAGTATAACAAGAGTAAGTTAGGGTAGTATGTTGCCTTTTCCTCTGGAAGGGTTCACTCACTCACTTATTCATTCCTTCATTCATTAATTCAGTCAGTCAGTCAGTCAGTCAGTCTTTACTATGTACAGACATATTTTTTGCCAGGCTGTCACTGTTGCTGCTTCCCGGTTCCCTAAATTACACATATCTCACACAGTAGTACTTAGGATAGGGTGGTGGGTGCATTAGCTACGAGTGAAGGGAGCTGTGGAAAGGAAAGGGATGGCTAGAGGGAGAGATGTGTTTACAAACAATAAAAGAGGAGTATAGGAGCTGAGGGGATAAGTCCAGCTGTGAAGAACTGAGGTCCATCAGCATAAAAAAGCTGAATGTGCTGACTCAGTGGCCAGCCAGCCTTTGCCTAGTCTGTGAGCTCCAGGCCAGTAAAAAATCCTGTCTCAAAAAACAAGGTAGACACCGGGCAGTGGTGGCGCACGCCTTTAATTCCAGCACTTGGGAGGCAGAGGCAGGCGGATCTCTGAGTTCAAGTCCAGCCTGGTCTACAGAGTGAGTTCCAGGACAGCCAGGGCTACATAGAGAAACCCTGTCTCAAAAAAAAAAAGAAAAAGAAAGAAAAACAAGGTAGACAGTACAGCACTGAAGAACCAATGTCTGGGACTGACTTATGGCTGATTCATACACACACACACAGACTTGCACATACACTCAGAAAAAATATGAAGTTGAGACAGTAAGTATACAATATAGGCAGGTGAATAAACAAAATCCTTATCAGGCGCACTAAGGAATTTTATCCTGAAGACAGTGGCCTATATCAAACTCTCATATTCTCTTCTTTCTCCCACCCACTGTGTTTATGTGTTTGTGTTTATACATATGAGGGTCAGGGAAGTATGGCAGATATCTTTTTTCATTCTCTGCCTTATTCACTGAACCTAGAGCTAGACTGGTGGCCAGCAGGCTCTAGTTTCATGTCTCAGACCTCCACAGTGCTAGAGCTACAGTAGTACACTTGGCTTTTATATAGGTTTTGGGATCCAAACACTCTTAACCATTGAGCCATGTCTCCAGCCCAGTTCAGTTGTCCTAAACAGAAACAAGTCATGGTTGGCATTGTGTCATGATCTGAGATGGATGAAGACAAGGTTTAGGAGAGAGGTAAACTAGAAGCAGGAAAAGGAGTGGAAGTGTTTATTATCCATCTGGACATAGAGAAGAAGAATGGAACTTGAAAGAAGGACTTGAACTTGAAAGCTGCTTAGGAAGTAGGTAACAAGTTGAATGGAAAGGTCATGGTCAAGGATAAGTTAGGGCCAAAGATAAGTTTCTAGCCCAAATACCTAGGCATTGGGGATACCTATGGCTGGTGCCAGCCTTGGGCTCTCTAAGGTGAAGGATTGCAACAGGTGTAATCAAAAGTTGATTCAGTCATTAACAGGAACCCTCGCTGTTCATCTCTGAGACCTTTGGAACCGTACTGCCTAGGTATGAATCAGGTTTCACTAGTAAGGACCTAGGTCCCCACCTCAGGGTTCTGAAGCATGCATGCTGGCACTTATTACAGTTAGATACCCTTTTGATATTGGCTTTCAAGCCTGCTCAGTAATAGCTCTAGAATCATATGTCTGTCTTGTGTTTCATCTTGAGAAATGATTATTATCCCTAGAACTATATCTTCAAAGATCTCAAAATAATTGATCTGCGTAACATCCCTGGGAATTAGCAGGTGGGGATTCTTGTCCTTTTTTTTTTTTTTTTTTTTTTTTTTTTTTTTTTTTTTTTTTAAGTTGGGAAAAACCCAGAGATACTCAGTTACTTGCCCCAGGCAATACAGCCTTTATATCAACAGTCTGCTTTTAAATGTGTAGTTTTCTTTTTCTAATCAAACTTAGACTAGAACTTTATCCCAGTCTTAGCTTATTATACCACGTTTTCCATTTCACTTATTTATAAATCTCAGCAATAAGATCTTGAAGTAGGTGAGCAAGATACCAGAAGAGTGAAGGTGAGCAGATGACTAAGCCCTGCCAATGGTAGGGAAGGGACAGAAGTACAGCCAGGTCTTCATCCTAGTATACATAGTCAAGGAAAGAGTGCTCATTTTCCAGTGAAGCTGTGACATCATTTCAACTCACAGACCAGCTAGTCATTTACCATAGTCACCTTTGACATTCTGATGTGACTTTAGCACTTCATGCGCAACCTTTAGCAGTCATGGGAATTGCTGTAAATATGTGTACATATATATGTTTTTGTTTGTGTATATGTAAATGCATATAATAAAACTGTGCAGAGGAGTAGACAGAAAATTGACTTTAGAGTAAAATCTTGGCTGAAATTCCTCCCCAGAAGGAACTGGGTGACACTAGGCAGGAACTTAAGCCTCCAGCATCATGGGAAGGGTTAGATCTTGATAGATCACAGCTACTCTGAATGGAGTTTGACAGGTCCCAGCTTCGTAACTTCAGAGACAAAGTATAATTATGCTGAAATGGCCATTGACTTTTCTGTTGTATTACAGGCCCTGGTAAATTCAACTGTTGAAGTATTACAGCCTATTAAAGGAGCTAGTGAGGTGTTTCAGTCTTGAGCCATTAAGGTACTGGTCCCACCCCTTATTCATGGACAAATATGGGAAGGTGATTTCGATAGGTCAGCTGTCAGTGTGTACCTTCCAAAACATTATAGTCATGTTACAGTAAACTTTTTATATTTGTTGCGTCACAAAGATTTATTGAAGTGATAAAAGTTATTATGGAAAACAGTGTGCAGTAACTATGGCAACAGTTATTTGATCTCACAGTAATTAGCTGAGCATTTGGTTGCCCAATACTTTTCACAATGCCTTCCTGGTTAGTTCATTAAACAAAATTAGCTTTTGTTTGAACTGTCTTCCTACAGCGTCCTAAATTTGATTTTAGTTCAAAAGAATTAGAAAGTGTATTTTAAAACTACCTTTCCAACTTTTGGGTTGTGGCCATTATTTGAAGTCATAACTTTTTAATTTAATCCTCTATTTATATACTACAGTGTGATATGATTCATTGGTTCATCATCTGAGTTTCAGTGTAGCAAATTGTCCTGAGAGATGAACAGTATGATTGAAGTATCTTATGGTGGCCCTTGCCTGGATGAGATTGCAGATTGACACCCATTTGTGTCTTTCCTATGTCTCCACTTCTTGTGATATTGGGTTACTGTACCATGGATGTTGCAGTCCCCAGATCACGTGTGTTATTTTCTCCCCACCCCCCCAAGACAGGGTTTCTCGTGTAGCCCTGGCTGTCCTGGAACTCACTCTGTAGGCCAGGCTGGCCCCAAACTCAGAGATCCGCCTGCCTCTGCCTCCCAAGTGCTGGGATTAAAGGCGTGCGCCACCACTGCCCGGCTGTGTGTTATTTTCTTCACAGTCTGTGTCTCCTATGGGACCTGGAGCTGATCTGTCTAGCTTTGCTGAGACTAGCTCACCTCAGTACTCTTGCCGTGCTCCTGGGGCCACAGGCTGTGCTCCTTCCTCTTTGTGCAGGAAGGTGATTCATGCAGATGGTGATGTCATCCTTGGAGGAGGTCCTCTTGAAACAGGCCTCAGACAGTTTGCAGTTCCTGTCCTCCGTCGCTCTGCGTGCAGAGGTAAAGAGGGGCACACAAAAAGTGTCTCGAATTCAAGATTTCAAATCAAAACTCATGAAAATAAAATGAAAAGAGGAGCACATTCCAGAGTGAATTAGTATAGCTTTTTTCTTTCTAATTCAGCAAATAGGGTTAGAAAGATTGCTCCCCAGTTTAAGGGCACTTGCTGTTTTCCAGAGGATTTGAGTTGGGTTCCCAGCATACAGGTTGGACAGACCACAACTGCCCGTGACTCCAGCTCCAAGGGAATCCAACATCTCTGGTCTCACACCTACACATTAAAAATAATCAAAAAAAAAAAAAAACCCTGTAAGCTCAGTAAATGTATTTTATTTCATTTCATTGTGTTTCATTTTAATCCCTGTCAGCTCAGCTCAGTGACACACACACAAACAACACACTAGCTCAGCTCAGTGACACACACACAAACACACACACTAGCTTTTAAAAACTTTCCAAGTTTTTCATGAAGTTTTTTTTTTCCTCACTTAACTTCCAATTGCCTGCCAATTTTCAGTTGAGAAAAATTTTTCTTGCATAAAAAACGGAGCCTTTCCAGTTCTGAGATTAAGACTACTGGTTTCAGTTAAGGGTGAATATATCTTTGGTTTCACTAACCATTGGCAGAATTCTGTTAAGAACTTACTTGTCCCTGTTCTTGCTGTTGAAGATTTTTCAGAATGATTTGTTCATAATAAAAACAGTACTGTCATAGGTAGCTTCAGCACCTGGCTCCTCTTTTCTGCCATCTTCCACTTCACTGTTTACATTCTGGATTGTTTCTGCATCATAACTGGTGTCAAGGACCCACATGCATTTTTCTCCCACAAACTCTGGCTCTCCCTAGATTAACATCATTTGGAAATTTGAATATCCTTTGATACAGCCTTCACTGTATAGCCTCTGTGATTCTCTTGCTTTCCCTCGTATTATCCTCTGCTCCTCAGTTGTGCCACTGCTGTCCTGTACCTGATTCTTGGCCACAATTATCATCGTACATTACAGTTAAAGGTTAAAACACTGTTGTCTGTGGGCTGTGAACTCCAGGAAAGGGATACTGCTCCCTGCTTCTCCTGGGTCATCCATAGACTATAACCAGATTATTGCTAAGCAAGTCAGTGGGCTAGCCTCACCTCACTACCTCCTGACCCCCCTGAGTCCTATTCATTTCTATTGTTCATTTTACTGTCCAAGCTCTGCCACACTAGCTGTTCACCCTCCTGGCTCTCCCAGTTTTGCATTCCTTTCCTAGGCCTCCAAAATGTTCTGTGTATGGACCTCCAGTTCTCTCAGGAAGGAGGGAAGAAAGGAGGTGTTATTTATTGGACCTCTACTGCTCATCTTGGTGATTCAGCCCAACCTACACTGCATACTTGGCACATTTACTAGAGCGGTCACCAGCACTCTGTGCTCCTTTGATCACCTCACCTCCCACTGGGCCATCAGTCCAGCCAGCCTCTGTCTTTTGTCCTGCTCCAGTGCTCCAGGACTCTAACTGAAACACAGGCTCTTCTAGATTCAGCTTTCTACAGACTGGCTGCTCAGACAGAGATCACTTAATCTGTTCATCTCCCAACCTTGTAAGCCACCATTGCCAGACATGGCTTCATTATAGTCTTCCAGGAACCCCTTACCACCTGAGTAGAACTGAACTCATTCACATCTTGCCTCTGCCACACTGTTGCTGAGCCCATTTCCTGTTCCCTGGCAGCCTTTCATGAGTCCCTCTGATGGCAAGTCCCCTTCTCCCTTGCTTCTGCAGAGCGAAGGACTGGTTGTTTTCAAGACCTACCTCTTTTGGTCATACTGCTTCTGCTCACTCCACTGCCCTCCTATCTCTGGCTACAGAATATCACTTAGATAAGAAAGCACAAAGAGCCTGGCGGTGGTGGTGCACGCCTTTAATCTCAGCACTTGAGAGGCAGAGGCAGGCAGATTTTTGAGTTTGAGGCCAGCTTGGTCTACAGAGTGAGTTCTAGGACAGCCAAGGCTACACAGAGAACCCCTCCCTCCGCCCCCCCAAAAAAAGAAGGTACAAAGACTTTTCATGTATTTTCCCTGATGATGTACACAGTGTCTAGTACAGTATCTAACATGGTGGAAAGTCCATGAACATTTGAACAGAGAAGCCAAAAGACAAAGCAGAGTTGATTGGACCCTGCTACTGTTCTCTATGCACGTGTGCATTTCCTTTTTTAAGTTTTCGTTGTGTATATTCATTACCATCTACTTTATTCTCATCCCTAGAAACTCAGTGAAGTCAGTGCTATCATCCCTGTTAGCGTATGTGCAGAGAAAACTCATAGAATTCACTCTGCTTGTAAGGAGAAGAACTTTCTGTCTTCCACAAACCTGCTCAGTACCATCACTTCTGAAAAGCCTTAGTATGCCCCTAACCTTCTATGGCACTGTTCATTCATGGGCATCGATCTACAGAAAGGACATTGGGAGTGGCTCCTGTGGCTGCGTATTATGTCTTCCTCGCCACTGCTTACATGAGGGCTTCTGGTTTTGGGGGTCTTCTGTCTCACACTCCATATGCCAGTCTTAGCTCTTACAACCTCCAAGTTATGAGTTCCTCAGGTGGATGAAGTGTTTCTTCTTTTATGTGACCCTTGTTGGACATACATAGGGATTGTTGCCAATGACCCGTTCCTGTCTGCTGAGTTTGAGGCTCTGGAACATGGGTTCTGGTAACTTCTCCATCCACTAGGCTTTCCTTCAGTTTTCACTTGGCATATTTCTGTTGTTCCCTGCAGAGGGCCTCCCCTTTTCCAGTGGACTGTCTGTCTCTTCCAGTCAAGCACTGGTAGTTCTTAGACATGAAGAATATGGTGACTAACTGAGAAGCCTCTTTGTAAAGACCTCAAAAGCGATCACAGGTTTAAATGTGTGTTTGCAGATAAATACATACATATGTTTGCATATAAACAAAGATTTTTGTTATCTTATTTAAATGCTTAACTCACATGTGCTTACTAAGAAATCTCTGCAGACTGTAAATTAAATGAATAACCAGCCACCAAGTAATTCCAAGACAAAAAATGCAAACATTCTTTGAAAAGTTTTTAGCAAGAAAATTATTTTAATTGAATTTTTAGTACAACTTTTGATGTTAAATATGATGTCAGTGGCAGAGAATCTAAAAAACAAACATACTTAGGATCTTAAAAATAAATTGTCAGGGTCCACCATGTGCATAGATTTTAGTTGATTGTGGTGAAAGGACTGTCTGTGGAGGGGAGAAATAAAGGTGTTGTAGTGAGTACTAAGAAGGGGTTCCAGAAGCTTCTGGGAACTAGGGCCACTTGTTCTGGAGGCACTGCACCATCTTCCGGTTCTCCAGTGGCATGGAGGGGGTGGCTGAGCAGTCTTCCTGCCTCTCCTCAGGTTTGCTTCCCACCCTTCCCTGGTTCCTTTGGAGAAGGGGAAGTTGGGGGAGTCTGGAGAAGCCTGAGGGCAGAACACATGGGTTGATGAAGCCAGACCTACAGTTGCCATGCCCTGGCAATAACAGAGCCAAGGCCTGGATGGTGCTGGCTCAAGCTCCTCCTGCTCTTTGTTTGCTTTTGTGGAGCATGCCGGAACTGACCTTTCACTTGCCCTTCACGCTCTGGGTGACTCAAAGGCTGAGCCATTGTTTTAGGAACTGATTATGCCTTGACAGTGTGGTAGAGGTATTTCCTCAGCGCTGTGCTGAGGCTGGGATGTGGGTAGATTGTGGTATGCTTTTGCTTCAATCGGGAGAACCGCTCTTCTCTTTCTTTGGGTGGTGTTTTGCTTTTTCCATCTATAATACACTTCAGTCCCAGATGCTGAAATTCACCTGAACCTGTCCAAAAACTACCAAGAGATCTTGTAGCTTTCACTGGCAGCTCATAGCATTAGTGTGCCGTTTCTGTAAAAGGCTCACACTATCCTTAGCATCACATGGAGGCCAAGATGGAACTGGAGTCAGAACAGACAAATGTAGAAATGTAAGCCATGTTAAGCTCTGTGCTTGTAAATCTTCACAGTAGAACAACTGTAACCAGCATAAAGGGAGGCTTTTACTAAGTACATTCATGGAATCTGCCCTCTCTGAAAGTCTGGAGTTGCCAGTTAAATACGTATGTATTTTTCAAAGGAAATCATCAAAAAGGACATTCCGCTCTTATTACAAAGCTATTTTAGGGGTAAATATTTTGATAGATGTGGTTCGGTGCACCTGGGAGCTGAGCCGTAGCTTGAGGCAGTTACAACAGATGGAGCTCCGAGATAGCTCAAGGCTTGGGTTTTCCCCTGTGCAAGCACATGGCTGCTGGGGCCGCAAGAACCTTAACTTTCTCCATGCTGATGTTAGAAAAGTAGCTTTCTTATGGAAAGGCCCCATTACTGAAGAGATCTGGGACCATACTAGGTCTTCTCTCAAATAAATGTATAGTGAGGTATGAGGTAGTACAAACATTGTATTAAGAGAGAGAATGAAGTCTGTAGACAGGAGTAAGTCCTGTCAGGGCTGCTTACATTTGCATCAAATGAAAGGTCTGGGATTAGGGCACTGACTGACAGGAATAGCAGAAGCTTAACAAGACAGAAAGACTGCTGCAAGCTTCCTCCTTTTTTGAAGTTGAGTTGAATCAGTAGTCAGATTGAAATCCTAGCATATACTTTTCAAAAATAGTCTAGTGTGTTATCCAACCTTGTCAGGAAATAAGTGTACACACGTACAGCTCTGGCTGCTTTCCATGCTCACCTGCCATTTCAATAGATAGCTTGCTTGTTAAGGGACATTTTACAATTCTAGCCCTTTTCCCCCTTTGACTAAAATGATCTTTCATCAGCCATACAAGCATTTGTCCTTGTAAAAGTCACTTTGTAGGAGACGAATGGCCTGGTAATCTCAGTCCAGTCATTGGCCCCATCCATAAGTTAGTGACAGCTGTAGGATCATGGGACAGGAACCATGTTTGTTGGTGTGATTTGTCTCTGTTTTGGTTTAGTTTGGTTGAGAAAGTCTCACTGTATAGCCCAGGCTGGCCTGGACTACTTTGGGGACTCGAGCCAATCCTAAGTGCTGAGTTTTACAGGTATGAGCTACCACACCCAATCATTTGTCACTTCTTATTTCCTGTCCCAGGATAAGTTCCCCAAGGGGAGAAACCACCTTTCTGTTCTCATCTAGTAGTTGTTGATGATCTGTTGAAGGACACATAGCTGAGAACTCTTTCTGTAACCCCCCCAAAGCCTTCAGTTAACACATAGTGATGGTCATTTTTCAGTACTTCCTTATTAGTAGCACAGGCAGGAACATGGATATTGTAAACTAGCCAAGAGTTAACCTGTCCCACTCTTGGTGAGAGTTCCTGATAAACCTTTGGCTTCTGAGGAGAGAGAACTAAGCCCAAGTACCTCTTCAGCAGCTGCCTTTATAGATGCGGGGAGTGGATCTGGATTGCCAGAGCTGTTTCTAGATTCATGGAGGTGTGCTGTGCTTGCAGCAGCTGCTAGCCCTCTTGTGCTCTTTCACTGAACGCTTTATTAGTCTTTGTGCCATCTGCTTATTTGAAACAATACAGCTGGGTTGACTGCAGCCATTCTAACAATCAGGATTTTCTTTTTAACAATGTGAACATTACATATCGCCTCTCATTGTACACAGTATTAAGACAAAAAAAAACATTTAGAAATGGTTGTGCTAAGCTCACTTTAAAATAAAAAGGTTCTATTTAAAGTTCAGCTGGTTATAGTATAAACCAGTTCTGATGACTCATTCTAGCGATACTTTTACCCCCACATGTGCTTTTAGTAATTGTTTGGGACCCAGACAGGAGAAAGCCCTTAAATTACGTAGATTACTTATTTCAGGCACTTGATTTAGTAGCAACTTGTTGACTAATTGAGGAAACACTTTAGTTAGAAATAATTAGAAACACTAGAACATCCAATTTGGCGAAGGACATTTCATTATAGGTGTAGTTCATTCGTGACTGTATGTATAAATTTAATAATTTTTCAAGTGCATGCTTGCCTCCAGACCCTGCCTGACAAAGGTTTAATCTTCCTCACATTAGCTCAGCTGTAGGCAGGAGACCATAGTCATTTTACATGAAGAAACCTGCTGGTATCTCCAGAATGGGTCAGTGAATGCAGTCTCAGCTTTTCTCCTTGCCTACAATCTTTATGATAATCATAAACAAATTACTTTAAAGGACTCAGAACTTTTGACCAGTGACCAGCTTTCTTCCTTACAGTCTGTGGGTATGATCTAGTTAGCTAGTTTCCCTCACCGTGCAGAGTGGGCAGCATAGCAGGATGGGTCATTCACCCTAAAGCCATGAACAGGACTTGAGTTGTCCACATTCAGGGATAAGTCTTCCCTTCTAAGTTGAACCTTTCTGGAAATACCCTCATAGATGCACTCAAAGGCATGTTTCCATGGTGATTCTAAATTAAGTGAAGTTGACAGTGAAAATTAACCATCACAGTCAATAAAAGTCTATATTACTCAATGCATTACACAGCAAGACTGGCAGCCTGTACTGAGGGGAGAGCAGGAATCTCCAAGGGCTTGGTGCACTTCCAGGTCATCCTCTGCGTGGCTCAGCACACTCTGCACTACAGGATCCGGGACAGAGTACACGAGCAGTCTGCTGCCTTTGTAGGCACTGTGCTGAAGAACAGATGCCCTGCGCTGGCTACTGCTTTCAATGATAGTTTTTCTAGAGAAAATGAAAATTGGAATTTTGCTTTTTAAAAATTCACTAATTACATTTTTCAAAGCACTGTAGCTGAACAAAGCCTATTTACAAATTATAGGTTATATATGATCGATAGGTCTATATGGTATGCTAATTTCCCCAATTTAAGAGCCAGTATTTAGCTTTTCAAATTGTTGGTTTTGTGTTTTAATTTTAAGAGAAGTATAACCTAGAGAAAGTCAATACTCTCTGTTGATGAAGACTTGGTCATTTTCAGAGTCCATTTCAGTACACCAGCTGTGTGACAGCCAGAGCTTAGACAGTAAGAATACTCACCAGCCCATGTCTTCAAAGTATCTCCCACTGTGCAGGAGCAGGATGCCGCAGCATCAGGGACCTACCTGTGCTGCACACATGAGTGCAGCAGTGGGCACGGAGCCTCTTAGGTGTGCAGGAGCAGGACGCCACAACATCAGGGACCTGCCTATGCTGCACACATGAGTGCAGAAGTGCGCACAGAGCCTCTTAGGTAACTCCTTGCAAGTAATTTTGCCTTAGTTGTGGATGGAAACGAAAGATTTTGATGAGCACAGCTGTGCTAATGTAGGAGGTCAGTCTAGCAGAACTGTTGAAAGAGCAAGCATAAAGCCTGTGCCTGGCTTAAACCTTGGCATGCTTCATGACAATGATGTTATCATGGCCATATTACTTGGCGTCTTTGTGATCTTGCTTTCAGCTTCTCTAAGTAACAGTCATACAGGTTAAGTATCCCTATTCAAAGGCCTCAGAACCACAGTGTTGAAGGACTTTTCAGATATCATCATTTTTGGATATACATATGTGATAAATTAGGGACAAGACCCAAATTTCAACTTAAAATTTATTAACATTGCTTTCAATATATACCCTATACATGTGCACTAAAGATAATTTTATGCAATATTTTTAATAATTTGTACATGAAACAGTTTCATGGTATGTGATATTTCACCCTTGGTAATAATATCTGCATCATAGCATTTCAATGATTACATCAAATATTCAGGACCTCACACATGGTAAATGCATTGCAATTATTAACTGCTGCTGCTGCTACTGTTTTTAATTACAAAAGGTCTGAACTTACAAGATCTGAGGCCAGCCACTGCTGTGCCTGTTAGTAATTGTGCCCACTAGATACTGCTTGATGGATCTCTGTGAAGATCAATATGGATGAGAAAACCCAAAAATAAAATGTAGTTACATGTGAGTGCACATAAAGGTTTCACAAATGCAAAGTATTGTTTGGTGCAAAGCTTTGTTTCAAAAGTAAAGACATAGGGTGAGTCATTCCATCTTTGTCCAGCACTGCTCAGACCCCATGAGAAGTCATTCTTGTGTGTTCAGGAATTTCAGCTGTCTCTGTCGCTTCTGACATTTGAGACATGTTATTCAAGTTGCCTTCAGTGTCTTTAAACTTCCTGAAAGAAAACATTATACTGAGCATAAAAGCATTTGCATACTGTCTGTACAGTGTCTGATCAGTGCTGCTGGGATTTCAGTCTCTGGAAAGGACCTTGTTGAATCATTTCATTCCGTGATAATATTAGAGCAATAACGAAGGCTGTGATATCTAGTCCCGGGAGAAGTTGATTATTATTTGAGGGGTGGGTGGGGGATACAACCAAATGAAAATAGATTGGTCAAAACACTGAAAACCCCGTTTCCCTAACATCATTATTTTTATAGCTAATGTGCAATTGACTCATAGATAACACCTGCGTCGTTTATTTTTAAAAACCTTACTACATCTTAGTGAAACTCTAGGAAAAAAATCACAACAGCTGTCCAGGCATCTGTTTGAATGATGCAGTGTGAAAAGAGTTCTAAATATAATTAGAACGTAAGGCAAATGAGCTTCCAGAGCAATCCTCAGGTATCAACTGAGCGAGAGCAGAAAGAGCTCACCGTTCAAGTAACCAAGTCTAGAGTGCTTTGTTTTGGAAAGCAGCAGGCACTTGCCTTGAACCTTTGTTAACAAGCTCAAAACACAGCTAGTCCATTGCCACTTTCCAAGTGCAGGGAGCTGGTATACCAGGATGTGGGGTAGGGATGAATGGTGTCAGGCAGACAGTGTAGCTCACTTGATAGAGTGCTCGCATCCCTGCATGAAACTCCATGTAAAGTCCTCAGCACCATGTAGAACAGACATGGTAGTGTACCACCTATACTCCCAGTACTTGAGAGGTAGAAACAGAAGACTCAAGGTTCTCCTCTGCTGCAGAAGGACTGTGAGGCCAACCTGGGCTGCAGGAGACCTTGTCTCCACAAAACTGAAGTATTAAATGATCCGGCACAGTGGGCTTTTGCAGGATGTCTTCATCATACCCAGAACTCCCAGGATGTCCTGTTTCTCTTTGACATTCCTAGCACCCCAGTTAGCAAACTCTCACCATCTATCTTAGTCTGTTTTGTGTTTCTGTAGCAGAATTCTGTGACTGGGTAATTGATAAAACAATTTATTTCTTACCGTTGTGGCTGCTGGGAAACGTAGTGTCAAGGTGCTAGAAACTGCTAAGGGCCATTTCATTGTGTCATCTAAAGGTAGGATTCAGAAGAACCAGAAACAAAAGAGGGCAGACTCAGTTGCTTTGCTGTTGTGTTGCTGCTGCTGGTGGTTGAATATCTTTGTTTGTTTGTTTGTTTGTTTATTTGTTCATTTTTTGTTGTTCTTGGTTTTTTGGTTTTGTTTTTTAGGGGTGGTACTACTGGGCATCAAACCCATGTTCTTAATGAATGTCAGACAAGCTTTCTACTACTAAGCCATACACTCAGACTGCTGAACTCACTTTTATAACAGTCTAGTCTCAAAAATGTTGATCCACTCATGGGGAAAGGGCCCTCCTGGTCTAGAAAATTGTTGAACGCTCCATCTGTTGACACTGTTTCTGTTACACTGGAGTTGTGTTTCTAACACATGAGCTTTGGGGACTAAGGCAACATCTATCTTTCCTTCCTCGTCCCTCTCAATAGCTCCTAAGTGTCCATACTTTCCTGAGAATGATTTCACACCCTGAGAATTCAAAGAGAGGGTGGACAGTGTCTTCTTTCTTTTAAAGGCTAAGTAGCATGATGCACATTTTATTTCAGGTACTATTCTGCCTTAAAGCTTTCAGCATTGTCTGGCACACAGTGGGTATCAATTAATGACACCAGTGTGTGTTAACATGCACGTGTTTATAGCTGTCATTTATGGAGTACCTGTAATAGCCTAGAAAATCTTTGTACACACATGCATGGAAATTTGTATTTAATCCTTGTCATCCTATGAGTATAGGTTATTGTCCCAGCTAGTCCCAATTCATAGATGAGCTGGCTGAAGTTGGGTGGTGATCTGGAGTTGTCCAAGGTTACAGGTATGGCAGGTATGTTTTAACTAAAACTTGAGTCCTTAACCATTGGAATGTTCCTCAGAGTCTCTTCCTACAGTCCCCATTTCCCATTGTCCCACAACTTCCTCCAAGGACAGTGCTGCTTGCAGCATGTGTTTCCTGCCATTCAGTGCCTGGGAAAACTATTTTCACTGACTCTACTGTGAATATGTAACTTTGTAGCTTTTTCTCAGGGTCATAAAATGTTGAGAAACCAAAAGGAAGTTACTAGTCATGCTGAAAGTTGTCATGCTAATAGATTAATAATCATGTTAATGATTAGTAATAATAGGAGGGAAGTGAGGAGAAGGTAGGGTATGAGTCTATAAGGTCTGCTCAGTTTGTTTCAGAGTGTTCAGACACTTTCACATCTCTGAACGGCCCACACGTCTCTAAGTCTCGCTGGAGCTTCAGTTCCCTCCATTTGGTAGGTGAAGCAACTGAGAGACCTAGAGCAGTTGGCAGAAGACATTGCTCAAAGCCAAGATTCTATTTATTTCCAGCAAAGCTGGGATTCAGATGCAGTTCTAGTTCCCTTGTATCTAAGAAAAGCTTGTCTGTCTGGTAATTATTTATCCCAGAACTTCAGGTGTCGCGTGAACTTCCTCTGATCCCACATACATGCCCTTTATCTGTAGGACTTTACTAGTCATGTTAGAAACCATGGGATTAATACCATACAGAATTTGCATCTCTGATTTTGCTGTGAGTCCCATGGCACACTGCCGTGTACCTGTTGCTCTGACTTCCACAGATAGCGGTCTTGGGACATATGTCTTTGTCCAGCTCTCCCAGTGAGAGACAGTCATTGTTCAATAGATGCCCTAACTAGGAAGAAAGCCTTCCTCTCCAGGACCCTTCCTCGCAGTTCCCTCTCACTGAGTCGTCAGCCCAGCTTCCTTTTCTCTCAGCCTACACGCTCACTCAAGTCTCTCCCTCAGAAAGAAAGGACAACAGAGGCTATTCTCTGTGTAGCTGAGATTATTCTTCTTCCTTCTGCTCCAAGGAGAGGTCTTACTCTTGAATAAACACAATATCCTGAGTGTCTCTAACATGAGGTGAAATCTCTCTGAGAAAGTGTTCCGTGGCTACAGTCAGCCCAAGTGTTCATTCTGTCTTGACTAAGCCTCTCCATCTCTTACATGTTTCCAGTCACTGTTTTTGAGTTTGTTGTTGGTGTTGTTTTAAGGTAAGGTCTTAGTGTGTTGCCCAGACTGACATCTAACCCCTGGGCTCAAAATATATTTCTTCTTCAACCTTCTAAGTTTTGAAGGTCAGAGGTATGCCCCACTGCCCTGATTCATTTGATGACTTAGTGTTCTCACTCCCCCTTTGTGGTCTCTGCTTGGGTTCCTTATTAACTCCTACACCTGCACTTCAAGTACAGTTGATCAGGATTGTCTTCCTGGACATTTACCTTTCTGTACTGTCTCTGTTCATTTCTGGAGCTGCTATGGTTGCAGCTCCCATTCTACCCTCATGCTGTCAAATGAGGTCTCTCCCTATGATCTTATACTTACCACTCCTTTCTTTCTTCTTTGGGATATCGCAGGAGCATTCCAGTGTCAATGTAGCCCCTTTTCTTCCTGCAGTCCCCACATCAGTTAAAGTAGGTCATCATCCACTCCACAGAGCACCGCCATCAATATGAGTCCAACCTTCGTCCTCTACAGCCTGTAAGCACAGCTCAATTCTGTTGCTCCTTAGGTCTATCTCAGATGTCCTCACACAGTGCCGTGGCCTTTTCTCTGGCAGTTGTCCTTTGTGTATGCAGCACTTCCCTGTTTTCTGTTTTTGAGTTAGTTCTTTGTCCATCAGGACTTCAGGCTTTACCGCTGGTGTTTCTTTAGGATAAATACTCTTCTCTTGTCTTAATTCAGTCTTCATACTTCCCTGTCTACAGAAGTGCCTAGAGCTTACCATGTCCCCAGCAAATGTTTATTGAACAGGATGAGACTTTCTAGAATAAGCAAGAGTGCATGAAATGTATTGGAAATATAGACGGGGTGGGGGAGGTGGTCCTTGGGGAAAACCTACAAATTCTTATTCAGTGTGCTTTTTTTGTGCAGTTGTTTGGAAAGCACTGGATATTAACATGTACCCATTCCATTCCTGGATTCCTTCTCTACCTTTATTCTCACTCTTGTCTGTTCCTGCTTACTCTCTTACACTCAGCACTCTGTCCCACCAGAAGGAGGATTTAGGTACCTCCCATCCAAGTAGATGCCCCTGGCATGGCACCTATCAGTCATGTACTCCTATGTTCATAGTGCCTAACCTAGCTCTACCTACTAGCTGTTAATGAATAATGATGGGGTATACATCGAAATTTCCAGATGTTTGTGGGAGTACTACTGTTAAACTCTCTGTAGAGCAGAAAACTTCCCTCCCACCTAGTCCCTGAATATACAGTTTAAGTTTTTTTGAGTTCAACCTGAGAGCCATTCTTGTATTTGAGGTGAGTTCATGTTCTACCTGTTTCAGTTAACCATTGTTAATCAGACCAGCTGCCCCAATTACTATGTCTCAATCAAAGTATGTATTTTCAAAGCCTTCTTGTTTATGAGTCAGATATGCCATTGATGTTTAGAAGAGGAGTTAGTTTCTACCCTGAATGCAAACTAACCACAAAAGCTGGTATACACATGTGATAGTATTTTGTGTCTGTGTGTGAAGTTTAAAGAGTGTTGGCTTTTGATGTTCTACCTTTGAATAAAATGAGGCTGTATTATAAAAATCACTAAGTTTTAGACGAGTACTTGGGAAGCGTAATCAGAAGCCCTGAGTATGAAACCTGACAGATACTGTGTTTTTATGACATTGAGAAAAGTTGCACTGTCTGCTAATAGACCTGTGTTATAAAAATATGGAAATAGGGACTGGAAAGATGGCTCAGCAGTTAAGAGCAGTGACTGCTCTTCCAGAGGTCTTGAGTTCAGTTCTCAGCAACCACATGGTGACTCACAACCATCTGTAATGGGATCAGTTGCACTCTTCTAGTGTGTGTCTGAAGACAGCTACAGTCCACTCATATAAATAAAAAAATAAATAAATCTTTTTTAAAATGTGGAAATAGGATTTAATATTCAAAACAATTAGACTAATCTCCAAGTTATTACTAAAGAAAAAAGATATTAACATAGGGTAGCTTTAGCAAAAGAATGAAATTACAAATTTAAACATTGGGGAAAATGGTGTTTGTCATGAAAAAAAGGTCTAAAGCAAGCATTAGAAGTAGATGTCATCACTCTTTCTAGAATACCTGCATTTTCCCCCATGAATTGCCTCTTTATTCCTCTCTAAACCAGCCTCTCTGGCCATCTGGCAAAAGATGGCTTCCTCTTACCACTGAAGGTTCTGTGTCCTCTTTCAGTCCAACTAAAGAATCCATCCTGAATTAGAGTCTCAGTTCCAGTTTCAGCCTCTCAGAAGAAAAGTTGGCATAAGTTAGGAATCCACTGCTGTCCCAGCAACTAGCCAAGGAGACAGGGCCATGTGATGGAAATGTGATATCATAGCATCCCCACAGATTCGCAGGAGGAAGTTGTCAGACAAGATGGGTGATTGTATGCTAGACTACCGCCCTTTAATCACCCAACTCCAGGGAAGTATGAAGTGAAAAGTCCTCTGCAGGAGCATTCGTCAGGTAATGGGTTCATAGCCTGATTGCCAGTGTCTTCCGACCAGTGACTCACCTTGCTGCCAGGTTCTAGCTCAGGTGCTCATGCTTCATTTTGTAGAATGTACGCAACATAGAGAAGTGCCTCTTATAGGCACTCTGTGTGCTTCTACTCAATAAACAGAAGGAAATATTAGCTCTGCCTTCCCCATGATACATATAGGTAGTAAATGTCTGAATAAATCCAAACCAAAACTGTAGTGTACAAAGAAAGTTAAAATGGGGAGGAAAGTGGGGAGTGGGGGGAAGGGGAGACAGACATACAATTAGAACAAAACCTTTCTACAAGCATTAAAACCAAGGGGGTAGCAATGGTAATCATATGATTGTTTCATTTTATCTATTCATAATTTCAGCATACACACAAACTCTGTGGTTTGCATTTAAACATTTACTGGTTCATTGAAAATATTAGCTACTAAAATATTTTTATAAAAATAAATAAAATAACTTGGGAGGCAGAGGCAGGCAGATTTCTGAGTTCGAGGCCAGCCTGGTCTACAGAGTGAGTTCCAGGACAGCCAGGGCTATACAGAAAAACCCTATCTCAAAAAAACAAAAACAAAAAAAACAACCAACCAAACAAACAAACAAAAAAACATGCCACTAATATTGGTTGGTAATTTAATATTGTCTGAAATTTTTAGTTTTTATTTTCCAGTTTTAAATTGCTATGCTCTCAGCCCAGAATTTGATATAATTATAAATAAATTCTGCTAGTGTCAAGCAGTTAAGTATATGGTAGGAGTTACTAATTCAGTCAACTCTGTAAGGAGAGTTGGCCTAAAATTTTACAAATAACACAGACTGAAAGACATTGTCTTTATGGGATATTCAGGCAGTTTCTAAAGATATGCCAGAATGTGTCTTACCAGTTTGATGAGTTGTCTCCAGTGATCTTAGTGATGATAAAGGGCCAGGGGCTGAAAGAATCTAGGATATGTGAGGTTTAGGGGATAGGCCAATAGTGATTGCTGAGAAAACTACTCTGGTAGCCAACCAGATCTAATAATAATGAACAGAGCCTTTTACCTAGCTTTATTAATTAGAGCAATTCCTGTTGGTGCTTATTTGAAGCTTCTGTGTAAACAACTCCAGAGGTCAATAGCTTATTACTATAGGTTCAGTGTAGTTTAGTATATAGTTCAGTGTAGATGAGGGGCATGTCAGTTCCATGAGGTTATCTGGAGTCCTGGGCACCCTCCATGTATGACTCCACCATCCTGAATCCCCTCCATCTAAGCTAGTCCAAGGGGTGAGAGTGATCTTGGACCAGGTCTGAACCAGAAAGCATCCATTACCCCATCATGATACATTTCAGGAGTGAGTCACACATAGCACACCTGTTTCTAAGGAGGCTGGAGAAATGTAGAGTCAGGACCCTGAAGGAAAACATTAGTATTTTCAGTGTTTGTCATACTATCAGGATGGAGATTTGAGAGGCTATGGAAACATTAGGAAAGGGAAATTTTGTTAAAAAAAAAAAAAATAGGGCAAGGGTCCTTTTTGTCTTCACAAGAATTTTATTGAAAATAATTAAGATTATTTATTTCAAAGTTACTTGTCAAAAAAAAAATAGTTGAAACTCAGTAGGTCTCAGTAGGTCACCTTGCGTCTCTAGTACTACAGGTAGTGGTGATTGCTTCCACAGGCCACCAGAAAAGAGCTCAGCTCTAGTCAGAAGACTGATAGGCATTCCCTCTGCTCAGTCGTCTGCAGGTATGTTCTATACCACAGCAGAACTAGTTTAGAAGATTGACAGGTGAACACGTGTTGAATACACCCATAGTATGGCACAGTGGGGTGCATGTGTGAGTGTAAGGGTGCATGTGTTCTCTGTTACTGTAACAAGAACCTGAGACAGTCACTTATAGGAGGAAAGTATGGATGTCCACGTTATGGAGGTCCCAGTCCCCATGACAGCCGAGCCCTGTTGCTTAGGGACCGTTGCAAGGCAGCACATTGTGGTAGAAGTGTGTGGTAGAGCAAAATCCTGCCTGTGGCCAGGGAGTAAGAGAGAAGAACAGAAAAGATCCAAGTCCTGCAGTCAGTCCTCTGTGGGTGTATCTCCAATGACCCAAAGGCTTCCCATAGAAGTTAATCCTACTTCTACACTAGCTTATAGCACTGAGTACTTACCTGCACCCATGTGCCATCCGAAGTTTGTTTGAGCTCATACCAACCCTGTGTGTTGCTCTTATTTTACAAATAAAGACCTAACAAACAGCTTGCCAGAGTTTGAACAGCTATTTAAGTTCACAGTTAGACTCTGTCCCATGGTGCTTTTGTCTGCCTGGGACAGAATCTAACTATGAACTACTTAAATCTAACTGTGACCTCCTAAGCATCAAGCTACAAAGCAGGAGTTAAGACACTAAAGAGACAAACATTACAAGGGGTAGGGGTGGGGATTCTGACCTTAAATAGTAGGAAAATAGAGTGCTACTTCACCTTAAGTTCTCTGGGATCTAGTCCATTAATCCACATCAGAAAACCCATTCAGGAAGTTTATATTGGAGAGATTTAAACTGGGCAGTTTAAGAGCAGGAACCCTATTGTAAGTGAAACTGCCTACTTTTTCAAGGCCTCTAGTTGGGTCTGAGTAGCTCCTCCCCACCCCCATTATAGCACAGTGTTACTGATGAGTCAGTCAGTTTTATAGGTATTTGAGCTGGACATTTAACATTTCACTAGAAGATGACTGGGCATCTGTCCTGGGCAAAGCTCCACACAAATTCTGTTAAGTAACATAGTGAAGAAAGTACACTTATCCAGCTCACAGATGGTGAACAATAGAAACAGGATTATCTTCAACATGACAGGCCACCATGATGTGGAGCCCATCCCTCAGGTCCATAGTTGATGAGCCAGACAGGAGACAATGATGCTGGGACCCTACATTACATAGTCATCTTTTCTCTTAACTTATGTCCTGTGTTTTGCGTCAGCTTTATTGATAGAACCACATACCATACAACTCACCAATTCAGAGTGTTTACAGAATTTTCCAAGTACTCAAAGCTGTGCAACTATCTTAACAACAATTACAGCAAGAAACCCTCTGTTAATATTCACTTCCCATTTTCTTCCAGACCTCTCCCAACTCCCCAGCTCTAGCAACTGCAAATGGACTTTGTATCTCTGTAGACTTGCCGTTTGGATATTGCATACAAATATGTTGATGTGGTCTGGTTTGTCTGGCTTCCTTGACTCAGCATGATGCTTTCCAGTTTCATCCATGTAGAAGCATGTGTCCACACATTCCTTTTTATGCCTTTTAACCCATTATATGGACATGTCACATTATTGACTCACGAGCTAGCAGTCATTCTGCTTGTTTTTCTCTTTTGCCTGTGATGAATAATGCTGCTTGAACATTTGTGTACAAGTGGACGTGAGTTTTCGTTTTCACTTCTTGTGTTTATCTCAGAGCACAACTACTGGGTCATATGGTAACTCTATGTTTATCCTTTTTAGGAACTGCCAGGCTGTTTCCCACAGCGAGGGCGCCATTTTACATTTCCACCAGCAGTGTATGAGGGTTTCAATTGCTCCACGTCCTCACCGGCACTTGTTACTACCTGTCCTTGCTGTAGCCATTGTAGTGGGTGTGAAGTAGTGTCTCATTGTTTTGCCTTATATTTCTCTGATGGATTAATATTGTGGTGTTTATATTACTAACTTGGGCAGAAGTTTAAATCTCATACTTTCATATAGAAACCACCACATATTACTGGATTAACCAGTAATTCTGAAGCAAAACCATAGTTCTCTACCAGATAAATGTTGTTCATGAAGTTATACTTGAAAAAAAGCATAAAGTAAAATGACTTGGGATGAAGATAACACCCTCACCTGGGACATTAGTTTTGCAGTATGAATTCATCTGCAGTGTTCTTTATCTTCGTCCTAAAGTGCTATTATGTGACATTTGCTAGATAATCCAGACAGCACTTTGGCTCAATCCACAGTATGGTGTCACTACACTAGAGAGTGGCAACGTGTATCTCTTGTGGTTTTATCAGTTGAGATTAAAGGTGGTTTATAGCACAGGAAACCTTTTCTCCACCGCTCTGCTTCTCAGTGTGGCCAGTAATCTGTCACCTGACACTACTTAAAATGGGTTGGGCTTTCTTGACTATCCTGTTGCTGTGATGACATTAGGATCTGACTGCAGAGGGGAGAAAAAGAACATTTCTCTGACTTGTTTGCCTCCATGTCCTTTGTCCCCAGTTAAAAGCACTGCCCTTGTTAGCCCTTACCTCTGTCTGGTTCTCATGTTTTCTCCGCCGTCTCTCTCTTCACCCTGTGGAGCTCCTAGTCTGCTCATAATTGTAAAACGTCAAGGAGAGAACAGCATGTGCAGCTTGGAAGGGTGAGTTTCACAGTGAGGAGGGAGCTAGTGGAGAGAAGAAGAATCTCCAACCAAATGTAGAAGATGCTTTCTCTAGAAAGAGTCTCAGGATACCTCCGAAAGCCCCCCAGGACAGATAACGTCACAGGAGACCAGTCGTCCTCACTGGCACATAGAGAGCCTCACCCAGAGCTAAGCTTCCTGTGTGCTGTGCATTCCTGACTGCATGTGGCACTGTTTGCATAAGGCCTGCAGGGGACCAAGGAGAAAAGAGAAAGTGTAGGTAGTTCCTCCTTCTTAGTTTCTACCTATCTGCTCCTCAACTTACTGTGGTGGGCCTTTGGCTCAGCTGGAGAGTGCTTCCAAAGAATATCTGCTCCTCAACTTACTGTGGTAGGCCTTTGGATCAGCTGGGGAGTACTTCCAAAGAATAACTAGATTGATTGGCAGAACTTGAATTCTGCCACCCCAAAGTAATGGGAGGCAACAACTTTAGACACTTAAGCTGGTGTAAGCTTTCATGAATTCTCTTTTTTGTTGTTTTTCTTTTTTTTGCTCTGTCTGAAGCAAGCACATCCCAGCTACTAAGGATCCTGGGTGACCGGCTAACCCTGGACCATGTGCCTTCAGAGCTATTACAGAGGAGCTAGATAGTAATCATGATGTTAGTAGCAATTGTGGTTTGCTTCTGATTTTTAGAGTGACTAGCCCTCAAGTAACTATAAGATAAATGATGGCAAGCGCTTGTTGAACTGGACCGTGTGTTAAGATCGTGCGAATAGCTGTGCACAGGCTCCCGGTTCATTTTTTCCATAGCCCTCTGGCATGATATGGTCATCCTTCAAGTGAGCTGTAATGAAACTTAATGCTTGCCTGCCATATCCAGTGTACCCTTAGCTCAACACCCGTCTGTCTGTGACCTGACATAGTGAATATGGTGGCTCCCTGTTTCTCTATGTCCTATGAGGAGTGGTGGGGAGGAGGTATAGGAGCCGAGAGAGGCTATAGAGGGCTGTATAGCGAGAGCGTACCCACATTAGGAAGCCTGCTGACAGTTTATTTTTCATTGGATTCCGAGTTTCCTTGCAGCAATCTTTACAGAAAGCGTCAAGCTCCTTTCCCTCACATTCTCACAGGAGGGAATGATGGCTGAGGAAAGCAGATTCATTTGTTCCTGTAACAAAATAATCAAATGTGCTTCTGTGGAACAAAAATGGATTTGAAATTTTGCTTGTTTTTTTCTATTATGAAATTGAAATAAAAAAGGAATGTTACCTGTACTGGTTTTCTTATTTCACATGGAAAATAAGAATATGTTTAGAGCCTGAGCAAGTATCTTGTTTCCTTTCTACAAACATTGTTATCTGTAGTCACTGGCTCAAAGAAATTGTTATCACTTTACTGGACCCCTGTTCTATGAGGGTTCTTGCCTTCCTCTCTGTCTCCCTCTCCCCCCTTCCCCTCCCTCCTTCTCTATCACACACGCACATGCACTTGCTGCTTGCTCCATTCTGAGCTGTGTGCTTTCCAGCTAAGGTGAGTGTCTGCAATGCTGTGACTACCGCTGTGCTCCTGCAACAGATGCCTGCTGTCCAGAGGAGAGCTCTCAGCAGTGCCCCAGACCTTCCCTCACTGTTTATCCCCACCATGCACTCGCAGAAGCAATTCTTTCATCTGCCCCTAAGTGACCACTTGGGTAGACCATGCCCTGAGTTCAGCAGCTTATTCCATTTTCTAGTAGAAATTCTTTTTCTGAGTCTAGGGAAATTTTATGTTCATTGGGTCTTATTCTTAAAAGTATTCCAGAGTGGCACATGGTGAAAACGAGGGTGAATCCCTTAATTACAAGACTTTCCCTGATTGCTTCCAATAAGTAAAGCAATTATGCAGTGTATTGGAATATGAATACGTATGCTTTGTAATATTAACCCTTGATGTGGAAGAAGTAGCCTGGCCTTTGAAGTCAGGTAATTGCAAAACTAATGCTGACTGGATGCCAGGCACTGTTGCAAGCTCCTTAACTTAGTTCACTCACACTTACCTCAGCCCTCTGAGAGTGCTTTATTAATATGCCCATTTCACAGATAGGGGCAAACCTGAGGTGGATTAAGAAAGCTGGTTTGAATGTGGGAACCAGCAATTGAAATCAAGTGTCCTGTCTGAGTCCAGGCTTCCAATTCTGGTGCTACACTTCAGTAGCTAGGTAGCTCTAGGAGCTAACCAGTCCTCACAGTACTTTGCCTACCCATAAAAATGGGCAAGGCTCTTTGAACAATTAAATGAGGAACAAACATTGCTCCTATTGTCAGATAGCTCACTCTGTTGTTCCCTGTAACTTCTACCTAGGGGATCCAGTACCACCTTCTAGCTTCCATGGCCACCTGCACCCAGGCCTGCATACCCACACAGGGCTGTGCACAGAATTTAAAATAAATACAGTGTTTCTTTTAAATGAATTAAAGGGCATACTGTGAGCATGACCTGGGATTCTTAATGGTGACTCTACACCACTCATTTGTGGGTTTCTTTTGTTTTTTTGTTTTAGTTTGGGCCCCACCCAGAGAATTCATGATTCATTTCAATACCCCTTGGTATGTGGTCTCTTGTGACCAATTTAAGATCCCTGTCAGAATCACTTCAGAGTAAGCAGGGTGGCTTTTTAAATGACTCTTCTTGATGAGTGTACACCTCAGTTCATTGTTAGTCAGCCTGGACTAAGACAGGAAGGTGGTAAAGAGCCAGCATGATAACCCGGAACAGTTGTTCCTGAAATCCGTAAGTGGCCCGCCCTCGCTCCACTCCCTGCTGAAAGACAGCGTATTTTAGGAATAACCTATGCAACTGAAAAGGAATGTGTTGGTTCCCCCTCTGTTTGATAGCTCCTCTGTTGTGACCCAGCGAACTATCTTGAAAGTAAACCTTTAAAAGATGTAGAGTGTCGCCCACAAATGTTTTACATTTTTAGGTCCGAGAACACTGAAGCTCAAGTGGGCTTAAATATTCTGGCTGATACAGGCTTCTCCTTACCAGGTCCCTTACTCAGAGAGGAGGCACTTGTCAACACACCGCTCTCCAAAAGAGAAAGGAGCTCCCCAAAAGAACAAGTTACCCCTGCAGTGTTTTATATAATGAGAGTTTGCTATGTTGAGACTGAAGCACTTTTGATTTATAAAGCAAGCATTCATTTAAGAAAATATCACATAACCTGAAAACTGTTATCTGAGCAGATTTTAGTTTTCTTTTGCAGGAACTGACTTACTTCAAGGCCATGCCATTTAGATCTCAGGCTAAGCCAAATCAAAGGTGACAAGGCATATTAGTGACCTGAAAGACTGTGCTATCAACACTTTCCCATGGTGGCACTGTCCCATTTGACAGTCCTTTATTGAATGTTTACAAGACACTGGAATTCATATATTCAAAGGACACTGTCCCAATATTTAAGTGCATGGGAGAGGGAAGTAGTGACGTTCAGCTGGTGTTAACGGTGGAGGAAAATATAAGTAGGCAGGAAGGGCCCTGGACCAAGCCAGAAGTAGAACAGGCGGGGGATAGGGCTGAGCTACAAAGCTTCCTGCAGGAGGGACAGCTATCATGATTCCTAGAGGACAGGTTACTGTGGATAGAAGAACCTTCCAGCTGGTCACGCATGGACAGTGTAAACATCCTAACCAGCATCACCTGGCTGCAGGTAATGCCTTATATGACCTACTGGCTTCAGTCTTAAATGACCTACTGGCTTCAGTCTTACATTACCTACTAGCTTCAGGTTGTAACATTACTTGAACATTTTAAAAGTCATTTTTTTGCCCCACAATGATTAACTGGGCTCATATGAGCTCAAAGGAATAAGATATTTGGGACTTTCCTTTTTGCCTCTGGTTTGTGTCATTTACTCTCTTCCATTCATCACTTGACAGGGTTACGTAGGAACTAGCAACACCCTCAGCAGTTAGGCCACTAGGAAAGGGGACATTCACCTTCAAGAGAAGCCTGTGCCACCAGCTGCAGTAAACCTTATCCCCAATGTCATTGGAATCGATGCCACTCTGACCAGTGGCTCCTGGTGTCCGTCTCAGTGCCCTTTAGCAGACTAACCTCTCTAGACTTGGCTATCTTCTCCAGATAAGGAATAATAATATCTCCTTACTCTACTACACTACCCTGTGGACATGGGGGTGGAGTCTGACACGGAATGAACTCACTCCTGGAGCAGCAGGAACAAGTTGTTAGCTGTTAAGGGACAGAGTCCTTCCATGTGAGACTAAGACACATACAAGGACTTCTGCAGTCCAGAGCTCCATTTTCTTCAGATACTGCTTTATCATTCAAGCCAGTGTGTTCCTTTCATAGCCATTGCCAGTCTGCTATGTATGTGCCAGACACTGTTCTCAGCACCTGGGATAAACTCAGGAATCAGTCCACACAAGAGTCTGAGCTGTGGTGTGGGAGTCAGCCTGACACACTTCATGACTGGAAGGGGTGGGGAGCGTGGAAGGAAAAGAGATGAGAGCAGAGCTTACAAGGCCCAGATGGCACAAGCCCTACCAAACTATTGTAGTAAAAACTAAGGACAGAACGAACAACTATTAATGACTATTGAGCTTTTAGGAGATAGTAGGCACCTGAGTTCTCTGTTTTATCTGAAATAAGCCTTTATCTAAAGCAAATGACACTGTCTCCAAGGGAGGCAAGGGAGAAGAGCTTGCAAAGAAAGGGCTGTCTGATTTTGAAATGCACTTTGGTAGAAGGGTGTGTGTTTGTGTGTGCGTGTATATCACAAGCTTGGGAATAGCAAAATTGATTTTAGACTTCACTTGGCCTCTGTGTAAGCCCCTTGTTCAGGAACTGGGAAGCGATTTTGGTGTCTTTGCTTCCAGAAGGACTGGACCAAAGAATCCAGCCTCACAATGCTCACTACTTGGGTGTTTTTCCTGGAGCACTAAACCGGTCCACAGTCTCCCTGCCCACTTTTAAAGACTCCAACATTGCTGAGTGCTTGTTAAGGGCAGAGGCAAAAACCAAAATACAAAAAGTTCAGTTTCCTGTTTCTGGTTATGACAGACCAGAAAATGAGGTGGCTTTCAGAGCAGCTGCAGTGACCCGTGGACCTGCACTTTAGCTGTGACTCACAGTAGTAGCCTATAGAGACTGACAGGCTCCTTGTTCTACAAGATGTTCTGAGCTGAGTGGACTCCCCCAAAGTCAAGTTGCTTGTTTAAGACCAAACCTCAAGGTAGAATATGAAGAACAGGCAGAAGGCTTATTGAAATAAGTCAGCTTATTTTGCAGGACAAAATGAAAACCTGCAAGACAATCTTTTTTTTTAATTAATTAATTTATTTATTTTATGTATATCAGTACACACTGTAGCTGTACAGATAGTTGTGGGCCTTCATTTGTTGGGAATTGACTTTTTTTTAGGACTTCTGCTTGCTCTGGTCAACCCTGCTCACTCCTGTCAACCCCACTCGGTCAGTCCCTGCTCACTTCAGCCCAGAGATTTATTATTATAAATAAGTACCCTGTAGCTGTCTTCAAATGCACCTGACGAGGGTGTCAGATCTCATTACAGGTGGTTGCTGGGATTTCAACTCACAAAACTTCAGTGCTCTTACCCACTGAGCCATCTCACCAGCCCCTGCCAGACAATCTTAATTCATACATTACTGATTTGAAATTCATGAAACCATTGAAAGAGATGAGCTGTTAATAATAATAATAACAATAACAATAATTATAATAGTAATAATAAAGTTGGAGTCTTACTATTTAGCTGTCTGTTATTTATTTGCAAAGCACGGTGCTGGCCACCAACAGTGCAAATATAAGTGACCACTGGCTTCTACCCCTCTGACTATGTAGGTAATTTCTAAGTATTTAGGGTATAGTGTAACTACCCTAAGCTGTGTCCTGACTCCAGTTGCTGTACACAGAATCATTTTGTACTTACCCAGCAACAAAAGAAAAGAGAATAAAACAAAGAATAATGTGGATGGTGAGGGTAATCCCATCTGAGTTTCCAAAGAGGGCAGCCTGCTGTTCCTCTCAGCTGACCTCAGCTTCCTATTGCTTTCTCTTGTCTCCCAGTGTAAGATTTCATTGTATCTAGTGTTTGAAGGTAACATTTTCATATAACATAGCCCCAAGATCCTGTATCTGCTTGCTGTGAGCCAAGAAGGAGCATTCTTTCCATTGCTAAAAGAAATATCAGCTGTGCTTGGCCTCACCAAGTGGTCAGTTTTTCTTTGACTTCTGTGATATTTTCATCATGTTCTTTGGCTACAGAGTTTATGTTCTAAAAGAGATACAATTCATTGTAGTGATTGATATACAGGGCAAAGTCAAACCTTTTATAAATTTAAGAATCTGACAAATTGAGACCATAGGCAAGTTATTGGGCTTCTATCTGTAGCTATTCATTGCCCACATTTTTTTTAACAAATCTGTAAAACAAGGATAGTTATATTTGTCATTGACATTGTGATGTTTAAATGAATAGTAAAGATCCTGACAAGCACATGGGAATAATGTCCATTGCTATCCATCCCCACAGTAAGTATGGATGTGGACTACCTATGGAAACCAAGGACAGGGTGTAAGTAGAGGGATGACATAATCTATATGATTTTAGAAAAGATGACCGTGGGGACAGGAGAGGTGTCCCGGTTAGTTCCGTACTTGCTGTGCTAGCATGGGGACCTGTGTTCAGATGGTTTGCACCCATGTAAAAAAGTCAGTCATGGTGGTACATGTCTGTATTCCCAAGGCTCAGAAGGTGCAGACAGGAAGATCCCTGGGATTTTCTGGCCAGCAAATCTAGCCTCGTTGGTAAGTTCCAGACTTGATGAGAATTTGACATCTTAGGGGAAAAAGATAATGAGGTGGAGAAGGATATAGGAAGATAACCCAGCCTCTCCACAAGTACACACAGAAAGTAGAGATTACTTTGGTGACTGGCTAAACCATAACAACCCTGGAATAAGAAGATGACATATTGGCAAAAATGAGGGCCTGAGCGAAAGAAAGCAGCAGTGGTATGCATGGAGTTCAGAGAACAACCTGCAGGAATTAAACTCAGGTCAGCAAGTTTGAGGGCAAGCACCTATACCTTTTGAACCATTTCGCTGACCCAAGACTTTTAAAAGTACAGTGGACAGGACATAGGAACCACTTGGTTAAGGACACTGGATGACATAGGGGCCACTTAGTTAAGTACAGTGGACAGGACATAGGGACCACTTGGTTAAGGACAGTTTACAGGACATAGGGACCACTAAGTTAAGGGAACATGGGAAGAGTTCTAAAGGCAAGGATAGCTTTGAGTTCTCCAGCTCAGAGGGTGGAGTGATAGTGGAGCCAGCCGGGGCAGAGAGTAATAAAGGCACTGCTGTAATACAGGCAGAAATGATATGCCTGCTGTTGAGCTGAGGAACTTAATGTACTACTTGCTTTAGTCATCATGACAAGTCTGCAGGGGTAAGCAGTGGCTTTGCCATTTTACCACTGTGGAAATGTAAGCTCAGGGGAAGCCAAAGCCATGGGGAAACATGAGGACAGGCATGTGTGACAGCAAAGGCTACTTTTAAACCACTTTAAGTAAACTCACTCTAGCTCAGGGTGGCCTGGAACTTATTGTGTAGCCCAGTCTGGCTGCAAACTCACAACAGTGCTCCCCCATCAGCCTCCCCAGTGCTGGGATTGCAGGTGTGAGCCAGCATACTGAGCAGAGGGGCAGCTCTGGGTCGGAAAAAGCTACCCTGGAATTCCTGGTGTGGGGTGAGGTCTCTTGAAGGCAGCTGAGAAATCAGACCTGCAGCTCAAGAGAGGGTTAGGGTCGAGGTGAGGGTGATAGAGGGTGAGAGCCTGTGCTGTGAGGAATGGGAATGCATGAGACCACTGAGCAGGGCTCAGAGAGTAATTGATTAAAGAGAAGCATAACCTAAATAAGTGAGGGGAGTGCTCACCTAGCTTTGGACTTTAGGAATGCATGTACCAATGAGCAGTTAAGTTTTTTTTCTGGCCAAGTTTTAACATTGTGCTTTGGTGTATAAACTTTTCCTCAGCACAGTATTAAGCTGTCCACTGTATAGTTATTGTTGGAGCTTAGTCTTAGAGCAAATAGACTCTTGGGGAGCCATCAGTACAAAAACCATCAGACAACCCTGACAAGGCATTATCAGTTAGCGCTCACCCCAATTGTTGTTATGGGGCATTCTTAGAAAGTCCTACATAAGCTTAGTCCCAAAGCCAGGCTCAAGGGCTAAAGCCAAGGAATTAGACTCCATTTTAAAAGAAACAGTTGTTTTCTGCCTCCCCTCCCATCACCTTCTCCTTTTGGGACCCCACAGCCCCACAGAAACTCTGTCCCTCTTCCAAACCTATTAGATCAAATGTGTACCCTGAAATGTCTTGTATCTTTCCCCTGGGTGCATCATTTTCTATGAGACCCATAAGAACTGGGTAAAAAGCTGGGCAGTGGTGGTGCATGCCTTTAATCCCAGCGCTTGGGAGGCAGAGGCAGGCAGATTTCTGAGTTTGAGGCCAGCCTGGTCTACAGAGTAAGTTCCAGAACATCCAGGGCTATACAGAGAAACCCTGAAAAACCAAAAAAAGGGGGGGGGTGCGTGGTGGCTGTGTAAAAGTGGGAAACAGCACATCCTTTCCCCAAGTGTCAGAGCAGAAAGCCTTGGGCCTCCTGTTTATAGCAGGTAGTCTGATCTTCCATTAGATCCTTTACTTTGATAGGCACTCAATTTTAAGAGGTTTCTCTTGTGCTAAGCATTGTTAACACAGAGTTCTAGGGTGCTAGAAAGATGGCTCAGCAGTTAAGAGAGCTCACTGTTCTTGTGGAGAATGCTGGTTCAGTTCCCAGCAACACAAAGGTTGCCAGCCACCTGTAACTCCACTTTCAGGAGAACTGGAGCCTTCTTCTGGCTGCGATAGGCTCCTGCATGTGCATGGTAGACATAAGCTCACCTAGAGAAACATGTACATAGAATGAATCTTTAAACAATTCATAAAAGAGAGCCAGGTGGTGTTGGCACACACCTTTTAACACAGTACTTGGGAGGTCAAGGGAGCCAAATCTGTGAGTTTGAGGCCAACCTGATCTACAGAGTTAGTTCTAAGACATCCAAGGCCATACAAGGAACCCTTCTCAAACAAACACACAAAAGTACAAAAATTAGGAAGGAGAATTCATAAAAGAGCAGAGGCCCTGGGGTTTGAATATGCAGGTTTGAATTCTTGCTCCACTAGTCACTGTAGGATGCTCGGCAACACACTTAGCCTCTCCATCTCACTTGCCCTCCACAAGTGAGGTGTTCATAGTGCCTACAGTACACAGGGCCTGGTAAGGATGAATACTATCCTTGGCATATACAAGACAAGGCTCTAACAGAGCAGCCACTGTTGGTGAGGGCCCATTTCCCAGCCCAGCCCAGATCCCTCCAGGTCAGTTCTCACCTAACATGAAGACAAGAGGATAACATCTGGCTCCAGTTTGTGTGTCTATTACTTCCATGCTAGAGAAAAGCAGCTCTCTCTCTCCTTTTTAAAATGGAGGCCTCCAAGCCTGCTTGGTGACACACACCTGTACTTGCAGCACTCAAGTGGCAGAACCAGGATGGAGATTTCTAGGCCAACTTGAGCAATATAGCAATACCTTTATATTCTCTGTCTGTCTATTCGCTCTCTCTCTCTCTCTCTCTCTCTCTCTCTCTCTCTCTCTCTCTCTCTCTCTCTCTCTTTCTCATGTGTTAGAAAGCACCTCCTTCCTTCCTTCTAGTCGCACACCACACGATATGGTGGATTTCGAAGCCTGCCAGTCTTGGGACCTGAAGCAGTAGCTCAGCTGTTAAGAGCACTCCTTGCTGCCCTTGCAGAAACCTGAGTTCAGTTGACAAGCACTGACCTCAGATGGTCTGTAACTGCAGCTCTGGGGCATCTGACAGCTTTTTCTGGCCTCTGCAGGCACCTGAATACATTAATACAGACACATATGTATAAATTAAGATGACTTTAAAAAAAAAAGAAGAAGTCTGACAGGAGACAGGGCTTGGGAAGCATGGCAGTAGCCAAATGTCTGGCTTATCATAGGCACAGTGGGCAAGCCAGCAGCCAGGCCTGGTCTCTGTTTCATAAGGTGTCAGATCATAGGGCAATGCAGTTTTCTCTGTAGCCAAATGAAATTTTCCAGGAGACCTTTTGAGCTGCGAGTTGACAGCCCCATATGACATGCCTGTTGGACTCCTTTGGCACTCATGGCAACAAGAAACAAACCCTGCAGTTTTAAATAAGTCATTGGAGAACTCAGAGCAGGTGGTCATAACTCAGTATGAAGCCACCAAACCCCTCATCTTCCTGACTGACACCTTTCTAAATTCTCCCAAAGACCTCAAAATACCTACCTCTGTCACCAGCTACAGGCGCGGCACTGTTAGCGAAAGAGGCCCATCACCTTCTTGGACCTCTCTGAAGGTCCCACAGGCTGGATTTACAAAGAGTCTTTTGACCAAGCAGCGGCGTAAGTGATTTTATGGAACACAAGCCGGTGCTTGTTTCCTCTCCGTGCTGTAAGGGTTAAGAGTCATCACTGTGGTCACCAAGGTCAGACACCAGCTCTCAATGTGCTGGTTCCAGCCACAGATGTGTTTGGGTTGGCCAGGGGAGTTGTATACACATGTAACTGTTGGTTGCAACATACACTAGTTAGAAGGATTCACATCAAAATCAGCATTTCCAACTTCTTCCAGTACTGTCTCTGACAACACAGGCTGCCATGTAGAAGCTGTCTGAATCAGTGAGATGGAGGTCGCTCATTGGCCCTTCCACCTTGAAGTAGCTTCAGCCTGGCCTACTTCCTCTATGCAGGCTTAGCATTGTTCCTACAGAGCCCTGTGCCATTTTCTCTACAATAAAAGTGAAAAACACAAATTCTCCTCATCATACTCCTGACCCAATTTTAACAGGGTGCCAAATACAGAGTCTAAATCCTAAGGGAAGCATTCTTTGGTTGGTCCTCGTCCACAGTTGAAGACGATCCCTACCTGCTGGTCTTTCTGTGTCACAGCTCTTTACCCTTTGACCTTTTCAGGGCAGCACTCTCTGCTCCGTGGTTCCCAGCAGCTGCACATGCTAACCATGTCCTTAGTCATCCCCTTTTAGCCGCTGGTAGGTTTGAGGCTATAGGCTGTATGTGGGGAAAAGAATGTGGAGCCTTAGAGGGAAAACAAGATACCCATTTCACTTCCACGGGCTTGAAAACTTGAGTCATGAGTCCATAGTACAGAGGTAATGTGAACAAATCTTTGCAAATCACTGGATCAGTAAGCCATTTGCCCCCACCTCTTACACGCCTTTTTCTCACCCCGTTGTATGGTCAGCCCCTCTTTTGGTTCCATTCGGGCTATCTATCCTCCATAGGCAAAATCTGGCCTTTTCCTACCACTTCATCATTCTCTGGCCACCTGCCAACCACATGAGGGCGACTTGAACACTGCTGAGAGCAGGCCAGCACATGGAGTCCTTGGAGACACTGTCATGTAGTCATGACTGTGAGGAAGCATGTCTCCTGGAACTGTGGGTCACATCATTCCACCATTGTCATATTTCACTTTACCATTGCAGGGGTTTTGTGCATTTCTTCCAATTCCCATGACTCCGGTTTCACATGAGGTCGTGGACTTCTCAATCAAAAAGTTGCTCATAGCTTTGGTAGGTCTGAAATTTCAGAGTATTGAGCAAGGCCCACATTGTGCTAGAACATGATCTAATAAGATTGGACTGTCAAAACAAGAAGCAGCAGTCTGTGGCTAAAAGGTTTTTAAGCAGGAAATCTGTCCTGTGAGAACCTCCAAAAGATGATAAACATGTAGGCTGGGGGCTGATTTCATTTTCATCGCTACCATGAACTTAAGTAGAGGCAGAAATAGTAGATGGTATCTTTAGGTTGGGAAACTAATTGGTTGTGTAATTAGCCATGTGAAACATCAGAAAAATATGGGAACCATTTTGTTAAGACCCTACAGAGTACTTATTTGGGACAGAGCCCCAAAATGTCAAGTAGAGACGATGCGTCACTCAGACTGCAGTCAGAGAGCAGGGAGTTCCTTTTCCAGCCCACCAACTGTGAGAGGCGGCAAGTTATGTAACCTTTTCCGCTCCTTGGTCTTTTCATCCCTGAAATGAGAATTGGGACATTATAAGATTGTCATGGGGGCTAAAAGGAATAATCTGTGGCTAATGTTTGGAGCAGTACCTGGAGCCTGAGGAGGCCAGCAAGTGAGAGCAGTGGCTGTTAGGTACAGCACCAGTGTGCTTGTGCATTCTGATCTCAGCACAGTTTTTAAAAGAAGGCCAGCCAGTACCTTTGTTTTCTGTTCTTTGTGGCTCCTCACTAGTGGAAACCTGTAAAGGTAAACATCTTGTCATTCTCTGTGCCAGGGTTCTTCTCAAGAGCACATCTCAGTGAAGGCTCAGGTCAGGGTGGCCCTAGGAATGAGTCACTGTGGCTCACTTTGGCCTCCTGAAGCCCACTTTTTTAACTTTGCCACTCAATTATTAAGGCACTAAATATCTGCATCATAGTTACTGCTAGATTGCAATGTAACCACTAACCAAACATGTTTATGCAATGCCTTATGTGTAACCACTTATAGTAAAAGTAAAGAATATGGCTTAGTGGTGGCTTCATATTGACTAAAGGGGAAAGCCCGTGCTATCTCTCAGCATGTTAGAGTATCCAAGCAGCAGAAACTGGATTGACTCTGACAGAATAGCTGGAAGTCCAGTCAGCTAGCCTGCTTACTTCCTCCTTGCCATCTTTGTGTAATGGGGAAAGGGTGTTCTAGGGACCACTGAGGCATTTATTTTTGTCCCCTGGCATAGGACTTGGATCTAAGTCCCAGCAGTAGCAGCAAACACAGGCAGTTCCTTTCATCTACCAAGTCCTTGCCAGCTAAAGAAATTCCTGTCCTCCAAGCCAGCCTAATATAGCAATCTCCTGAGAGGCTCTGACAGTACCTGACTAACACAGATGTAGAGGCTCACAACCATCCATTGAACTGAGTACAGGGTCCCCAATGAAGGAGTTAGGGAAAAGACCAAAGGAGCTGAAGGGTTTGCAGCCCCTTAGGACGAAGAACAATATGAACTAACTAGTATCCTCAGAGCTCCCAGGGACTCAACCACCAACCAAGGACTATACATGGTGGGACTGATTGTTCTGGCAGCATGTGTATAGTAGAGGATTGCAAAGTCAATCATCAATGGGAGGAGAGGACCTCGGCCCTGTGAAGGTTCTGTGCCCCAGTGTAGGGGAATGCCAGGGCCAATAAGTGGGAGAGGGTGGGGTGGCAAGCATGGGGAGGGGGGAGGCAACAGGGGTTTGTTCTTGTTTTTGTTTGTTTGTTTGTTTGTTTGTTTGTTTTTTGGAGGGGAAACTGGGAAAGGAGAAATCATAAGACATGTAATAAAGAATATATCTAATAAAAAATAAAACTATACACACACACACACACATACACACACACACACATATATATATATATATATATAAAACAAAATTCTGTATGGCATATAACTCTGTAAAATTGAGACATGATCTACTTAAATGTACCTATAAAAAAAAAAAAAAGAAATTCCTGTCCTCAAGTGTTTGGTGGGATCAGACACCAGAGAAAAATCCCTTTAGCTCATGTAATTGTTTTACTTAAAACCCAGGCTAAGAAGAAGGAGGAAAAATTTCAGTCAGTAAAGTATTTCATTGCAAATGCAGGGATCAGAATCAGGTACCCAGCTCCCATATAGTAAAAGAAGTCAGACTTTGTGGCACAAGCTTAGGGTCCCAGTGCTGAAGAGGTGGAAACATGATCTTCCAAGCTCGATAGCCAGGCTGCCCTACTGCCAAGAAAATCACACCCGAGTTCATCTTCTAGCCCCTGTAAACATGTACATTTCACTCTCAGATGTATACCAGCACACGAGCATGTGCACAATAAATATAAGTAAAAAATAAGGCGCAGGGGCAGTTGGGACCAGCTCATACCTTTAATCCCAGCAATGGAGATATAGAGTCATGCATTCTCTATGATTTGGAGGCTAGCCTGGTCTACATAGAATATTCCAGGACAGAGTTAATGGTGAGGCCCTGTCTTAGAAAGAAAGGAAGGAAGGGAGAAAGGGAGGGAGAGAGGGAGGGAGGGAAGAAGGAAGGAAGGAAGAAAAGAAAGAAGGAAAGGAAGGAAGGAAAGGAAGGAAAAGAAAGAGAAGAAATTAAAATGAAGCCCAAAATCACTGTAAAATCTGGGAATTTATGTTTCAATTTTCTTATCTAGCTCTCCAAAGAAAGGGGTCCACTGCCCCCCCCCCAGTCTTTGGAAAATACATAGACAATAAAAACATCAATTTGGGGCAGGAAAAATAGTTCATCAGTTAAGAGCACATACTGCTGGAAGAAGACCTGACTCAGTTTCCTGCACCCATGTCGGCAGCTCACAGCTACGGTCACTCTAGCTCCTAATGATCTGAAACCCACTTGTGCACTCCCCAGCATCAGCACTCACACACATGCATATGCGCATACATATACACATAATTAAAAATAACCTTTAAAACAGAACTTGTCCCACATAGTTTATGATGTCACCAGGGATTCGTGATGAGGTTGTCAGCCTGTGTGTACCTCTCTGTTACTAAGCCCTGCTTTATTTGGGGTGTTGTGCAATATGTCAGCACTTCCCGTTTCTTTCCTGTAAACTGCAGCTTTTCTGGTGATTAGCATTCATCGTCTTTCCTGGTTATGGGATTGTCAGCTGTAGTCTTGAGGGAGTTCCCTGCCTGCTTTGGAAACAATCTGAAGAGCCAAATATGTTACTTAGAAATTAAGAAATTTGGAATCGTTCATGGGAACCCAAGTGGTAAAACAGAATTAAGAAATGGTTATGATCTTGAAAATAAGATAATGATAGGATCACAGAAAGAATAATCTCAACTTTTCTAAAAACTTCCTGAAATGTTTAATGAACAGTCGTGTCCCTGTCCCATGCTTTTCAAAGGATGTACTTGTTCTGTCTCAGGAGCTGGGCAAGTTGTGATTCTTCAGTTCCATACCTCAGAGAACCCTGACTAATACACATGCCATTGCAGATGCTTCCGATGTGGCTTTGTAACTGAGTGCCTTGAATTACCCAGGGTTAATGGAACTCTCTCTTCTAAATCCCTTCTGCAACCATGGTGCCTACACACATCAGTGACACCTTGGGGTGGTAGAAGGTACACTAGGTAGGGCAAAGGCAAACGCACTGTTTTCAGGGCAAGGAGTATACAATAGCTTTCTGCCCAGTGGCCAGATAGGTTGGGACAGTCAGGAGACTGCTGATGTGTGTAATGAAGAATGAGGGGCCTGTTAAAGGGTGGGAGAAAAGTTTCTCAGGAAGTGACTTCCAGCTGAACCAGAAGAGAGCAACACAAATAGAATGCAAAGAACCCAGCAAGTGCAACGGACAAGTGAAGGATGTGTAAAGCCCCTGGCACAGGACTGAACTTGGTGTTTAAGCAGCAGTATGCATGGAGAGAAGTAGAGCTAAGCCCTGATCATAGGAAAACCAAGCTCTGGTAAAAAGTCAGTTACAGAGAGAAAACAGTAAAGAATTGGTTTATAATTTTTTATAAATTTTATAAGTTTGTAATTTTTTAGAATTAACCTAGTTCTCTATTATTCCTCCTCTTTCTTCTTTTGGGTACTGGGGATGGAAGGCTCTACCAGTGACATGAACATTCAGCCTCAATTACCTTTCCTTTTTGGTGTGTAATAGAGTTTCATTGCATAACCCAGGCTGCTGCTTCAAATTCATGATCCTCCTGTCTCAGCCTCCTGAGTGCTGGGAATACAGTCCTACATGTGTAAAACCCTGAACGAAAGCTTATGTGCCAAATCTGAGCCTTCAGTGACAGCTCAGCTTTGCCAGCAACTCCTCTTGTCTACATCCCCAGCACCACACAAATGAAGAGACATTTCTTCACCCCCGACTCTCAGCTCCTTGTGTGTTAGACCAGCCCCAAGAGTTTCCCTGGGCCCCACGTTCCTCTGTGGACAAAGGAGACATCCTGGTGATGAAGGAGAATATATAATGAAAGCTCTTCTTGATCAGTGAGTAGAAATTGGCTTTGAAGAATAGATTAAAGAGTCAGAGAAAGTCAGCTAATGGAGGGAGGTAAGATTCAGGCTACCGTCCAGTAGCACTGATGCTCCTGATACACCCTTCCTCTCTGCTTCTACCCCCAAGTCCTCCTGGCCCCCAGAGTGAGCAACTACAAACCATACAGGGATTGCACGGTAGTGACCTGAGATAATGGAAAGTAAGAATAGCTATGGTCTTCAAAGACCGGTAGTCAAATAAGGTAGAAACATGCAGAGATGGGAATTGCATGGATGAAGGTGATAATTTGTTCAAAATAATTTAGCAACCAGAAGCAAAGTCTTTAATGCCTAAGTGGATATCAGGCCAATTCCTCCCCACCATTAAATGCTTATGCAAAGCCCATAAATCAGAAATATGCTTTTTAGACTTGCAGTTTCCTTTCTGGGAGCTTTGCATTTTTAGACTTATGACTACTCCCTGAAAATAACCAAGGGCAAATGCTGGTGGTGTGCCAGTCTGATTTTCACCCTAACTCTAGACTCAGGTTGATGATTCTGGAAGTGAGACTCTTTTTCCATGGTAAATGCTGTGTCTGGGCCCACAGACGAGCATTCCATACATGGACTTCATTTGCTGTGCACCATTGCCTAGCAGATCTGCCAGCTGTTGGTGATACAGCAGGCAACTAAGAGTTGGGGCATGGCAAAGGATGAGAAGCCTGTCATAGCAGAAGTGTGAACAAAGCAGAAGGAACAAACAGCAGGGGAGTAGCTGGGTCCTGGGAAGGGAAGGGAGGGGAGGAGAGGGGAGGGAAGGGAAGGGAAGAAGGAAGGAAGGCAGGCTTCTGAATGAGGGGTTTCCTGGAAGAAGTTCTGGTTAGGCACAGGCAGCCACAGGAGCTGTGACGTGTAGAAGACCTCATCATTAGCTCGTCACATGTGGCTAGAATCTTTCTTTACTCTCCCATTTCCTATGTGTGTGGGTTACAGAGGGAAGGAATGTCACATGTAGGATTCAAGGCTAGGGCTGAATGGCACTGTGGAGAATTAGGGAATGTGAGGCTTTGGTGGCAGAGCAACCCTGCTCTAGATTCAGGAGCTACATGACCTTAGGCATTTCCTCTTCCTCCAAATCCAGTGTCTACTGTCAAGGTGAGACAACATCCTCTTTAATACTCCAGGATGACATGAACTTCGTGTAACATAGTCAGGAGCTGAGTTGTGAGTCACAGGCCAAGGCTGCTTCAACTTTTCCACTTGAGACTCTTCCTCTCGAGAGAGTTTAAGTCGAAACCAGGTATTATAAAGGCATGTAAAATAGGTACACAGGTCAAAAACCAAAGACTTTCTTTTTAGTTCTTCAGTACACATACAATTACCATTTATTAAAGATGAAAATAAATTTGCATACTGACCAGAAGGATGTGCTTGTTTACTTTTACATAAAGATGGGATCTTGGTTGAGTGTAGAACACCTTTAGCATTTTTCAGAGCTGAATCAAACATTCCAACACAATGTAATCCAAAGAATGCTAACTTGATACTCACTGAGGAATTACAGTGGGAAAATAGGGAAAGCCTTTGTTGTCAGTAATGAAACTGTTGTGTTTCCTATAAGAGCAGAAAAACAAAGCAGTTACTAACAGTCATGCTGAATCTGAGTCAGGGTGCTGTAGGCAGTGCTCATTGGCACTGCACAGTATGATAGCAGGGCCCAGTACAGAGTTTGAGTGTTACATGGTTAGGACCAGCTGCTGTGAAGTCATGGGAGTGACACAAGCAAGCACTGCCAGAAACTCGTAAACTCACTACTAGTGGGATTTTGAAGAAGTAGTGGTCACTGGATGTTCGGAAGCTTGTCACTATTGCCAGTTGTTTTAGTAGGCCCCCATATTCAGTCATGTGACCCCATTGTAGAGTGCTGATTAGACCTGTTTTCATATCACCTTGCTTCCATGTGTTAGCTACGTCATTTTGCAGTCAGAAGCCTCCATATTCCCATCTATACAATGAAGGAATAAGTGTCTGTGCTCATTCCAGAACTCAGCTAACTCTTGAGAGGTACTTGGTGGCACAGTGTTGGGCCATGTCATCAGTAACAAATGTTATTAGTTCCCTACCTCCTTTCTCAATACATATTGCAGAGCTGGTCTGAACATTCCATAGGCCTAAGGAGTTGTTGGGGTGAACAATTTTAGGGCCCATGGTAGTTTAGCCATTGCCCCTTTGCCAAGCTGCATTTTCCCTGGAGGGTGTGCTCCAGGCTCAGCTGCATACACTTCACTTCCCTTCATCCTAGCTGTGTTTACAACCAGGGCTGATGATGACAAATGCCATCATCACATCCAGACAAGCAGGTCAATGGCACACTCACCTCAGACTCTGGTCTCCTCACTTGAGCTTACCTGCCTTCAATAGCACACACTTGGGCTCAGGATAATGTAATGCTGTGAGAAAAGCCTCTTCTCACTGCCTTCATGGGAAAACAGTACAAAGAAGAAACAGCCAGGAGTTGCAAAGACAAACTATAGAGCAGAGACTGAAGGAAGGACAATCCAGAGACTGCCCCACCTGGGAATCCTTCCCATATTCAGTCATCAAATCCAGACACTATTGTGGATGCCAGCAAGTGCTGGCTGACAGGAGCCTGATATAGCTGTCTCCTGAGAGGCTCTGCCAGTGCCCGACTAATACAGAAGTAGAGGCTCACAGCCATCCATTGGATTGAGCACAGGGTCCCCAATGAAGGAGCTAGAGAAAGGACCCAAGGAGCTGAAGGGTTTTCAGCCCCTTAGGATGAACAACAACATGAACTAACTAGTACCCTCAGATCTCCCAGGAACTGAACCACCAGCCAAAGAGCAAATATGGTGGGACAAGTGGCTCCAGCAGCATATGTAGAAGAGGATGGCCTAATCGGTCAATAGGAGGAGAGGCCCTTGGTCCTGTGAAGGTTCTATGCCGCAGAATAGGGGAAAGCCAGGGCCAGAAAGCAGAGAGGGTAGCTTGTTGAGGTGTGTGTGGGGGGGTGGTTTTGTTTGTTTGTTTGCTTGTTTTTTCTTTCTCTTTTTTTTTATTTTTTATTTTGGAGGGGAAACTGGGAAAGAAGTTAGATATCATATGACATGTAAATAAAGAAAATATCTAATAAAAAATAAAATTGAAAAAAAATAGGAAAGTATATGACTGAGCAGAAAGTCTGTTCTCGGTGTACTTGTGGTACTGAAGGTGAGTGCGTTGGTCATCCAGAGACAGGACACCTAAATGTTCAGGGAGCCCAGGCTTCAGGAACTAATTAGGAGTTTGTTAGGGACAGCCATCAGGTCTTATTAACTGTCATTTCTTAATTTCACACACTGCCTTCACCGTCCTATCAAACTTTAAATACCTGAGGGAAAAACTCTGATGGACCTTATTTTATTAAACTTACGTCAGCTGCCCATCAGAGATAATGATCTTTGTATTCACCCTGAATATAGCCTAGCAGTGCTGTGGATTCTATTGATAGAAAAAGAACAGGAAGGAAGACTGTTTATTATAATTTGGGGAATAAGCCCCTGTTGATTCATACACACATGAGCATCTAAGCTGTGGAAAGCCCAGAAGCCATATAGAAAAAGATGGATACTATGACAATTTTAAAGTTATTCATTACAAAAACCACCACCTGAAGGAAGTCAGAAGACCAGGAGAGAGGCAGGGGATTGTGATTCATGTGCAGAGTGTTCGCCTTGCATAAACCTTAGAAATCAATTCAGATATGACAGACCAACTTATACAAAGTCAAAGGACATAAATGGGGACACCAGAATGGCATCACTAATCCTCAGTAAACATATGGGTGTTAAAACACTTGCAATTAAAACACACCTGTCTCTTAAAACTACAGTAGCAAGTTAAATAATAATAATAATTCAGTGCTAGTGTGTGCCTATATTCCCAAAACTTGGGAAGCAGGTGCAAGAGGAACAGGAGTTAAAGGCCAATGGTGGCTATATAGTAAGTTCAAGTCTTATCTAGGCTGTATCAAAAGTAAATGAATAAGACAGCAAGTGATTGAGTCAACAGGTATATACATACTCATGGAACCACTGGTGTGTATCTAGTGGTGTTGACTTCAGCATCTGATGCATCAGCCAACTAGAAGCTGGAAGCTTCTGTTCAGAATGAACTGACAGGAACCACAAGCACAAGCTGAAACCATGGAAGACAAGCAGGGCAAAATTCATAAAACCCAAGTCAGGATACCATGCCATGAATCCAATGAGACCAGGCTGTGTCATCCTGAGAGCTTCCAGCTACCAGGAAGACTGGGAGCTAAGCAGCTCCAGTGTTGTCCTTGGGTGGAAATCATTTGTAAACAAAGATAGCTCATCTAGTATTAGAGGAGTGTCCAAGATACAAATCTGAGTTCGAGGCCAGCCTGGTCTACAGAAGTATTCTAGTTCTCAGGAAAGCCTCAGTGGGCAGATCAGGTTTGGGGCCAGCCTGATCTACAGCTTCAGGCCAACCAAGGCTAAAATGAGAAAGAAAAAGAAAGAAAGAGAAATGGCATTCTTGACCCCAGGCATATTATAGCAGTCCTAACTGTTAACAGATAGTTACCATCCTAGATAACAAAGTAAGACCTGTTATATACTACTTACACAGAGTCTTTGTTAAATGTAAAACACAAGGCTAAAAGAGCATAAGAACACAGAAGGAATAAACAGGTACACAGTTAGAAAAATTTCAACAGTTGGTCGCTACAGTGGAATTACATTTGAAGTTAACAGAAAGCTATTTGGAAATTAGTCAGCTCCCCTCCTCACCTGAGGATTTATTCTTCACAGTTTTAAAGTAATAAATGGAAATGGAGGCAAGGCAGGTGGATCTCTATGAGTTCAAAGCCATCCTGAACTACAAAGCTAGTTCCAGGACAGCCAGAACTACATAGAGAAACCCTGTTTCAAAAAACAAAACAAGCAAAAGTTTATTCTGAAATTGATAAGGAAACACAGAAGACCTGAAGGGGTAAATTTAACCAACAGGGAACCAAGTTAGATTCTTCCCCGACTTTGAGACTTATAAAGCAGCACTAACCACAACAGTGTAGCACAAGAAGCAGCATTTTAAAAGGCCTGTAAGACATGGCCAAAGTGTCTCACATGATCAAATCCAAAACAGACATTCAGAGGCAGCCAGTCAATCTTCCACAAATGTGTAAAGAGAATTCAAGGATTTTTCACAAGTATGCAGACATAGGTCACTGAGAAAGGAATAGCTCTCTCAACAAATGATGGTGTGCCAACTGGATATACATACACAGAAAATAAATTTTAAGAGCTGGCAAGATAGCTCAGTGGGTAAAGGTGCTTGCGGCCAACCTGAATTCCGTCCCCGCATTCCACAAGATAAAATGAAAAGAGTGAGAGAAACATCTACAAGTTGTCCTGCAACCTCCCTAGGTGTGCTGGGGCAAGAATACACATGCGCACACACACACCTGTAGTTTAAATGGCCTATATCTCATACTATATACAAGTTAATTTAAAATGGGTTGTATGTCTTAAACATATAAAACCTGAAATTGTAGAAGTCCTAGAAGAAAGCAGGAAAAGTGTGTGTGTGTGTGTGTGTGTGTGTGTGTGTACTCATCCAAATTCTGCTCTTCAGCAGGAGTGAAAGAACCAGTGTTGAACTAGAGAATGCTATTTTTTAAGACAAAAATATAACAATTTTGTATCAACAAGATAAAAGGAACTCTAAAAGCTCAATAAGAAAACAATCTAAAAAGCTTTTTTTTTTTCAAGAAAGATTTTCAAAAGGTCTTGAAATACACAAAAATATTCAACAGCTACTTCAAAATCAAATTTGTAGGTGACAATCCCATAACTCTTTGGTCAGTACAGAAATACAGATTAAAATCACTTCACACATACTAGAGTGCTTAAAGTTTTGAAAACAACATAAGCTATTGATCATGCCAAGTGTTGGCAAAGCAGTGCGGGTAGAGAGACTTGACTGCCTCTTGCCTGGAGGTGAAAATGTTAGGTGATGTGAATGCCTTAGGTAGGCATAGTGGAGACTATATGAGCAAGTCATCCCTCTCCAGAATGATTAGTTAAGAGCATTGGAAGCATATGTTGTATGAAGACTTATGCACTAATGTCCACAGCAGCTTTGATTGTAATTGTTCAGAGTTGGAAAACCCAGACATCCCATAACTAATGGCTATATACATGCTCAGTGATACGCTCACTAAAGAGAATGCAGTACTGCTCAGAGAACAGAGACGACCAGACTTTGATACATACAGCAAAGACCAAAGGAGAACATGTGCTGTGTGGTTCCACTTGGATAAAAATCTTTGCCATGCAAATTGGCCTAAATGACTGAAGTCAGTTGCTGCCTCAAGAGTCGAGCGGGAGCCGGAGGTACAGAAGTGTATTCGCCTTGCTGCCCAGATGGCAGCAATAACGACGAACACACTTAGACTTCTTCTCTCGCGGTTTACTCAGGAAATTTCAGGAGGAGGAGGAGGTGGAGGAGGAGGTGGAGGTGGAGGAGGAGCTCTTCTTGATGGCACGGCTCTTCTTGGTGTTTCCTCCTCCTCCTCCTCCTCCACCACCTCCTCCTCCTCCTCCTCCACCTCCACCTCTTCCTCCTCCACCTCCTCCTCCACCTCCTCCTCCACCTCCACC
>NW_022196913.1:97794929-97809361 GCF_008632895.1 Mastomys coucha
CTCGTACTTGATCCTTAGTATATCAGAAAAAAAAAATCAAAATCAACAAAGTGGATAATTACAAAGGACACAAGGAAACTCTGGGGTGAGGGCTTTGTTCCCTACTTTGATTGTAGTGATGGTTGCATGGTTATATACACCTGTCAGCCTTACCAAGAGCAGTCCTTTGTAGATCAGCCATGCCTCATTAAAGGGGAGGATAGCAGCTGCTTAGATGCTCATTGTTAGGGGTTAACTCAATGAATTCCAGAGGGCTATAGAACAGAACATTGTGCAACTGAGTTTTAAAGGAAAGTTAATCTGTGTGTCCAATATAAAATGATCCCACAAATTAATAGTTGTGAAATGCAAGGTGCAAAACAATGTATGTTGAGCCATGTGTGTCACCCAGGGTTTGGAAGGCTGAAGCAAGAGGCTCACAAGTTCAAAGCCATCCTATGCTACATAGACTATCTCAAAACAAAACATTATGTTAACCTTTGAGTAAAAATGAGTTTGTATGTGTATTATATGTATATGCATATACATAGCAATGTGTGTAAGGGATGCATTTATAGCTAAGAGTAGGATTTTCCCCCTTGGATTAGGGCTTTTCCATTCACTTTGTTGATTTTGATTTTTTTTTTCTGATATACTAAGGATCAAGTACGAGAGCTTGCCTGCCAGACAGGATCTCTGCCACTAACCTATATCCTCAACATGAGGTTATTTGTAGATATCTGTAAATTACACACACGTATATGCTTGGGGCATATATGTGTGTATATGTATTTTTTTTGTACATGCAAAAAGAAAACTTACTACAAAGGTACAGAAAGAGGAAAAAAGAAGAGAAAGCAAAATGGCAGTTTTCAATTCAGTTTGTACCTGTCAATTGAGAAAATATATAATTGAAGTATAAACCAGGTCTAAGAGATAGCTCCACCATTAAGAGCGCCCATATTATGGCCCACAGCTGCCTTTAACTCCAGGTCCACCCACAAATACATGGTATTCACATATATATGAAGAATTTTTTCATACAAATATAATTGACCTTGTTGATCTTGTGGTAGAGCACATTTGGAATTCCAGGGAGGCTAAGGCAGGAGGATCTGAACTTTGAGGCAAGTCTAGGCTACATTGCAAGACACTGTCTCTACCAAAAACAATCAGACTACCCAAGAACACATTGCCATACACAAGAACCTATCATAACTATGAGTGAGGTTTTTCTCATTTCTAGAAACTACTGGACTGGGAAGGTACCTTAGTGATAGAGTACCAGCTTAGGGTGTGCAAGGCCTTCGTTCAATCTCCACTACCATAAAAGAGCAAAGACATTTGCTTTAATCGAACTTAATCTTTGAGAGAATCACACTGACCATTTTCAACATTATAGTAGATGAGCACATTTAAGTGGAGACATTGTGGTTGGTGGTGATGGCATATGCCTTTAGTCTTGATACCTGGGAGGCAAAGGCAGGTAGATCTCTGAATTCAAGACCAGCCTAGCCTAGCAATGTGTGGCAACATACACAATCACACACTTGGGAAGCAGAAACAAGAGGGTCTCTGAGTTTGGGGGCACAGCCTGTTCTACATAGTAAGTTCCAGGCTAGCCTTGTTAGGAGAAAGGAGTAACTATCCAGTTCTGTGCAATTCCTCGTTCCTTCAGACTTCTCACAGAGAGAAGTCCAAACTGTCTCCAACCAGTAGCAGTATTGTAACCCTGATCTATGCAACCTCATGTTGCTTCCATCGTTGGAAGAGATTACTCAGTTCTTCACAAGAGCTTGTTGTCATGAAAGATGGGTGGGGCTAAGTGAAATATTCTTTGTTTCAGGATTGATTTCCATGTCTCATCAGATTCCAGCAGGAGGAGAATAAATGTTAGAATAAAGTGGGGCTCTCCAAATTTACTGTAAAGACTGGAGCGCCCCAAGAGTCTGGGTTGGGGTTTGTGGTGGTGTAGCGAGTAGCTTATGCACACTGCTGAGCTTGCCTGCTCAGCCCTGCTGCTTTGGGAGCTCACTACCATGCCAGAGCGGTGGCAAGGAGCAGCCCTCCTGTGAGAACGTGACCCACAGTTTTCCAAAGACAGCCAGTCACAGGCTGGATTAGAGGTTGAGTCTCCAGCATGAATGAATGACTTGGTGTTCAGCAGCAGCACTATCAGCCTGTGCTCTAATTAGGTCAGATGGGTTCCCATTCTCTAGCTCTTTTATTTTTGCGCCAAGGGAGTAATGGTCTTAAAATGTTACAGTTGGAAATAGTACCTGAGGTCATCTAGTCCCAACACACAGGAGGAAGTATCTACATACTGCTTCCTTGAGCCTCCAATTCCCACATCATGGCGACCCTCTGCAGGTCGTAGAACTGAGTACGGCTCTGTCCAGAATCACCTAGGCTCATTTTATTAGTTCTAATACAAAGATAGTCACTCTTGAATCACATCGTGACTACCAAGGTGAGGTCTGGCAGCTTGTTAAAGTCCTGGTCTGAGCTGGGGCAAGGCCCTGGCCTCCATCCACATCGGCAAGTACCCCTTCCTCACAGGTTGTAAAAAGCATGTCCTGGGAAGAGTTGAAGGCCTTGTGCCCCTGGAGCTGTCTAGCCTGGTACAGCAGGAGCTCAGCTGCAAGCAGGGCTAGCTACTTCAGCTACATCTTCCATGAAAGCAGCTGCAGAGTGCAAGCCTGCCGTTGTTTTGGATGTTTTGTTTGCATTGTAGTTCCCCAGATTTCCTTCTGAATGAATGTCCTATCTTGTTCATATCCAAAGGTAGGTGTTGGTGTTGCTATCCAGTAGAAATACACATCTTTACCTTGGTTACAGACAGCCCCACCATAGTCCTTATAACGCACTTGACGAGTATATTCAGGTAGGCTGAACCAAGTTTGGGAATCTGCTAGCCCTATCTTACAGGATAGAGAGAATGGTAACAAATATGGGTGAAGCTGATTAGCTGTATGGCATCAGACAAATTCACCACTCTGTGCCCTAGTCCCCTTGTCTATAACAGGAATAATGTGGTAGCCTACTTCAGAGGATTGTGTTAACACCTCATCAACTGACATGTGTATACAGCATTAATTCAGCTCTGGATGGATGCTAGACATGATGGCACACATCTGTAGTCCAATCACTTTCGAGGCAGAAGCAAGACCTCAGTTCCATGGCCACCAGGGCAACACACAACAAAAGAAGGTGGCGTGGGAGTGTCATAGCATCAAGCAGCACAGTAGACTCTTGTGGGCTCTTTTCCTTACCTGCAGAGTGGTTATTGGTCACCAGGCCCTCGCTTGCACGGTGCCAGGAAGAGAATTATTAGTAAGAGTAGTTGTTACTCTTACCAAAGAACCCTCCTGAAAAGCCACCATTCACCTAAAACCCCATAACTATCAGACCACTGAGGTAGGGAGTTTAAACCAAAGCCAGGTGAATTACCACTTATCTAGGGCTCTTAACCATCAAACCTTTAAGTAAGGTGGGAGTTTGAGCCAAAGACAGTTGAGCCAAAGGAGGGGATGTGATGACCTAGAAGTGAGTGGGAAGGGGTGGCTTTAGGGGGCAGAGAAAGTAAGACAGCTCAGGCTAGGTGAAAACAGTACTCACTTTGAGATGTACCATGAAGAAGTGAAGATTCACCCCACTGCCCTCCTCAGGAAGGAAGCTAGCCTCGGAGACCCATAGCTCCATAACTGTAGACCCTAAGCCTGCCCCTGGAAAGATCAGCATATCCTAGACATCCAATGAGAGTCATTCCTTATGCCTTGAATGGTGGTCAGGTGCTAAAGAAAGACCATAAGCCCACCCCTGGAAAGATTGGCATATCCTAGACATCCAATGAGAGTCGTTCCTTAAGCCTTGAATGGTGGTCAGGTGCTAAAGAAAGGAGAATAATTTAGAACATGGCAGCAAGGAGAGGGAATAAGGTCCCCCAAGTAGGGAGAGGTAGACTAGAGATCTTGCTTCTCCATTGACTCAGCTGTAGACCAGGGCTTGGACTAGGTGACCACAGCTTTTTCAGTTTGAATATAATACCAAGTCCACTAAAAAACAAAAAAAGTCCATCTGTTCCCTTTACACATTAGGCTCCTGTGTTTGTGCTGTGCACTGCGGAAGCACAGCCATGCATTCGGGAAGAAAACCATGTCCTAGCATTGAGCGGTTTGCTAGACTCCTGTGGCTATTTCCCTACCTGCCGAGTGGTTCTCTGTCCCCAGGTCCTCACTGTGGCACACTGGAAAAAGTAGATAATAAAAAGATTGTAAAACACTATAAATGTCAAATACTGTGCCATAGGACAGAGCAACCACACAGGGCAGAAAAACATCATGGGGAAGACAGAAAATAGGCATTCTTCCCCATTGTGATTTAAAAGCTATGTTCTAGATTTTTAACAGAAACTAATCATCTTGATCTGTATTTTCCTGTTAATTGGAACTGCCCAACACACTCTGGGGCAGTACCTCCAACATCAGACTGTGATACTAGAAGTCATTTCATTGTTTTCCAACCCAGATATTTTTGCAAAGAACTTGAAACAAGCTTGTTTCATCTCCAGTTCCAGTCACTGGCCCTGTGATTGCAGTGTATAGGGTGGAAAAGCCAAGGTTAGAGCAGCACACAGGAAGTCTGGCTACTTCTAAGCTCCAGTCAGCTGTAGCTGTGGGACAAATCAGAGTTGCAGACTTTATTGGGCACTTTCCTATGAGAAGATCAAAGCTGCTCTGTGGACTTAATCTGCTTAATTTTCCAAACAATAGATATAAAACTAACTGTAAGGTCACACAAAGGAGGAAGTTATCATCATGAGTAGGAGCTAGAATCTGCAGTTTAGATTCTCGTCCAGTGTGTCCACATTCTCCTAAGTAAAGCAACTTGAAATGTCTGGAAAGAGTATGTTTCTGTGTCTAATTTATATATGCTTAGAAAATTGGCAGATTTGCTGTAAGCCTTCATAGTCACAAATAGCCTAGAAATATCTACCCTAAGTCCATCGGCTATTAAGGTCACGGTAATAGGATTGTATGGTTTGTAGAATTAAATATGCTTAGCTTTGGCTGGCTCTGAGTTTCCAGTTTTCAAGAAAACATGGAAGAAAGCACCAGCATCAGAGTTGCCTGGGTTAAATTAGATGATTTGCGAGTCTGCCTAGCAGAGAGCTGGCCTTCCGTCGCCATAGCTCCCATTACAGAACAGGTTCTTACCCTGCTTAGACTTTCACTGAGTTAGTTAAGCTCTTGATAAGAGAATCCAGATGAACAGGTGGTGTTTTGCTGTTGGTTAGTTGATTGGTTTTACATTTATTCTTTATTGGGGGAGGCTTGTGCATGCTGTGCTACATACAGGAGTTTAGAAGACAGCATGTAGGACTCAGTAGTCTCCTCCCAGCTTGGAGTCCTGTGGTTCAAACATAGTTCACCAAGCTTGGTGCAGGTATCTTTATCTGCTGAGCATCTCACCGGTCCTGTTTTTTGTTTGAGATCAGGTCTTGCTATGAAATCTTGGCTGGCCTGGTAATTTCTTTGTAGCCTACCCTGGCCTCAAACCCACAGCAGTCCTCTTGCGTCAGCACCCTGCCATATGCAGCTGCAGTGTTCATTTTAGAAGAATCCCCATGTGTTGTAGAGCAGGCCTGCTCTCTGCTCTGTGCTTTCTGTGTTCTTTGTTGGTAAGAGATGTGTGTTCAGGAGGGACCTGCTGCACTTGTGCTTGGGTTTCTGTCAAAATGAGATTGCCTCTTTAGTGAACCCTTGAGTAGCTATTGAGTCTTACAAACCAGTCCTTGATTTCAAAATCTACCATGCAGTATACTTGGAAACTGTCCAGTTCGGTTCAAAGAGAGAAGGGAAAAGGAAGGACAGAAGATCATGTGATCTAGTTGGTTTGGGAACTTGGAAGAGACAGGATTATATGAGAACACCAGACAGAGAATCCAGTATCATAGACATTGCTGCTAGCAGCACTTGCTCCTAAGAGGGAACCATACAGAAAACACATCGATCATCCTGTGCCCATGCCAGGCCAACGGGGTCAATCTCTAGGAGTAGGGAACTGTGACTTCTTTGTAATTTAGTTTGCCAGGTTTGGGGAGCACTGCCACAGCCATTTTCCAGGTGAGAAATACAGGCCCAAGAAGAGAAGCAATACCCCATGCTACTCCCAGGGCTAGTCAGTGACCAAGGCCAGCCTTAGGTTCAGCCACTGCAGTCTTCCCAAGGTTTCCCCAGTCCCCTGGTTCTCTACTGGCTAAAGAGCAAGGGCAAATGCTTCTAAGTGCTATAGAGAGTTACCTGACCTTAAAGGGCCACTGTGGGGTTAAACTAGTTAAAAGATGTTCTGTTCTGTTCACTGTGTCCTTTACTGGTAGTCTGTTCTGCAGACAACTGAAAGGCTGCTAAATTAAGCCATTTTTCAGAGAGGTCTGAGTCATCTAGTGGCAGCTGCCGGTGCCTCTGGAAGTGCTTTGATCATTGTTGTCTAAGTGCACACATTAGTCCTGGGCAGCAGTGTGTTGGGCTGTGCTAGGGACTTGCTCAGGTAATGGGGCTCTGCCTTTGAGGACATCAAGGAAGGCCAAAGGCTTATAAGTTGCTCTCAGGGCAGAAGCCACATATTTTAGCACCAACAATCTGGTCTCTCAGCTAGGAGAAGCTTGAATGCATCCTGCCTGCCCAGTTAATATGGAGAAGGGAAGTACTTTGCTCAGGTCACGTGAGAATTTGGGAGCAGATGGCAGGACACAGCAGACAGAATTGGTTTCCTCAAGGGAGTTTCCAATATTCAATCAGGAAGGCTTTCATTAAAAGTTGTCATTTCAAGGACATCTGGAAATGAGGTCTGAGAAGCTCATCCAAAGCACAGGTAGCCATGGGCATATGTTTGAGAAGAACAGTGTACAAAAGAAGAAAAAAATTGTATTAACCTAGTTGTAAAGCAGTGTGTTTAACTACTTAAACTGTATAAAATCAGAGTAGGAATCTGAAGAAGCCAGAAGTCACCAAACAGTTGCCAATGACAGGATTCTGATGGGTCTTAATGACATGACTGGGTAGTCAGAAGAGGTTCAGGAGGGTTAAAGTCACTGCCACCATTCCTGAACAGCCATTTCATGCCATGTCTAGCATGTTGCATAAAAAGCCTTTTAGCTCTTCAGACAGGTGGTTTCCTCCAAGCCAGTGTCCTCTACCAATGAATGCCTGCTCAGACTTGGGTGGCTTTCTCAAAAGCCTTGGGGGACAGAGTTCACACTTGCTGGTTCCTTCCTTGAGGCCTCTCTCAGGGTATTGAGGGGGAATGTTAGGGAGAGCCAGGCAGGAAATCACTGAAAGGGGCCTAAAATGATAGCTGCAGATGGGGTCATACTGATTAGAAAAACAGGAAAATAATACAAGTTCTTGCCATTGTCTCAATGATGCTTAAGGAAGAACAAATTGACTGGAGGTTGCTTACTTGGCAGTGATTGACCTGGTGACATGACCCATCAAGTTAGAGAAAAGGAAGGCTCCTCAAGAAGAAAGGTGTCATAATAAGCTTTACTGGTGAATTGGAGTGTTTAACATTGAGAATAGGCAATGCCCAACCAAAGATGAAAGGTAAAAGCAGATATGTCCATGTGTCCTCTCAGTAGACGATAGCACAGCATCCTGTGACCTAGGGTCTCACAAACTCTGCCACAGACCTTTGTGTATCGGGCACTGGCATAAGATACTAGATCACAGATGTAAGAGGATACAGCTAGGAATGGAAAAATTGAAAACTCTAGAAAGCTGTGTGCTATCATGCCAGCCTTGCAGTAGAGGGAGAGTAGGGGAATTAAGCCTGGAAGAGCCCAGTGCTCTTTAAGAATGGATCATTGATTTTTTTAAAAATGAGAAAGGCAGCTTTTAGGCAGGAAGCAAAGTAAACACATCCAGTATCCTAGAATCCAAAGAAGGGGGAAGAAGGACTTGACTGTGCTGACCACATTGGTCAGTTGTTCGTTAGGTTACAAATTAGTTTAAATCTTTTCAGTAGACCTGCCAATTAAACATCCCATTTACACATGAAGAAAGGGGGCACCGAGTGCAGAGATGGGCAGGAGAGAGGTAGCATTTTCTCAAGCCTGGCTCTGAACCACTTCTGTGCCCTACTTCCTTGGCTAGACTTTAGAGAGGAGTAAGGAAGACTTGACAAGTAGAGCCAGAAGTTATGAAAAGACAAGGGTCAGAATAGACTTCTAAGAACCAGTGGGAGCTTGAAATGGCCAAAGCTGGCCACAAGGAAATTCACATGCTCAGACTCATGCTCCTTGACTGTGTGTGGCATTTTGGTGCCCAGTGTGTGGAAGAGCAAATATTAGTCATCTGGGAATGATGGTACCCCTCTCCCCAAACTAGTAAGGTGTAGCCATTGTGTCAACCCCATATCCTCTCTGTTTACCCTTTCCAGTGACATGAGCTACCTGTTGTTGATGAACTGTGACTTAGTGTGAATCAACAACGAATTGGCAGAAAACAATTACATTTGACAAAACTAGGTTACCTGTGTGAGATCTTTGTACTCTTGAGGTAAGAAGAGACAGATGGGTGGGCAGAAGTTTGGCTCTAAGAGTAGGCTAAAGTGCTTCACCTCACTGGGAACATACATTTCCCCTGAATCAAGTTGTGCACTTATTGCTGACGTACAACCTTTCTCCCCCTCTAAGTATGTGACAGATCTAAGCATAATTCCTCTCTGTTGTCCACTGACTCTTGTAACACAGTTCCCAGAATGTTAGGAATAACCACATTGCACCTACATGTTATACTTGGGTAACCACCTCTGTTGCTCAATCTACTTAATATTGGTCACAGTGAAACATGTTTTCATACTTGAGATCCAAATTTTATTTGCCAGGTTACTAATGGCCATTTATTTCTGTAACATAAATTAGGATGTTGTGCAAGTTTGGCTAACAAGCAGGTTGACTCGAAGTCCCAGGCTTCCCATGGGCTTAGTGTAAGGAATTGTTTGGGTCGACTTAGCCAAATACCCACAAAAACTTTTGTCTGCTTTTTTTTTTTTTAAGATGGCCTGATGGTGACTATAAAGAATTTAAGACTGGAATAGGTTTGGAGAGTCTGGAGTCCACCCCCTTGCTGGGTCTCATGCCTTACTTTTCACTTTGGAGATGAAACAGGGTCAAGAGCAGAGTGCATGCGACATGCCTCCCAAGTCATAGAGCCATTGAGGACAGGGCTTTCAGGTCTTTGTGCTTGTCCCACCAGCTAGTAAAGGCTGTCTGACCCAAAGGCTATCTGTTGTTGCTGTTGGACAGGGAGGGGGAAGCAAAACCTGCTTGCAAGGTTAAAGCTTTTGAGAATATTTTTTATACAGTAGGGTCAACAGAACACATTTCCCAACAGAACAGGAGCTCCCAAAGTCTCCTCAGCTTGAATTTTCTCCTCACTTTTGTTTTGAAAAGCCAGGTTCCCTTTTCATTTAGAATGAGAGCCTTGTTCTGACTACAGCATGTAAATCCCTATTGCATCCATGGAAACTCCCAAGCAGAGCAAAAGCCCAGCGATGATCTGCTTCTAACTTCATTAGCAACGGCAGTGAGCATTTTACCAGAGCCATAAAGGTGATATGGAAAAGAGAGGGCAAGTTAGCAATTACATAGTTATATAGTTAACACGGTATGAGATCAAAGCCTGTGTCATATCCTTAGTGCAGTCCTGCGTCCGCCTTCAGACTCTATCCTTCCTAAATACAGTGCTGGGCGTCCATTGTGGGATTTTAAATGAATTTTACTCCAGCAGTAATAAGTAGTATATGATGAGAAGTGAGGTCCATGGAAACGTATGTGATAAGTCCTGACTCAGGGCATCATGTGGCTTCAGACACCTTGGGATCTGAATTCAGAAAAAGGGTTTTACAAAGATTCCCACAAAAAGGTAATTATAGCACTAGACTGAGATTCACAATTGATATGAAGGTCAAGGATGAGCAGACAGGCTGGGAGAACATAAAGCACCTCATGCCAAGATTAGACTGACCCTGGGGAAATCTTGTCAAAATGGCTAGAGTTCACAGGACACAAGCCACGCGTTGTCTTGGCACTGTCTGTCCCAACAAAAGCAGCAAGCTCTTGTCCTACTTCTCTTAGTGTTTGTAGAGCCTCCCAAGAGTACCAGGAACTTACTTGAGCAGGGGTGTGAGGAAGGGAGCTAGCGTGTTTCTATGTGCTGACATTCTAAGGGCATTTGAAGAATCAGTGATGAGAAAACCACCACTCGGACGCTTTGGTTGCTGATGTAATGGACACCAGAGCCTTTGTACACATCATGGGAGTGACTGTCCTTGCACCCTCCTTGGAAAATGGAAGGGTGGCAGCGCCTGCCCCACAGGTTTCCCTGCACTCAGCTCAGCTCAGCTCCTGTTCCCTTGGGTTACTCCCAGCATGCATCACTGTCCCTTCTGTCATCACTATCTGAGGCCTCCCTGAGTGCTCCCCCATCTCAGAGCTCACCACTCTCTGTGTGTTCCCCATACTGTGCTATGCCACAGGATAGCTTCCCTGCCTCGCCTCAGCCCTGCCTTCTGTGCCTAGACAGTTGCCAAATGAAAGTTGCATGAATCATATCTTGGGCTTCTAAATGAGGAAGAGAAAATCAATTTTCTTTAAGTTTTACTCATGATCTTAAAAATCTAAATGTCTGCCGGACAGTAGTGGTACACACCTTTAATCCCAGCACTTGGGAGGCAGAGGCAGGTGGATTTCTGTGTTCAAGGCCAGCCAGGGCTATACAGAGAAACCCTGTCTCGAAAAAACAAACAAAAAATCTAAACATCCAATATCTTTAACACATAAAACTTGACAATATTTCAGGTTTTGAGTCTCAGTTATTGGTTCACAGGGAGAATACTCTAAGACTCCATCATAAAATTACTAAATGTTGAGCCAGGCAGGATGCCACATGCCTATAATTTCAGTAGTAGGGAGACTGAGGCAGGAGTTTAAGGTCAGCCTCAAATATGTGGTGAATTCACAACCAGCCTCAACAAGACCCTGTCTCAAGAAAGAAAAAAGAGAGAGGAAACTGATAACTCTGCCACACCTCTCAGCATGCTTGACCGAGTTGAATTCCATCTCAGTATTAATTCTTGAAAATAAAACTGTATTTTAAGATTCCCCTTCATCTGTGACTCTGCCATCCATGAGACCGTGTTTGACTGTTTCCTTCTTTCTGCTTTGATCTCCTTAGCAGCTGAATCAGACTTTTGGAATGAAACAGACATGGGCTTCTTTATCATTAGTTCTTTTTTTTTTCTTTTACTATTTAATTTAGAATTAGAACAAGATGATAAAATTAGATACAAGAGGCCTCTGTGTGTCATCAAGTAACCTAGCCTACTTAGGATAACAAAAATAAATTTGCCTTAAATACTTGCCAGCTTGTTTGGACCAACTTTGTTAAGATGAATGGCCTTCAGTCTGCGCTGTGTGAGAAGCCATCTCTCCCTTAGAGTTCTTCCTGACAGTTAAAATCTCCCTCTTGTTAATTTCATCCTAGCACTCCTAATTATGACCCTGTAATTAGCGTGCTGATTACATCCCTGTGCAATTTCTCTGCCTCCTTGATGTTCACCCTTCATTTATTTTTAGTGCACCTCTTCTTTCTGCCTCTGAAGCCCCTGCCTACCTGTCCCCCACAGGGCTTCTAGCTCAGGGCTCAGAGGAAGGGAAGCTTACCCCATTGCCTCCAGTTGCCCCTCCAGATTTACTTGTTTTTGTCATGAGCACCGCGTGTTATGGCTGACAGAGAGAACTTCATCCTGGGGAATTTGAGAGCTGTGGATTGATGTGAATTAGCGTTGTCCCTCTGCCATGTTGGGGATGTCTACTCATTGCTGCATCAGAATGATCCAGATTTAGCCCAACACCCCATGGAGGAGTTACTCACCTGTACTCACGGCACCATTACATCCTCATGGTGGCAATTACCTGGGATCTTCATGGAGTTCATAAAGCAAATTCTTGGGAGCTTTCTCCTTTGACTTTCTCTTTCCTTCCTTCCATTTTCTCGTCCCCACTTAGCAACAGGCTGTCCGCTCATCAGCAACGCTATCTTCTGTGGTGTAGGATCACAGGCACCCAGATTTAAGAGTTAGACACCCACAGGTTTGAAAACAGAAAGACACGCCAGCCAGTCTACCTCCCTTGTTTTTGAGAAGTCATTCCCAGAATCCTTGTATTTGTTTGTTTGTTTGTTTGCTTTTTATTTTTGTCTTCTGGCTTTGCTGCTACCTTCATCCATTTACTGGGTCCCACACTCATCCTTATTAAAGGGTAAGGTATTTTATACTTGGTCTTCATAGTAGCCTAATGAGATGGAGAAGAAAGCACACACAGGGAACACCCATCCAAAGCTGATGGCAGAGGCAGCCAGTGGTTCTGGGGCCTGGACTCATGCCTCCCCCACCCCCACCCAACACTGTGTGTATGTCTACAGGAAATGAGACTCCCTTCTCTGCACAAGACCTGTAGAATGAGCAGAGCATCTGGAAGCCACCAAGGACCCTGTAAGGGTGCAGTCCACATCCTGCCACGGAGCTCCTGTCTGGGTACCATACCAGGGAATCTAAAGATGAGTAAAAGCTGGCCCTGCCCTTGAGAAGCTTAGAGGATTAGTGGGAGAACAGTGGCCTAAAGACTGAAGGATGTGTTTACCTGCCCCAAGTGGAAGATGGGGGTCTCCTGAGGACTCCTGAGTGAGTTCTTCCGAGAAGGCAGAGCCTTCTAGAATGCCCTCCTGGACGAACCCCTCTTGCTTCCTTCCTTCTGTGTGGCATAGGCAAGGCCTGTAGACATCATAGCCTCTGTTGATGATGCTGCTATGTTCCCATGCTTGCCCCACTATCATCACCTGCCTGGAATATACTTTCAGTGGTCGAAAAAATTTGCTCTCCCTGACATTTCTTGGAATGAGTTCGGAAAAGATGGAATGTTCCGTGCTAAACATATTGGGAAGCCCCGTGAAAGTAATGAAGTTTTAAGTGTAACTTCTTCATGTTTACAAAATGAACAAATGACTCACATCTATTGTATACATTCACCAGAGCCATGTCCTTAGCTGATCCTTATTATGAAGTCCTGTGTCTTCCTGTGCATGTGAGGAAGGTTTAAACGAGGCTGAGAAGTGGGGGTAGGGCAGAGGAAAGTCTTAGAGACAAGGGCTTAGTTTAGGAAGCTTCATCAGTGGGTCCTTTCATGAGTTCTTCAGTCGACCACCCTCATGTGCTCCTTCCGTCTTTCTCCCTCCTCCCTCTCCTTTCTCTCTCTGACTTTCATTTTATTTCGTCCATTCTATCAGCTGAAGTTTCCCTTTAGGAAGGATGCTTATTGTTAGACTAACTTCAGACAGAGCTGTGCAAACTGAAGGCATAGTCTGGATGTTACACTAGCTTAGGAGATCCTGCCCTGATGACCTGGCTACTTGATCATCAGGACCCAAGCTACTCTGTGGGTAGCTTTGCTGACATTGTGGTGATGGTGTTAAGCCTCAGTAGATTTATACCCTTAAGCTTTGACATTTTAAAATTTCTTCCTAGGCTACCCAATCTCAGTACTCTCAATGACAGAGGCAGGCAAGATTTGGCTAAAAATATAAAAATAAAAACTTTCTTCCATAATGAATATACTTTTGGAGTTGATCTCCTGCCTTTAAAAAGAAGTGTGTGTGTGTGTGTGTGTGTGTGTGTGTGTGTGTGTGTGTGTACGTACATTGTTATACAATAAGGAAGATGGGGGTTTTGTTTGCTCTGGTTTTTTGGTTTTGCTTATTATGTTTATATTTTATGAGGGATTGGAAGGAACTAGAGTTAAGGATGGTTTTGAACCACCCTGTGGGTTCTGGGTTCAACCCCAGTTGTTTGAAAAAGCAACAAGTGTTCTCAATATTGAGCCATCTCCCCAGCCCCTTGTTTCAAACTCTTTGATCTTCTTGTGTCAGCCTATTGAGTTCTGGGATTACAATCATGGTTTTTGAAATCTTGTCTCACAATGTAGCCAAGGCCGACCTCAAACCTATAGCAGTCCTCCTACTTCATCTTTCAGAGTGCTGGGATTCTAGATATGAGCCACCGCACATGACTCAAAAATCAGTCTTAACACTCTTTAGCAAAAGGGTATACAAAGGAAACAAGATGAAATAAGGGGAGCTGGAGAGATAGCTCAGTGACAAGAGCACTTGTTACTTTTACAGAGGACTTGGGTTCAATCACAGGACCCACATGGCAGCTATCAACTACTCATAACCCTCGTTGCAGGGCTCTGGCACCCTCCAACCTCTGTGAGAACAGGCATGCATGGGCATACTCAAGGGCAAAATAACAGTAATTGCATCCAGGTGATGGTGGCGCATGCCTTTAATCCCAGCACTTGGGAGGCAGAGGCAGGCGGATTTCGGAGTTTGAGGCCA
>NW_022196913.1:97809469-97820413 GCF_008632895.1 Mastomys coucha
AAAAAAAAAAAAAAAAAAAAAAGGAGGAGGAGGAGGAAGAGGAAGAGCAAATACAAACACTGTGTACTGCCATGAGATAGCATAGCCAAATCTCACCTGGATGGCTTCACCCCGCCAGTTAAATGCAATGGGTTTTGATAGAAGCTCTATTTTGACAGTATTTAATAGATGAAAGCAAAATATGTGATGTCAGCTGAAAAGAAGACACATCTAACCCACTAGTAGATACAATAGTAAATGGAAGTATGTATTCTTAAGATGTTGGCTCATTTCTAGGAATGATCTGAAACTTCTTACTCTTTTCCTTCAAGATAATCAGCCATATGTCGAAAGAGCCGGGAAAGCAGGTGGCAGACTGAAGACGTTGACAGTGCTGTGTCAGCAAATTGCACTTGCCAGGCTAATTTAAGCCCCACTGTTGCCTAGGGCATGGAAGGGTTTGTCCCATGTAGAACCCTATCTTGCAGGGTCTTTGCAATGATTTAACTGACCTTGCATATGTTATAGGCACACACTGAATGCTAACTTCATCAGAACTTGCGTGATAATGTTAATAAGCACTATAACATTCACTTGCTTTTTACCAGGTACCATTCTGAGAACCTTTCCTAGTCACACATGAAGTCCCACACCTGTTATCTCAGCATTTAGGAGTTGGAAGCAGAAGGATCAAGTTCAAGGTAGAGTCAGTGAGGTACACACATACACACACACACACACACACACACACACACACACACACACACACGATAACTCTAAAAACAAATGTAAGAGTTCAAAGATAGCCCCAGCCCAAGCTACCTGAGACCATCCTATCTCAAAAGCAACACCAAAGCCTTTTTCCATGCCCACTCATTTAGTCCTTGCATAGTTCCATGAAATAAACACCACTATTAGCCCATCTTTCTGCTGAAGAGAGTGAGGCAAAGAAAATTGAGATAACCAGCTGAGGAGCACTAGCTAATGAACAAGGCAGGTCCAAGCAGGCTCTTTCCAGATCTCATGTTCTTAAATACTGTAATTCTTGTTGCCTGGCATCCTTCCCGCTTATCATACCTTCCTGAGTAGTGTGGCTTAGTCACCATCTTCATGAGGTGGTTCACCTACACAGCTTGCCTCTCCTTACCTCTAGGGATGCTTCGGTACAGGAGTGACAGAAGTATTTGTACCAGGTTCCATCATGTGATTGCACCACAGCTGTCTATCCACAAAGACCCTTCAGGGTCTCTGCTGAGACATGTCAGTCCTATAAAAAACACATACAGGAGGAAGTTAGAGTGTGGCATGGAAGGCAGAGAAAGGCCATTGGCTGCTGAGGACTGGGTGAAGTGGGGTAGGATGCAGTGGGTGGGTCGAGATGGTGTCTCCAAATAGAGCACAGATGACTGTAGATTGTGGCTTCATGAAGGGCAGGCGAGCAACCTTCAAAGAGCATCCTTGAGCTGAGGTGGTACTTAGAGGAAACGCTCACATTTAAGGAGGCAGCAGAGTTGTGTTAAATCTGGGTATGATACTAAACATCCATAATCCTAGCATTTGAGAAGTGGAGTCGGGGGAATTGTGAATTGAAGAGCTGAATTTGTATGGAAGTTCTGCTTCAAAACCAGAGCATATATTCTTGTTGGAAGGTCTTTATCACTGAAGTTTGTAGGGAAACCACTCTCCCGAGAGGCTCGCTCTCCTGAGAGGCTCGCTCTCCTGCTCTCTCGGGATCTGCTTTCCAGAGGTCTGCAGCTTTCAAGAAGCCACTTGGCTTTGCATGTGTGTGTCCCTATGTAACTGTGCTCCTCCCATGACAGGATCTCCTTGCCCCCATTTAGGATTTTTATATTTTCCAATATGAGGACAATGCCTGGTACATAGTGGTGGTAAAAATAGTGATGATGACTAGCCAAGTGGATGACTGTGATCCCAGCACTTAGGAGGCTGAGGCAGGATGGAGAGTTTTAAACAGAGTAGCCTGGGCTGTTTAGCAAGACCCTGTCTCAGCAGTAATCATCATCACAATCATAAGAGCAGAAAGGATTCAAAACTGCAGGGTTAGAATTCTATAACATTATATATGTGTATACACACACACAGCTGATAAATAGTTGTTGAAGCCATCTTACATTATAGTTGTTCTAATTTCATTGTGTTACCCTCTGTTCACTGAATATTTTAGTTGAAATGTAGGTTTTGTGACTTATTTTTATTTTTAGGCTTCACATACATACTGACAAATTTTCCCTCCCTCCACTCCTCCCAGTCCCCCTCACAAACCTTCCCTCTCCCCCACATACACTCCTCCATTTTCCTTTTAAAAAAAAGAGAGAGAGCAAGCATCCTAGGGATATCAATTGAAAATGGCATTTAAAAAAATCACAGTAAGACTAGGAACAAACCCTCATATCAAGGCTGGACAAGGCAACCCAGTAGGAAGAAAAAGATCCCAAGGGTAGCAGAGGAGTCAGAGGCAGCCCCGTCCCACTGTTAGAAGTCCCACAAGAACACCAAGCTGCACAGCCATTCATTGGGGAGTTTTGCCATCCTGTGTAAGTTATAACATGTAGGAAATCCTCTGCTCCATGAGCCCTCTCTGAACATGATACACATTTTAATTCTGAAATACTGTTCACAGACACAGCAGGCACTGTGTTGACACAGAAAGTAATGGGAACCAGCACTGAGTTCTCTACTGAAGGGAAATGTCAGCTTAGCCCAGCTAAGAAGCTGATATTCAGAATAGATCAACAGTCCCAAGAAGAAGCCGAGGTATAAAATTAGGTTTTCCAAAGTCATAGGAGGGTCCTCACCCCCACCACTCCCAAAACACACATGCACATACACACACACACACACACACACACACACACACACACACACACACACTGTCACAGTACTTTCTCACTAGAATCTGAGGCACAGTGTCCAGGTAGGACCCTGCAGGCCCAGGCATAGCTAGTACAAAGACAGACTCATAGGAACTGCAGAGTTTCAGACTTAGAATCAGTGAGCTTTGTGAGGCCCCTACATCTCCTGTACACCAGTTCACCCTGTCTAAATATGCTGTCCCAGAATAGTACAAGTGAGAGCCCCAGCAGGCAGTGAATATTTGTATAGCATTTCCTCCATACACTACTATTTTTGAGAGAAAAGTGCTTTTAGAAAATGTTCAGTCCTAATTGAAAAAATACATAGCAATCAACACTTATCCCCCACTAGCATAAAACTGTCTAACTGGTAGCCAAATTTGGGATGCCTGAAGACAGACAAGTGACTAATGCTAGGGCTGTGTGTGGCCAGAACCAAATGTATTTTGTGACCACAAGACCATGTCTGGATTCTCCTTTGTAATTACCACACAGCCTACTGTAATTGTAAAACTTATATTTACTTCCTGCCTTTGACATGTAGTCCAGGGTCTAGGGCTGCACCCAGACCTACCATGAAGTTCTCTCTTATTTGACTACAACGTGTACAATTATTGAATGAGAGGGTGTGAGTGCATGTGTGTGTGTGTGTGTGTGTGTGTGTGTGTGTGTGTGTGTGTGTGTGTGCGTACGTGTGTCCACATCTGTTATATATGAAGTATAATCTTGTGGGGGAGATAATCTTTGGCCTTATTGGGTGAAGCACATTACCAATCTAATGTTTATTGAACAACTACTATCTGTCAAGGACTGCCTTAGACTTTAGGAACCATAAGACCACAAAAGCTTTGTCTTCCTGGAGAAGATGACGGTGCTGGGAAGGAGCAAGGAAGGCACGCACAAATGCCATGCGTGTGGGTTTGTGCCCTTCAGAGCACCATTGCAGTGCTAGGCAGCAGTGGCTTCTTCAGCTTAGTACATCGGAAAAAACCTCTTCGAGATAACATTTAAAATGACATTTTAAGTGACAAGAAAGAGTGGAAGGACCCAGAGACAAGAAGGAATTTGCCATGCTCTCAAACAGAGACCAGGTGATGGGGAGTCCGTGAGGTTGAAGGGTGCTATGGAGCATGGCCCTCAGCTCCTGCCAGGAGCTGCAGCTGTCTAGACAGAAGGTGGTCATGGCTTGAACCGAGGTTCAGTAGAGATGCAGGCAGGGTATTCAGAGTGAAACGTGTGGGTTCAGCTTTGAGCAGCTGGATGGTAGAAAAGTGGGTGAGACAGACCAAAGGCCTCCTCAGCTTTGACAGTGGAAATTGATATCTTGGCCCACCCTGTCATGTCCTCAACTACGTGTGTCACGAGTATTCAACTTTGGAAATACTCCTCCAAACACTTCCATCATTGCTGCTTCATTCTATGGCATCAAGGAAGGAAGGAGATACGTATGTACCCCCTGCTCCCACCCCAGGCACTTGGAAAGGTAGTTCATGGATTAGAAGCCTTTCTTGTTTTTCCAGAGGACCTGAGCTTGGCAGACTCACAACTAACTATAACTCCAGCTCCAGCTAATGTCCTCTTCTATCCCCTGAGAACACACATATACATGTGGCATACACTCACACATATACAATAATAAATAATATATGAAAAATTCAGGGCTTAGGAATATAGTATGCCTACCTTACAGAAAGCCCAGCACCACATACACTAGGCATGGTTCATTCATAACTGTAATCCTGTCACTCAGGAGATAGAGGCAATAAATCAAAGGTTTAGGGTCACCCTTAGGTACATAGTAAATTTGAGACTATCCTCCAAAATACATAAGATCCTGTCTTAGAGGTGAGGGTGGGGAAAATACATCAATTAACCAATCATATTTGATTGCCTACCCTGTACTCCTACCCTGTACATCCCTCCACTGTATTCTTAGTTTTTGGCAGGTTTTCCTCCTCAACATGGTGCTTGGTCCCTGAGCCCAGGCATCTAGATGGCAGGGTAGAGGTTATGAGACTGACCCATTGGTTAGAAGTTAACAGCTAACATATTCTTCTAACAACACATGTCTGCCCAGCCATCCTTCAGTATCTATTAGGGGTTATCTCTGGGATGCCTGAGAGAGCAAACCACAAATGTTCAAGTATCTTAGACATAATAATGGCAGAGTGTTTATGTAGAACACACACCCTCTTAGAGTCCTTAAGTCACCTCTGAGTTACTCACCATAAAGGGGCACTGCACTGCTTAGGGACCAGTAACAAGAAGAAAAGGTCTGTGCATGTTCTGGACAGACAAAGTTGCTTCTCAGACATTCTTCATCTCTATGCCTGGTTTAATTCCTATATGCAGGACCCAGGAGTGTGGAAAACAAGACATCTCATTTGCTTGTTTATATATGCATAATCAAGAATATTTTGTGATTCTTTAATAAAGATTATATTGGCTTAATCCAGCTGTTCCTTTATTAAAGGTCTAGTTTCTACAGTTGCCTTAGAAATATCATGGGCTTAAGACTTATTCTTGTCTATATACTAGACATAACAATATAGTCCACCATGGGTATTATGAGAGTATTAAATGAAGTAATATCAAGTCACTGGAGCAGTCTTCAGTAAGTGAGCTGGTACTAGTATTAATGAGACACCTTGGTGATGGAGCACTCGAGAAGCAGCGCACGGTTCACAGTGCTCAGAGGATGCATCTGGAGAACGTAGAATGGCATGCACCCTGTGAACACCGTGGACAGTTAAGAACAGTCTACACTTTGTCTGAAACTTGATGTTCTGGAATAGGTAAGACTTCGGGTAGCTGCTAAGCCTACTTTCCAAATGTCTGTGGTCCTGGCAGATCTGTACCTTTCTCTGCTGCCTGCCTTTTACCACATGCACCGTGCAGTTTTGTCCTCAAGATCAGGTAAACCACCATAAGTGATATATTTATTGCCAGAGTCGACCTTTTGTGAGCACCTTGTAGAATCCCAACATTAATGTCACTTTCTATAAATACAGGTGGAGGGTGAGGAAATGTTCTCTTTAGAGAAGTGCCGCTATTGCAATCTTTCCCCTTTTAGACTCTCTCGGTCTGTGGGCTATTACTCACGGCTGGCATTCACCCTTCTTGCTCGTTACCTCCCTGTTCGTGATCTCTACCATCTCTTAGTTCCCATCGCTCGGCCTCCCTAGCGGTTGGCATTGCATCTGAGTTGTGCTTTCTTGCTTCCTCCACCTTTTGAAATTTAAAAATAGAAAATAACCAACAAACCCACAGTCTTTCACATGGGCTGAACTCTGTTAATACATCTAACAGATTTTCTGGTGAATTCCACCCTGTAATATTTATAGTCAGAAATCTGCCATCAGTTCAGAATAAACTCTGTAAGAAATTTACAAGGAGATGCTTGTATTTTGACTATCAGACATAAGATCAGGACTAGGGGTCAGCAGCCCGCAGGAGGAGGCTTTGCAAAGTGGTTCCCAGAGGCAGCCTGGCTCCTGGCCTCCCCCTACTTTTTTACATTACCTGCCCACTTTCCTGAGTCGCTACTTGATAAAGGACTCTTTAAGGAGACTCTCATACTGTGAATGCCAAGCCCAGGGCTCAGAAAACATGCAGGCCTTCATAGGTGTGAGCACTGTTTGCATAGCACAGTAAACAAACATGTACAAACTATTACATATTGAATAGCATTTTATTGCTGACAAGTGTTTTAAACTTTTTGCAATTTTGCTTTGAAAATAGAGTGGCTGCAAATAGCTGATTTATCACTGGCTGTTAGTATTTAAGCGGTTATCTTTGCATAATTTATTAAATTAAATAATAGATCCAGCCTGTATGTGGATTCCAAATGAAATAATGTTAATTACTAAATAAACAATTACTAAGGATAAGCAAATAATATAATTTGTACGCCTTTAATATGAACTGATTTTAAGTTGACAGATAGCTTCCTTAGAATAAAGGATTAAACACTTGCTGATCTGTAGTGCCTTAGGCCAGAAGAAGCACCACCGATTTGAGATTTGGGAGTACATGGACAGACAAATGCTGTTGAGCATCCCTCATCCATTTGAAATCAGAACCTTTCCAAAATCTGAAACTTTGAAGTCATTGTGTTGACACTCAAAAAGATTTCCAATTTTGAGATAGAGATGCACATCTGTAAATGTTTTCCAGGGTCTGTGATGCTTTTCTACAGCCTTGAAAAGGGCTAAGATCACAGACACTGTATGTACCCTGATGTGTGTGTTTTCCGGAGTTCTGCTTGGGAGTCCAGCTTCTTTATCCTCACCTTATGGAATGAGCACTGGGTTAGGGACATGAAATTGCCATACAAATAAAGGGGTCCAATAAAGAAAGGGGGCCCCTCTAAAAGAGCACTTAAGGAAGAATCTCTGGCCTCCAACCAGATGGCCTTGAACAAAAACCCCCATGCCCTTGTCCTGCCTTGATAGGACAGACCAGACACTCCGCCTGGCCTAAGGGGAGGCCCAAAGTAGTTCTATAACACAAAAGTTTACAAACCCCTTTGATCCTGATGGAGTTTCTGTCTGACTGTCAAGGGTTTTTCTACCACACCTTGACAGGAAAGCAGTTTTTAGGTCTATATTATTCTACCAACATGAAAGAAGGAAGAGAAGAAAGAAAAGAGAAAAAAGGAAGAAAGAATAAGCCATTAACAGATAGTTGACAAGTATAGACTAAATATCTCTTACCCGAAAGGCTTGGGACCACAGTGTTCCTGGTTTGGGATTCTAAAGCATTTGCATATACATAAAGAGATATCCTGAGGCTAGGATACAAGACAAGCAGAAAGTTTATCTATATCCCGTACAGTTTCTACACAAAGCCTGAAAATGACAACTTTAGACAGTATATTAGATAGATGAACGTCCTCACCAGAAAATAACCACCTGAGCTAAATCAGACTCTGACGTCATAGAGTATTTTAATCTTATCCATGAAGCAAAGTCTCATAATAGCACTGTCTGCATCTGGTGTCATGTTGGTATGCAAAATGGTATAAGTTTTGGTATATTACAGATTTCAGACTTACAGGTTAGGGAGACTCAGCCTGTAGCCTGTCTTCAAAAAGAAGCTCAGCCTTGCCATCCCATTCAGAAGTCGGCTGTCACCTATTTTCCTCAGTAAAGAATAGGTGTAACACCCTGAGAGGAAGGACATTTTGGAAGCAGATGGCTCTGTTCACAGCCTCGCACTCACTGTGCAGCAGTTCTCTGTGCAGGCTAGGAGCTGAGATGTCCCCCAGGTCAGCTGTCATCATAGCAGCATTATGATATCATTTGCCTTTTTACATGAGCTCCTTGAGACTCCCCAACATGGTATTGTGAGGGGTTAGATGCCAGAAAGATAATGAAATCTAGCTGTCTCTAGAAGCTGCCTTCTATGAAACCAAACATTTAAGATATTTACAAATCCAAAAAAAAAAAAAGATGCCATTCTCTGATTTGTTCTGGGAATATAATTACTTTTAAATTTTAAAATTTTGGGGCTAGAGCCAGGCGGTAGTGGTTCACACCTTTAATCCCAGCACTTGGGAGGCAGAGGCAGGCAGATTTCTGAGTTCAAGGCCAGCCTGGTCTACAGAGTGAGTTTCAGGACAGCCAGGGCTACACAGAGAAACCCTGTCTCAAAAAAAAAAAAGAAAAAAAAATTGGGGGGCTAGAAAGATAGCTCAGTGGCTAAGCACTGACTAATTTTCCAGAGGTCCTGAGTTCAATTCCCAGCAACCACATTATGTCACAGAACCATCTGTAATGAGATCTGGTACCCTCTTCTGGTGTTTCTAAAGACAGATACAGTGTACTCACATAAATAAGAATTAATTTAAAAATTTTTTAATTTTAAAATTGTATTTATATGAACTGGGTATGGTGACTCCTTTAATTTTAGCACTTAGGAGCAGAGGGTGAGGGATCTTTGTGAGTTCAGTGCTAGCCTGGTCTACAAAGTGAGTTCCAGGATAGCCAGGGCTGTTACACAGAGAAACCCTGTCTTTAAAAAACAATTGTGGAGGGAGGTAGTTCAGTGGTTAAGAGCACTGTCTGCTCTTCCAGAGGACCTGGGTTCAACTCCCAGCAACCACATGGCAGCTCCCAGCTGTCTGTAACTCCAGTTCCAGAGCTTCTGACACCCTTACACTAACATACATGCAGCTAAAACACCAATGTACATTTAAAAAAATAAATAGGGGCTGGAGAGATGGCTCAGCGGTTAAGTGCACTGACTGTTCTTCCAAAGGTCCTGAGTTCAAATTCCAGCAACCACGTGGTGGCTTGCAACCATCTGTAATGAGATCTAATACCCTCTTCTGGAGTGTCTGAAGACAGCTACAGTGTATTTACGTATAATAAATAAATAAATCTTTAAAAACTAAATAAATAAACAAATAAATAATAAACAATATTATTTATATTGACATGCAATGGGAGTGTTGCTCTTATCTTTAAATACAGCAATAAATATGTTTTTATAATTCTTCAGTCTTAATATCTACTATGTTAAATACTGATACATACAACCCATATTTTTAAAAAGTTCCTGGAGTCCTCAATAATATCTAAGGCCTCAACGAAGTTCAAATCATACATCCCAAAGTGACTTTCTGAACTGCCCACAAGAAGGTTCTGCCTACAGATTGTTCTTGAGGCAAGAGCCATGTTGCTTTCTTTGTTTAATTGTTTGTCTGTTTGTTTTCTTCATTTGTCTTGGTACCAAAGCAATGAAGCCAGGCACCTTGCTAGCCCAAAGCCTGTGACTGGACACAGAAGAGATGAGGTCCTCTGACTCCTTTGACCACGTCATCTGTTACTCAGCAGTATTCCCTTACGAATTCATTATCTGAACCTTGTAAAGTCTTATTTTACTGCCCTGGACCTTGGTTCCTTATCAAAAGTGGACAGAACTGGGGACCCCTTGCATCCATCCAAGTGCCTAGTGCAGGGACTGAGGTCAAATAGGCCCTGAGGAGCTTCCCGCCCCTTCTTCCTCTCCTTGGCATGCTGCTGAGCCACGGAAGCTCACTACCCCCCTTTCTCCCTTAGATGGCATGCATGCGGACAGAGAGAATGATGGGACAGAAGGAGTTGACGAAGATATGATTGTGACCCAGAGCCAAACTAATTTCATCTGCCCCATAACGCAGGTATGGCTTCCTCTTTCCTCTCAAAGAAATGGAGTTAGGTTAGTTTCACGGGGTGGGGAGTGAGGTGCAGAAGGGTTCCTGTTTGCTTTCTGATATCCCACTGGGAGGAAGGAAGCAAAGAAAAGTGATGAGATCAAACTTGGGAGGTTTGTGGCTAACAAGTACTTTCATTTAACCATAGACTTTAGGACCTGAGGGGAAAGTTATAGCTCAGAGACCGAGTAAAGTTACAGCCCCTGTAGCCCTGAATTTTCTGGTTGCAAGCTGATACTTAAAGCCATGAAGATGAGAAGTTAGCCTCTGGGGAGACTAGGAAGTGGGCAGTTATTATCCTGAAAGCCTCATGTCTCCTTAATCATAGCTGGAAATGAAGAAGCCAGTGAAAAACAAAATGTGTGGCCACACATATGAAGAGGAAGCCATTGTTCGCATGATTGAATCCAAGCATAAGAGGAAGAAGAAGGCCTGGTAAGTGGGTGCTGCAGGGAGTAGGGCACCCTGGTGGGCCTCGGTACAGAGAAAGCTGCCCATACTCTCCCCTAGTTATGGCTCTGCCCAGACTGTCAACAAGTACCTGGCTGTCTGGGAAGAACAGTGCAGACACTAGAGGAGTTCCAGCTACACCAGCAACACAGAAGGAAGAGAGCAGGTAGGACTGTAGTACTGGATTGCAGGACTCTAGAGAACTCATTGTGTTTACAAGGTAGCTAGCTTGGGGTTTACCTGGCACACATAAAGTCTTGCTTTTAATCCAAGGCAGCACACAAATTAGGCCTGGACACACATGCTTGTCACCCCAGCAGTGAGGTAAAGACAGGAGGATGTGAGAGTGGAGGCTGTCCTTAGCCACACTGAGAATTTGAGGACAGCCTGGGCTACATGATTCATATTCTCTCTCTCTCTCTCTCTCTCTCTCTCTCTCTCTCT
>NW_022196913.1:97820650-97870895 GCF_008632895.1 Mastomys coucha
CCCTCTCTCTCCCTCTCTCTCTCTCCCTCCCTCTTTTTCCCTCTCCCTCTCCCTCTCCCCGCCCTTCTCTCTCTCTCTCTCACACACACCCCAACAAACCAGAGTAGCTGAGGATCAACAGAACTATAATCTGAGATCCTCCCCTTTTTCAGTGTCTACTTAACCAAGAGGAAATTGCCTTATTCTTTGCTTTCTGCAATAGTGCTTTGGTTTTAAAATAAACATTCAAGACAAGAATTCATATCCAGTGGTCTTGGTGAGGAAGACTGCCTTATCAAAGAAATGCTTTCATTTAATTATGCAAATAACTTCCCAAACGGTTTCGATTAATCCATGGCTAACTCACCAATGAGAATTTTTTTTAACGCCGAATCTTCCGTCCCTTCTCTCCCTACCTCCCAACCCCAGGACCATGGCTCTGTTGCCTGTGACCGAGAGTCCTCAGTGGGCCACACTGAAGCTGACTGGGTTTGGCATCTCCTGAGCTGAGGAATGGAATGGCAGGTGTGACCGTTCTCAGGCTCTGATAGCAGCCCCTTTGATGTGTGCTTTGCTTCTGCATCACCCAGACCAAGAACTGGAATTCCCCTCCCCTCCCCATGTGGGTGTGGGCTGAGAGATAGCTTCTTGGCCATTCAGTCAAATAATTTACAGTATTTACTCTAGAAGACAAATGGGTTTGCAGCCATTAGGCTACAAGTATAAACCATTAGTTCATTTCTATGTTTTGCATTTCCGCCTTAGAGTCCAAATACTGTATTTCCCTAATGACCTTGACATTTACTCACAAGCATCATTTTGTTTCTGGACTTCCAAGCCTTCATTCTCTACTAATTTTTTTCCCTGTGTTCCTTCTCTGACAAGCCAGAAAGGGTCAACATAATTCTTCAGAGTGCTTGCTAGTTCACTGTCTTTGGCAAGCTCCTCTTTCTGACAGTGTGTGATACTCCCCTGAAGGTGGGGGCGGAAAGGGCAGGGACTAATACAAAGCATGTTTCAGTTTCCTACCAACAGCCCCAGGGTCGGTGGAAGGTTCCCACACTTAGATGGCCCTTCTCAAGTACAGCTCTGACTTTCTAACGCCCGCCCGTTGTCTATTTTGAACTACACACAATACTTGCCAACATTTAAGTGACACTTCTCATCTGAGAAAGCCTTCTCTTCTCTCCCTATCCTGCCTCCATAACCTGGGGGGCAGACACCTGCATAGACTAATAATAACCATGAAGTCTGAGTGGAAGAAGGCTTTACAAAGATGGCATTGGTATCAGGCCTTAAGAAATAAAGGGAAATACCAGTGAGTGGTGAAGGGGGCTTTAGGAGCCAGGCCTCTTGAAGTTTTCCATTGTAACTGCTTTTTACTAGGTCAAATTTCCCCCCTTTTTTTCTTTCCATGTGTATGTGTATGTGATGTGTTCACATGTATGTACATGTGTGTTCATATGTACGGGTGCACATGTGAAGGTGGTATGGTATGCATACACTTTGTGTGCTCATGTATGTAGAGTCTCAGTGTTGATATCAGGATCTTCCTTGATTAGAGGTAAGGTCTTGCAAAACCCAAGCTCCAGATCTTACTAGGCAGTGTGCTGCTCCCCCACCCGCTCCCCAGAGATCCCTGCCTCTGCCTGCTGAGTCTGACAATCTAGCAGGCACCATGGGCTCCAGGGATCCGACTCTAGGCCTCTCGTGCACGGCAGATGCTTTAACCACTGCGCCCTCCCCCAGCTCCCCCATCTAAGACAGTTCTTATACAGCCCTGAGTATACAGCCATATCAAATAGGTATATAAATCATTTACTAATACTAAACTATAAACAAATGTATTCAGACAGTTCTTCAATGTTTATATTTTACTATTTATTAAAGATGAAAATTTACATAGTAATGAGTGGATATGTTTAATTTTATATAAAGAATTAAATATTAGCTGAATATTTGATACTACAGTACCTTCAGAGTTTTTCAGAGTTGATTGAAACTTTTGCTTTTCTAATTATCAATGCCAAGAACACCATAAATACTTAGTACCAGAAGGGCAGAACTACCTTTACAGTCATTTCAGAAACTGTTGGGAATTTTATCCCAACCTCAAGCCAAAGTTCATTTTACAATTTTTTTTATTTTTGGTTTTTCAAGACAGGGTTTCTCTGTGTAGCCCTGGCTGTCCTGGAACTCACTCTATAGACCAGGCTGGCCTTGAACTCAGAAATCTGCCTGCCTCTGCCTCCCAAGCGCTGGGATTAAAGGCGTGCGCCACCACAACCACCCGGCTCCATTTTACAATTTTTTTTATGAAACCTAAAGTCAGTAACTCACCACAGTTTCTAAAATCAAACATTCTGCTATATTACAATGCAAAGATAACAGTGATTTGCTATAGTCTATGGACTAGGAGGAGGAAAAACTGTCTTTTCTACCATCCTGTTTCCATAAGAGCAGGAAACGTTTGTACAGGAATCTATAAGGTACAGTTGCCTTAGGTCTAAATGGAGGTGTTTTCCTGGCACTGTGTGCAGTGTGACAGCAGACACACACCGTGCATGTGGAGGAGGAAAGCTGCAGTGGAGTATATGGTGCACCACGGGTAAGTGTGGTCAGCAGAGAGACGGCAGCTCTAGGGAATCCAGCATCCTCCTCTGGCTGTCACACCACCATGCAAATAATACAACAGGCATACATGCAGGCAAAAAACTCAGACAAATAAAAAATAGCAAAATCGTTTTTAACTGTGTTTTTAGTTTTTTTTTTTTTTAAGACTGTGTCCCTGTGTGACCCTGACTATCCTAGAACTCACTGTGTAGTCCAGGCTGGCCTTAAATTCAGAGATTCACCTGCCCTGCCTATTAAGTGCTTGAAGTAAAGGCATGCCCCTCCACACTCATCAAAAACTGGATCCTTAACTAGAGCCTCCCTCCTATTCCTACCCTATCTACTCCCCCCCCCCACCCCCATCCCCCACCCCCGTCAGACCTGCTTTTTTTGAAGGGCAGTAGGTCTGGCGTTGGTTACTGTTTGTGGCAGGAAAGTGGAATGACACTAGACAGTAGAAAAGTAAGTAGGCTAGAGATCCATCATAGAGGCCATGAATGTCCATTTCATTACTTTCCTTGTCTGTAAAGTGATGGTGATAGTTGCAGATTTCTGACTGGTATTTCTAAAGGAGCTAAAGGAGCAGGCACACATGAAGTAAGACTTAGTAACCATGAACCCTGCATCCTTGTTGTCAAGCTTTCAACAGCTTTCACCAGCATCTACCAGCTCTATAGGCATGGGAGACCTTGTAGAGAAAGGGAATTAGGAGGAGTCAACCTGGAGCTGAGGAAGTTACTACAGAAGCAGTGCAGGGGACAGGTGCTAAAGGCTTGTGGCAGTGCCAGGTTGGTGTGCCCACAGTGCATTCTGTCACAAAGAATGAGCATGCACATGGAAGTGAGGTGTGTGAAAGTGCCCAACAGAATGGGCACAACTGATTGAAAGTGGGGGAGGAGGCAGAGGGGAAGATGAATGCTAATTCTGTTGAGTGTCCAGAAGCAGTTGCTAGCTGCCATTGGTCAGGGAGAGGTGGAAGAGAGGAAAGTGGCCAGCAGGGGTTCTGAGAGTCTGAGATCACAGCGATACAGCCACTTGAAAACAGCCGAGGTATGGGCAAGTGGCTTTGCCCTTAGAAGGTGACTGAGCTGGCCATGAGAAGTGTGTGGCTATGAGTATAGAGCTGGGCAGCTGTCACTGAGGCACGGCTCTGGAGAGGCAAGCAGGACAGAGCCTTGGCCTGGCATAAGCTCTCCTCACCATGAAGCCTCAGCACCTGACTCAGAGCAGTCACTGTCAACTCCAAGCAGCTTCTTGTTTAGCAGTTCCTGCATTCCAAGGTAGAAGTCCCTGTGGGAAGCAGCCGAAGCCACACCCGAGACAGAGCCTGTGTCCAATACAAGGCACACATGGAAGCAGATTAGAACTCGTGGGTTCTGTTCACAGCTTACTCTGTAGGTTTCTGAATCAGCATGAAGTGGTGTCATTTCCCATGAAGCACTGTTTAAAAAATGTGTGTGACACATCCTGTTAGAGGACTGTTTCTTTCTCCTGTCCCAATTATGTTATGTTCCTGGGGTTCAGGGCACATTGTGTTACTAGGTACCATCTGAACTTTCCCAGCATGCTTCAGTCCCTGGAGGCCTCTCCACTGGACTGAAGTGGAATAGTCTTGGGGAACTTTTCACCCTAGTATACTGTTAAGAGTCATTTCCTAAAATAGAGCTCTTAACCATTATGCTATTATCCCACAAATAAAGCTGCCTGCTGATTTTCATGTTAATGAACTGTGGCTGATTGTGACCCCAGCCCATTGCTTTGGTTTTCTGAATCTTTAACAGGCATTCAAAGCATGTCAGATGACGTGAAGATAATGTGTGATGTCAAAGCAGAATCACTTACCAACAAATAACTGAGCCTCTCAGCCAGGTTCTTTTATCTGTAAAGTGGAAATTACATCAACTCAAACTCCCAGGGACCCTAGAGCTAGTGGAATTCCTTCCAGATCCTGTACTATCCCGTTTCTCCGATGTGGGAGAAGATGGGGAGATAGCCCAGTGAGGCTTAAGCTCATCACATGAAAGTGCCAGGTGTAGTAGTTCACTTGTAATCCTGGCACTGGGAGGGGAAGGGAGGTGAGAAACAGGCAGGTCCCTGAGGCTCACTGGCCAGCCAGCCTAGTGGATACTTAGCAAGTTCGAGGCCGGTGAAAGACTCTCTCAAAAATAACTAACTAATACAGTGGTACCTGAGGAGGACGACAGGATGTCCTCTGACTTCCACAGCATATACACATGTATACAGCTGCACACACACAGGCAGAAGCAAAGACCTGACAGGAAGTTTGCTGGTATGTAGTGTGAACACACAGCTGTGGAGCCCTTACAGCAAGCAGTCATCACGCTTACCTCACTGCTTTGTGACACATCACCCTGGACTTGGAGGGTATGGGACAGAGTTACTGTCTGAGTGTAGGTATGTCAGGAATCTACCCAGCTCTAATGCCAGAGGCGTCTATACAGCTGCTTCCTAGAGCTTCTGGGCCAAACCTTCATGTTCTTAGAACCCAAATCTGCTCCTCTTGATACTCAGCATCGTGAGATCATGAGCTGAGGCTGAGGCTCCCCAATTCCCTCAAGCCCCTGGGACCCTCTGCACCCTGAGACCTGTCCTTAGCATAGAATCTTAAGTTTGCTCCATAGTGTTAAGGAATGCTCCGCCCTGTGCTGACCCAGGCACAGGACCAGCCTCTCTCCAGGCCTGTGTGTCTGAGCCCTTCCTGGGGATGATTTGATGATGTTGAAGGAGTTGCCACACCTGACTTGCTCACCAGGATGTCCTGGGGATTATGGCCTAATGCTTGGCTAGTGTTGTTTCTCAGAGCTGGCATGCCCTGATTCAAGCCCGTGGCATCATGGCTTTTTCTTATCCTTTTTAGTTTAAAAACTTGTTCGTTTCTGTGGGGTGGGGTGGGAAACAAGGCTGTGCCCTGGTTCCTGCCAGCCCCTCCTCCAGGAAGTCTTCCCAGAGATTCACTCATGCTCTTCAGTCTTGTTCTCACCCTGTCTCTTGTTGAGCCACCTTGTTTGAGGAGACAGGACTGGTTAACTGGTCTAGAATAGCAACTGCTGCATGGTGAGGCCTGGAGCACAATCCTTTGCCATGGCATTCAGTGGCCTTGATTTCACTGAGCCTGGGTGCCTGCAAGGCACCACAGGCAAGACTGCTTTCTTCTGTTTGCAAGAAAACCCTTGTACCGTCACATGAACAGTGTCAGCTCTAGGGGAGCTGATTACTAGGTCTTCACCGCCCTTTTGGAGATGGTCTTACTATGTAACCCAGACCAGCCTAGAACTTTCTATGTAGCTCAGTCTTGCCTCGGCCTCCCAGGTGCTGGGATTATAGGCATATACCACCTGTCTTAGCTCTTCCATTTTCCAGTTTGTATCTTTGTGGTCAGGTCACCTAGCTCCCCTTGTATACTTGATTTATATCCCTGTCCCCAGAACCTGTCTCTGCATGACACAGACCTCACCGGGTTCCATCCCATCCCATCCCATCAACATGAGTGTGGGCGCCTCCTCTGCAGCCCAGTGGTGTGGTTAATTCCGTCAGCCATTCTCAGAATGCCCTCATTTACTGACTAAAGTCACTGATGTCATCAGGAAGTCCTCCCCCCTCACTCTCCACTTCCCTCTCCACTGCTTATTCACTGTCTGGCAGATGGAGGTAGACATTGTTCTCAGGAGTCCACTGCACCCAAGGCCTGGTAGTCAGAAACAGGGAGGGCTCAGGGCTTGCCTCTCAGGCAGGCTCACTCCAGAAACCTCCTGTTCTGCACTTCCATGTCAAGGAAGCCTGAGGACCCAGTCTCCATTTCTAAAGTCCTGAATGTGGGGATGTCTGCACAGCATCTCATACTTAGAGATTTCAAAGTATACCGTTCCAGCTGGGGTGGGCCGGTGGGGCTATGCAGCAAGGCTCCAGGAAGAAAAGAGGAAGGGAGGAAAGGAGGAGACGAGAGAAAAAAGAGAGAGAAAGCTAATGTGCCTGACTGTACAGGACACATTGAGCATTTCTAAAGGAATTCCCATTCTCAAGCTTCCTATCCCTGCACATGACATGGGCTGCACAGTGTCCAGGGACAGCCCCTGTGCTTCAAATACTCCTTGACCCTGAGATCAAGACCAGGAGACACCTCTTCTTTCCTACCTCACCCCTGTGTTTCCTAGGACTCGATGTATTGTAGCTCCCTGGTCAGGTTCCCTTCCGTCGGCCTTTTACCTTTTATCCTGTGTTTCCTGTGCCTTTTGAAGAGCTGTCTCAGGTCATGGGGCCCGAGCATTGTGTGGATCAGAGCCATGTTTGTACTTAAGGTTGTGTGATTAGAACCTAGCACAGAGCTGATCACACAGAAGCCCCTCAATGCATGAATGGTGTATATGTGCACAGTTCTGTGTAAGTACTGACAGACCAGATAGCTTACAACTTCCCAGAAGAATAGAAGTCAGCCTAGGAGATGGGAAAGTGGGAGGACACCATGGAGCATTGTGGGGCCCGTTGCCCTGTGGAATGGGGACCCTGCCCCTATTTTACAGCAGGAAAACCGAGGCTCAGAAAGTTTATCTCGGCCACCAATCAGGTGGTTGAGATAATTTAGAACCTGCATGAGCTTGACTCCAAACACTGGGCACTTAGCCCTGCCCAAACCTTGTTCACAGTAAAAAGAAATCAGGTGATTCAGTCTAAACACTCCCTCAAATGAGATGGCTAACTGAGCGAGGCCTTGAGTTCCACCCTTTTCTGGTGAGTCACATTCTTAATTCCCTCACCTCGGCTTCTGGCCAGTGCTCAGTGTCCCTTGCAGCGTTTCCATTGAGAGGTTTAGTGGCATTCAGAGGGATGGAGTCCAGGCAGGACTCCTGCCCCCATCCCTGTCCCATGTTCCCTTCCTGTCACAGCATAGGTCCTGCAGTTGTCCACTGCTTGGCCTTGCTCTCTGCCTTATGTTTACTTGCCTCCCGTCCATAGGTCTGCAGGTCCTATGCCCCACTGTGTGTTGGAGCCTGTTTCTGCCACAGACACTCAACCAGACTTCCTGTACTTCTGTGGGACCCCCATTTCCTCTGCCTCGCCCTCTACCCTTTAGCCTTTTGTCCTGTGTTAACTAGCTCTAGTAAGTTTTTTTAAAGACCCTAAATCTCATCCCACCACTATCTAAAAAACTTCGGGGGTGGGTTGTTTCCATATTTAAAATGATAACCCGGGCTAAGGAAGCAACTTAGTTGATAGAGCTTTAGCCTGTCATGCATGAAGCCCTGGGTTTCACACACACACACACACACACTGTCCCCCAGCACAGCATAAAATTAGGTGTTGGTGGTGCATGCCTATAATCCTAGCACTGGGGAAATGGGATCAATAGGAAGTTCATCTCCAGCTACGTGTGGAGTTCAAAGACAACCTGGGCCACATGAGACCATGACTCAAACCAAAATCATCTAGAGAGTTACCTTGCCTCTGGTCTCATCTCCTTTGCTCTCACTGCAGAGCACCTGGCCAAGCCTTCTGGGCAGCCTAGACCACGGCTGTCTCCCCTCCCTTCCCTGCTCCCCAGCCCCATGTTCCCTGTCTTGCATTGCTTCACTGCTGTTGTGGCATGGTATTTGGCTACTTGGTGACTGCCTGCCTCCCGTTAGAAAGCAAGCCCCCTAGTGTAGGTGCCGCTCCTACATTGCTTGCTTCCCCAGCCCCAAACCAAGCGCCCTCGGTGAAAAAATGTGGATGTGTGCATGACTCTGGGTTTGTGAGGGCTTGGGTTTGTTCTTGGGTTTTGGTTTCTTGTTGTTATTGTGATTGTTTTTTGTTGTTGCTGTTTTGAATTGTTTTGTAAAGTGTTCTCAATCCAGTACCTGGCTGTGAGAGAAGTTAATGCTTAAGGCACGACAGTGGGATGGATGTACTAATAGGTTTTTTCCTCCCTCACAGTTGCCCAAAAATTGGCTGTAGCCACACAGACATGAGAATGTCAGATCTCATTCCGGATGAAGCCCTGAGAAGGGCAATAGAGAGCCACAACAAGAAGAAAAAGCGCCACTCCGAATAGGAGCAAGCCACCTGCCCACAGGGATGTCAGCAGCCTGCCTCCCCGCCAGCCAGCAGAGACTGAGGGTAGACAGCAGTAGGTCCAGCCGAGCAGCACTCTGTTTGCAGTAACCCTTGAAGGCTGATTGTAATTGAAAGCATTTTTTAAGTTACACAGTAAAAACACAAGTACATTATATTCTTTATTTTCAAGTGCTTTGAAATTTTAAATAAAACTTTGATAATCCTCAGCATGGTCCTGTCTGAATCCCTCCCGGTATGTAAAGGGTTCTCAGGGTACAAAAGTTAATCTCTCTGTCTCTGTCTCTGTCTCTCTCACTCTCTTTCTCTCTCTCTCTCCCCCTTTTTTTCTCTCCCTCATATACTAAATAGAGTCTTTATAATTCTAAATAGTCTTTATAATTATTTCAACTGAAAAGTGCTTTGGAGTGATAACTAAGATGAAAAAGCAGAGCAGCTGAGCAGCCATCTCTGTAAGGGAAGCAAACGACAGCCGCATCTGATTGTACAGCAAAGCCAACACACGCCCCTGTTCACATGGCGTGATTGACAATGCTGGGTATGGAAATGCTATCATTTGTCTCCGAGACAGGGTTTCTCTGTGTAGTCCTGGCTGTCCTGGAACTCACTCTGTAGACCAGGCTGGCCTCGAACTCAGAAATCTGCCGGCCTCTGCCTCCCAAGTGCTGGGATTAAAGGCGTGTGCCACCACCGCCCGGCTATCATTTGTCTTGACTTTCTGAATGGTGTAGAATGTTCTAGGAATATGCTCTCTGGGGCAACTAAGGAATGACCATCCGTAACATAGATGCAGCTGCATCCCTAGGAAGGCCTAGGGATCACATGGGAAGCCACCACATTCTAAGCACCCTGCTCCTCAAACTGCTGGATGTTCCCTGCAGATGCCTTCATCCTCTGGGTCCTGTGTCCACAACACATGGTGTCTTCACCAACAGGGACTTAACCTTCAACCTCTGAGGACAACCAAGGGCAATAGCGATAGCCTATAATGTTCTCAGACTCTCGAAAAATCCAGACTAACAATTCAAAAGCTTTCTCATGCCTGGCATTGGGATTTTGTTAGATAGTTTATGGCTCTTGTGGGGAGCATTGTTAGCCCAGATGGAAATTTTTCATTTAAACTAAATATGCGTATGTATACACACATATATTTTTAGGTAGAGAGAGGGGGCAAAAGGATTGTGAAAGCCAGATCACACCTGTTTGCTGTGATTGCATTTCCTAGAAATGTCAGAGAAGCTGTACCCATGAAGTCTCACCAAGATGGCTACCTCAAGAGGCCTCAACGCTAGACAAAAAACTACTCAGTAAGGAACAATAAGAGTATGAGACAGAGACAGGCGGATTTCTGAGTTCGAGACCAGCCTGGTCTTCAGAGCTACACAGAGAAACCCTGTCTCGAAAAAAAAAATAAACAAACAAACAAAAAAAAGCCCTTAGGGTTTTTATTGCCGGGCAGTGGTGGCGCACACCTTTAATCCCAGCGCTTGGGAGGCAGAGGCAGGCGGATTTCTGAGTTCGAGGCCAGCCTGGTCTACAGAGTGAGTTCCAGGAGAGCCAGGACTATACAGAGAAACCCTGTCTCAGAAAAACCAAAAAAAAAAAAAGCATGATCTGGCCCACAGTGGCAAATGTTTAATGCGTTTTCTTAGGATTCAAAATAAATAAAGTCATTCCGTCTCCTGCAAGCCGAGAGATTGTGAGTTTCCTAATGGTCTTTATCTGAATCAGGCTTTCCTGAGGAAATGATTATGTTCAAGCCAGAACAAACACCCTTCTCTTGGAATGTGGCCCTTTTGTGCAATACTTGGTTTAACAGATAGGGCAGCACAGGAGGCTTGCCCAAGATTGGATTTCCATCTTCCCAGCTCTTTCCAAAGAGAATTCTGGTATATTGCTCCAGATACTTTATCAGCCTGAGGGAAAGTACTAAATAAGAACATTCCTTTGTGCATGGTTGTAATAGTATATATCCTAGCAAGAGTTCTGCATCTCCCAGTTGTAGAATGTAGAATTTGTACTGTATCTCTGTCCTGTCCCCACCCCTCTCCCCTCTCTTTCTCTCAATAAGGTTTCACCATGTGGCTTTGGCTGTATGTGAACTCATAGACTTCCTCCATAGAGATGGAAACCCCTGCCTTCCATACATCGCTACAACTGGAGGTTTATTTTCTTTGAAGGTTCATAACCTGACTGTCATTCTCAGTTTGATCACAGTTTTCAAAAACCCTGGAACTTTTTCTTCCTATCTCTTTCACATTTTTTCCTGGTGTGGTGGCACCCGTTTGAAATACCATCATTTGAGAGGCTGCCGTAGGATTCCTGAGTAGGAGTTTGAGACCAACCTGGGTAATATGCTAAGGAGACCCTCCCTCAAAGAGCAGGAAGAGGAGAAGTAGGATGAATCCTGTTTGGAATGGAGTACATGTCTATAATCTCATCAATTTGGAGGCTGATTCAGGAGGATCACAAGTTCAAAACCATCCTGGCAACTTAGCAACTTAACAAAATAAATGAAGTATGTCCTCTTGGTAGAACCTGTTCTACCTACCATATGGCCTCGCACCATGGGTTCAGTCTGGGGTTAGCACCAATGAAACCTAATACGCAAATTTCCCTTAAAGGAGGGCTGGTGAGATGGCTCAGCAGGTAAAAGCACTGACTGTTCTTCCAAAGGCCCTGAGTTCAAATCCCAGCAACCACATGGTGGCTCACAACCATCCATACTGGTACATCGGAAGACAGCTACAGTGTACTTATTTATAATAAATAAATCTGTGGGCCAGAGCAAGCAGAGGTCCTAAAGTCAATTCCCAACAACCAGATGAAGGCTCACAACTATCTGTACAGCTATAGTGTATATAAAAAAATTCCCTTAAAGGAGAGCAGGGCTTAACCAACGATGAGATAAGAAAGTTTCATCTTTGCCAGGAGAGCCCTGGGAGTCCCATCTGTGATGGCATAGAGCCCCATGGGTGGCCTCTCTAGGGATATTACCAAGATTTGGATAATTACATGGATGTGGCTTTTTTTTTTTTTTTGGTTTTTTGAGACAGGGTTTCTCTGTGTAGCCCCAGCTGTCCTGGAACTCACTCTGTAGACCAGGGTGGCCTCCAACTCGGAAATCTGCCTGCCTCTGCCTCCCAAGTGCTGGGACTAACGGCGTGCGCCACCACCACCCTGCTTCAATGTGGCATTTTTATTGCTAGCTCTTTGAAGAACCTTGCAACTTGGTGAGCTTTAAATATTACCAGACAAACCAACAGATACAACAATATTTCCCTCTTACCATAAAGAACTTCAGAGGGGCCAGGGGGTGGTGGCGCATGCCTTTAATCCCAGCACTTGGGAGGCAGAGGCAGGCAGATTTCCGAGTTCGAGGACAGCCTGGTCTACAGAGTGAGTTCCAGAACAGCCGGGGCTACACAGAGAAAAGCTGTCTGGAAAAACCAAAACAAGAAAAAAAAAAAAAAGAACTTCAACTACAGTCTGCTCCTATGGCAAGGGCTAGCCTATCCCCTGACAAGGACAGAAAACTGCAGGTCTCAGGAACCAATGAGGCCACTGCCTTCAAGCTATCATCCAGCCTAATCCTCCCTGGAGCCCCAGAGATAGTTGTTATTATTCCATTCTTACAAGTAATTAAACTAAGGCTCAGTCTTTTGCCCAAGGTCACAGGCTTGCCAGGTTAATTCCATACTGGAACAATCCATCCTCTACCTCCAGGGCCCACAGCTCAATAGCCAGCCAGCCCCTGCCCCACCCCTAGAGTTGTGCCCTTGAGATACCTTCCAATTTAACACACTGGAGAGTCCTCTATTTCCTATCTCTTTCTATACAAACTACCAATCCAGGCCCTCCCTTGCCTCTCACCTGACTTTCACCTGCTTTCCATGGCCTCCTGACTCTAATCTTGCCCTACCTAGGTTAATCTTGTGGATCCCCATTGGATAATGTCATATCTGCATCTTCTCCCTGCAGATCAGCTGCTTTCCTGCTCTGTTGTGCTCACAACCTTCCAGCTCCATTCCCCCTTTCATTGTAGATTCTTTCCAGGGGTACTGTGTGTGTGTGTGTGTGTGTGTGTGTGTGTGTGTGTGTGTGTGTGTTAAACCTCAATTCTCCTTTCACACTAACAAGCACAGGGGACCTGGAGCACATCACTTCACTGTTCAGATTTTCCATAGACACCGAAGATTTTGACATCTCCCTAAGTTCCTTATAACAGCCCTAAAGATCTGTGTCATATTTGCAGTGGGTTGGTCTTGGGATTCCTTGGGCCTTTGGAAGGAAAGCAGGCTAACAGGGACTCTAGTGTTGTATATTCGAAGCAGATGTGTACATTGAATCCTTGACTGTTATGCAGTAAATATTTGCAAGGCCTACTGCATTCCATGTTTTGTGCTAGTCTGGTATGGCACTTACATTCCTCCTTCTGAAGGGCTTAGCTGGAGCAGACAGACACTAAAACAATCAAATTCCAGCAGCACCGTGGTAGGGCACCTGCCTGGCATGTTCAGCATCCTAACACTTGATCCTCAGCAGGAGTAAAGGTGTACATCAATTCATTCTAAAATTAATGTAAAACTGAGGGCTGAGTGTGGGGCTCACCTACCAGGAAGAACACTCTCCTCCACAGAGGAGGATCTGGGCTCCATCTCCTGCCAGCAGAGTATGAACTGGCTGTGATGGTGTGCACTTGTAGTCCTGGAACTCACTCTGTAGACCAGGCTGGTCTCGAACTCAGAAATCTGCCTGCCTCTGCCTCCCAAGTGCTGGGATTAAAGGCATGCGCCACCACCTCCCCATCCCAGTTCTGGTTTTATATTGAGGCCAGCCAGGTCTAGTGATGAAACCCTGCCTCAAAGGGAAGTAGCAATCTTTCCTGCTTCTTTTATTCAGATTACCTACTTTTGTTTTTATGTGGTTTTGCTTGTTTGTTTTCATGACAGGGTTTCTCAGTGTGACCCTGGCTATCCTGGAATTTGCTCTATATACAAGTTGGCCTCCAACTCAGTCCACCTGCCTCTGCCTCCCAAGTGCTGGGATCAAGAGCGTGTGCCACCACTACCCAGCTGTTTTTGTTGTTTCATTGGTTTGTGTGTGTGTGTGTGTGTGTGTGTGTGTGTGTGTGTATCTGTGTGTCTGTGTCTGTGTTTGTTTGAAGTTACAACCTGAGAGGCTCTTCTGTGCTCCTAATGTCATTTAGGAAGCTGGAACTCAGACCCAGGGGACAGCTTCATCATTCAGCAGACACCAGAGCGTCCAGAATTTAAAAAGGAACTATTTACTGGCGGGGACTATTTTCCTGAACAAATCCAGAATTGGGGGGAAGTTTGTCAGTTTGTTTTGTTTGAATTAGTGTCTCCTAACTCAGGCTAGCCTCGAACTTCTGGAAGCGGTGCAGAGTGTCTTTGAATTTAGATCCACCAGGGATAACTGGTGAGCGTTACCACGCCCAGTTATATAGGCCACTGAACTACATTCCCAGGCCCAGAACTGGCTTTAAAACCAAAACTAGAATACAGTTTTCAAGGAAGCAACTCGGGTCATGTTTTGTCCTAAATAGCACAAGCCTGAAGCACAATTCTGTTGGGAAAGAGCTCTGCAGGCCTGGGAATGGCATTCCTCCAGGCCTGAGAGAATCTACCACTGGGTCTGCGTGAGGCCCCATCTGGGCAGCTGGCTGTTTATGGTCCCCAGCTCACAAAGAATCCAAAGATACCGATTAGGCCAGAGAAGTGCAAAAACAAGGCTGGGGGTGATGAAATATGGATGCTTTGCTAAAGAAATTAGGACTCTTTTTTTGGTTGGTTGGTTGATTTTTTTCCTCCAGAGGGGAGAAAAACAGCTTATTTTGTGAAACATAACAGTGAGAGCCCTGAAAGGACCAGCTAAGGGACTATTAATATTTATAGGGGAAAAGTTGGTGTTAGCACAATGACAGGGACCTTGGGTGGCCCCAGGGGACTGTGATAAGATTTTGGAACTTGTGTTGGTATGGGGAAAATACTCCACTTTGCTAACTGTGAATTAGAATTCCACCTTCCCTACGAAGACAAGGCGTAACTTCAGCAATGCTTATCACTTTATTAACCACCAAAATCACAAATATTTTAATATTAGATTCTGTTACTGTGGAGATACATTTACAAGGATTGCTTCTTTAAAATAAGCAGTTAGGGACTCAGTGGTATAGCTGTGTTAAGAGTACTTGCATGAGTCCCTGGGTTTAGTCCCCAGCAGAGTGAACACACACACACACACACACACACACACACAGGCACACCCACACACATACTGACATTAAATACAGCAGCACTTAGTTTGTTCTGACAATCACAGACAAACAACAATGAGATTTTCCTCTCCTGTCTTTTGTTTAGTTTTCCATTTGCTTTTGGTTTTCCAGACAGGGTTTCTCTATATATCCCTGGCTGTCCTGGAACTCACTCTGTAGACCTGGCTGGCCTCTAACTCAGAAATCTGCCTGCCTCTGCCTCCTGAGTGTTGAGACTAAAGGTATGCGCCACCACACCTGTATCCCTCTCCTGTCTTTAATATAACCATCCAAGTAATAGGTCTCAGGCATACAATCACAACCAAGAGAGAACACAAACCTTTGGGGCTCCGTGGCCACTTAGTGTATGAATTGTGGAGGTGAATAGTCAAGAGGCCAAAACTCCCAGGGTAGGGAAAAGAAAGAGAGATACTTGGAAGAGGACCAGCCCTAGAGATGCATGGTGGATCTGATGGAGTCCTAGTGGGTCATCAGCATAGGCCATGAGGAAAGCACCTGGGGCTGGGGACGAACCACAAGAGCAGCCCAGGGATCAAAAGGAGAATTTCACTCCACCAGAATATCTGAGAGGAAAACTCTGTCATTCATGGGTCACCTGATAGAGTAGGGCAAAGTAAGCCCCAGAATAAAGGATTTTCTTGTGTTTATTAACAATAGTTACAGATGACCTCAAAGGCGGGAATAGACAAACTGTGTGGAGGGCCAGCCAGTTAGTAGTCACAGCCCTGGAATTGTTGCAGCAGCTCCACTCCGCAACTGTAGCATGCAAACACCTATATAGAGTGTTTGGTTTTCCTCTCCTGTCTATGTTATAAATAGTGGATATACATTGTATTTATATACACTTAATTTTTTATTTAATTTTCACAAGCCACAAGATTATTATTTGTCTGCTATTTCTTACCGTTTAAAATATAAAGATCATAAACAATAGAAAAGGAGATGGCAGGGATGCTTTAGGTGTGTACACTAGGGGTTTGCTCACTTTTGATTTTTTTTATTTTATTTATTTATCTTATGTATATAAGTTCTCTGTAAACTGTCTTCAGGTAGACCAGAGGGCATTAGATCCCATTACATATGGTTGTGAGCCACCATGTGGCTGCTGGGAATTGAACTCAGGACCTCTGGAAAAGCAGTGAGTGCTCCTAACCATTGAGCCATCTCTCCGACCCCACTTTTGATTTTTTTTTTTAATCAATTATTTAGAATTAAGTATAACAGAACAAGGCACAGAAATCATTGAGAGCATACAAAAATGCTAAGCTTAAGGCTCGGGATGCAGGTCAGTAGAGAGCTTGCCTAGCATTCGTGAGCCCCTGTGTTTCGTCCCTAATGCTGTATTAAATGACCATAGTGGCCAATGCCTGTAATCCCCAAGTTTGGAAGGTAGGGGTGGCAGGAGCAGAAGTTTAAGACCATCCTCTGCAATACATCAAGTTCAAGGCCAATCATAGAGATGGAGAACCCTGCCTCAACAACAACAAGGACATTAACAAGGTCTGATGTCAGAGCAAAATGTCCCAGGTATGCAAAGAAACAGAAAAACACGGAAATAGACCCAGAAATAACACAAATGACGATATTAGCCAATAGGCACATCAAAAAAGCTATTGAGTTGAGATGGTGAGATGGCTCAGCCATTTAAGAGCACTGACTGCTCTTCTGAAGGTCATCCCAGCCACAACATGGTCATCCCAGCAGCCACATGGTGGCTCACAAACTTCTGCAGATGACCTCAGATCTTGTAGTGAGTAGGGCCCAAAGCAAGAGAAAGGGAAGGGGGGAAAAAAAGAAAAAGCTATTGAGTACAGACACGGTATGTCCATAAAGGTAGAAGAAAACATGAGAATGTGAAGCTCCACAGAGGAAAAAGTTGGCTCAATTCAAATCTTTAGAACTAAAAAGGATATTGACAATGGAAACCACCTTGGATGGATGTATTGGTTGGTTAGTCTTGTCAGCTTGGCATAATACAGGAAGATCATCTCAGGGTTTGTCTAGACCTGGTTGCCCTTTGGATGAGTCTAAAGGACTTATTTTGATTGCATTAACTGAGATGGGAGGACCTGCCCACTGTGGTTCATGCTATTCAGGGGATCCTGGTCTCTGGGATGCTAGCTGAGCAGGCATCAATTTATTCTGTACTCTTGATTGTAGGTGTGACAGGACTAGCTGCTTCCAGCTCCTGCCTGCCACCTTGAATCCCTGGATATGATGGACTATAACCTAGAATTGTGAGCCAAATAAGCCCCCTCTCCTTTGGCTTGTTTTCATCTGGATATTTTATCACAGCAACAGGAGAAGGAAACTAAGACAGTGGGGTTGACTGCAGATCAGATCCCAAGGTAGAAAGAAGAGGGATGAGGTCCAAGTTATGATAATAGAAATGCACATTGAAGATCAAAAATTCAGGTGACAGCAGATGCTGGCAAGATTGTGGAGAAAGAGGAACACTCCTCCATTGCTGGTGGAATTGCAAGCTGGTGCAACTTCTCTAGAAATCAGTTTGGCGGTTCCTTAGGAAATTGGACATAGTATTACCTGAGGACACAGCTATACCACTCTTGGACATATACCCAGAAGATGCTCCAACATGTAATACGGACACATGCTCCACTATGTTCATAGCAGCCTTATTTATAATAGCCAGAAGCTGGAAACAACCCAAATGTCCCTCAACAGAGGAGTGGATACAGAAAATGTGGTACATCTACACAATGGAGTACTACTCAGATATTAAAAACAATGAATTTGCCCCGGGTGGTGGTGGCACATGCCTTTAATCCTAGCACTTGGGAGGCAGAGGCAGGTGGATTGCTGAGTTCAAGTCCAGCCTGGTCTAAAGAGTGAGTTCCAGGGCAGCCAGGGCTATACAGAGAAACCCTGTCTTGAAAAACAAAAACAATGAATTTATGAAATTCTTAGGGAAATGGATGGATCTGGAGAATATCATCCTGAGTGAGGTAACCCAATCACAAAAGAACACACATGGTATGCACTCTCTGATAAGTGGATATTAGCCCAGAAGCTCAGAATACCCAAAATACAATCCACAAACCACAAGAAACTCAAGAAGACAAAGACCCAAAGTGTGGATGCTTTGTTCCTTCTTAGAAGGGGGAACAAAATACCCATGGAAGGAGTCACAGAGACAAACTATGGAGCAGAGACTGAAAGAAGGACAATTCTTAGGACAAACAACAATATGAACTAACTAGTACCCTCAGAGCTCCCAGGGACTCAACCACCAACCAAAGAGCACACATGGTGGGACTCATGGCTCCAGCTGCATATGTATAGCAGAGGATGGCCAAGTCGGTCATCAGTGGGAGGAGAGGCCCTTGGTCTTGTGAAGGTTCTATGCCCCAGTGTAGGGGAATGCCAGGGCCAGGAAGTGTGAGAGGGTGGGTTGGTGAGCAGGGGGAGGGGGGAGGAAATAGAATTAGTTTTTTGTTTTTGATATTTTTTCAGAGGGGCAACCAGGAGAGAAGATATCATTTGAAATGTAAATAAAAAAATATCTTAAAAAAAAGAAGAAAAGAAATGCAGGGGAGAGGCAGGGGTGGGAGGTAAGGGATAGAGTGGGGACTAGATGAGAGTGTAAGAAAGAGCTGATGCTCCGGCAGCCTCTGCATGCACTTAGACTTCCCAGAGAACACAGGAAAACGGGGGAAAATGTTTGATGAAATAAAGTAGTGTTTATTTAAAGCTGCTACTAGCACTTACTGTTAACAAAAACTTACCTATCACTTTCACGTCAGTGTTTCAGTAACTACCTCTTCAATGAAATTTATTCTCTTGTAAGCCTATACTTTTAATATTTTTGTTTATTTATATTTAAACAATGTCTCATGAAGCCCAGGCAATCCCTAATACTCCTGCTGCCATGTCTTCTGTGCCGTGATGGGCTGCGCTCTAAAACTGGGAGCCAAAATACACCCTTTCTCCTTAAATTACATTTGTTGAGTATTTTATCATGGCAACAAGAAAAGAAGCAAGACAAGATGTGTAGGGGAGATGAGTTTCAAGTGTATATGTTATTTAACAGTTTCTTCTGAGTTTAAAATATTCCATCCTACAGGAAGCCCCTTAATCAGGAAGGTAAACAACTCAAATAGCTTCTGGAAGTCCCTGAAACTAACCAGATTCACTGCCAGAGTCAGCAATAAAAGCCAAGAATCCCTCTCAGAGGAAGGAAGTCAAGTTGCAAAGAAGATTCTCAGACAAGCTGAGCTGCTGAAGAAAGGAGAAAAAGCTGCAAAGCCGACTCTGAGACCACACCATCTGCCTGGAAGCAGCAGAAACCAGCTGAGCTGCCTGGAAGAGATTTAGACCAGAGTTGCTTAGAAGGACTCTCCGATCTTTTGAGCTATCTGTGGGTTGTGCGGCATGTTCCAGGTCCCCGGCTTTTGTGAGCCTGTCACCCATGCTGGGGTGGACCTTGGTTGTCTTTGAGTCATCTCTGGACCTATAAGGAACCCTCATGCATATTCCTGTAACCCCAATAAAACTCATTGGTTCACCAGGTTGGACTTTGGTGGTATCTGTGGGGGATCCCTACCTGGGGTGAGTCCATGTGTGGTTGCATCTCCCCAGGAAGAGCTTTGTCACACAACGGTAGACCCTTGGAAGGTTATATCAGAAGAAAATGTAACTAACATGAGTAAAACTCCTTCCAGACCTTTAGTACTTCGCATCAGTGAGAACTCACCTGAAAACATTTTGCATCTGTTAGTAGATTCATCCAACAGCTTTGGGTATAGAAGAGGAAACTGATGCTTGGTGACAATCTGTTCTTGGCCAATGTCAAACAATAGGGCTGAACTAGAACTATCCACACCCACCCACACCTTCACTCTAAAGCAGGAACCATTATGTTGATGATGTAGAAGAAAGAGCTAGCTGGGTGAGACAGGCCACAGAACAAATGTGGAACCCCCCATCCCCAGCAACTCTGGTCCTTTCGTGGAGGGATTCCCCAGCTTCTCTGACTACTTCCTTTTTTTCTTTTTGTAAGGTGAACTTAGTCTATGGTGCCCTAGGAAGAGCCCTAGGGTAATGAGGAATGGAAGACAGACACATCCCAGCCCTCTGTCCTGTATTTGCCAATACCTATTCAGATACTTCTGGAATCTTGTTTGTTTGTTTGAAGGTATTGCTGTGTAATCCAGGCTACCCTTGAAAGCTCGATGCCCTTCCTCTGCCTCTGGAGTGCCCTTAGGACCTTCTCTTGGTTCTCTGATTAACTGAGGGTGTAAAGCTGTATGTTTTAGGTTCTAAGCTGAATTTCGTTGCAATCAGTATCTGCTTGTCATCTCCTAGACAAGAAAGGGGATTTCTCCATCACCAAAGGGGAGAGAATAGCCTACACCGATGATAGACTCCTGCCAGATGTCAGAGCAAAACCATGACTACATCATCCAAGGTATGGTGGACCACTGAAAAGCAAAGCGCCAGCCCCTTACTACAGTGATCCACTGGATTATAAACATAAGATCTTCATTGTGATTTCTTCCCTTCCTCCCCTCCCTCCTCCCTCCAGCTGCCTGTGTCAATCCCAGCCAAGCCTAGGTCAGAACCTCTTGAAGTCCCAGTTCTGAGGTAGACACAGCATTCCACGCCCTACCCTGAAAGGACTCCCTAGTGCTCAGGCTCACAAAGTAATGAAACTCTCTTTCTCAGAGCAATGTGAGAGGCTCATGCTGCTAGATGCAGCCTTTCCTCTGAGCTCTTGGGGGCTCTGCTGCATTCTCTCATCTAAGTCATGTGTGTCCCCAACACATTAAAGTTTCTCACAGTTAGACCCAGGATCTCTTCATGAGCCACTTGAAGTGCTGGTGAGAATGCAGACTCCCAGGCCCACCCTAAGCCCAGTATCTAGACTCCTGGGGCAGAAGGGCCCAGGGTTCTGCACATGTCCCAGATGATGTCAAAGTGTACCAGAGTAGACTCATGTTTGGTTGATAGAGCCACACAGAGCACAAATATGCAGACAGCCACTCACAAATTTTAAACTTTATATTCTTTTCTTAAATCTACTTTTTAGTCAAAATATGATTATGTCATTTCCCTTTCTTTCATCCCTACAACCCCTCCAGTGCCTCCTCAAGTTAATGGCTTATTTAAAAAATTATTATTACATAGATAGATAGATAGATAGATAGATAGATAGATAGATAGATAGATAGATAGATAGACAGATAGACAGACAGACAGACAGACAGACAGACAGACAGGCAGGTAGGTAAGATGTTCTAAGTGTAAGAGCTCAAAAGGCTGTGCAGTGACACACTCTTTTAATCCTACCTAGCACTTAGGAGGCAGAGGAAGGTAGATCTCTAAGAGTTCCAAACCAGTCAGGTTTATATAGTGAGACTTTGTTGAAAGAAAGGTAGCAGGTATGTGGAGTGATTGTCCAGTGGTTAGGGACTTCTTACTTACAAGGGACCTAGGCCTAGCTCCCAGCAACCACATGGTAGCTCACAAACACCTGTAATTCCAGATCCAAAGGATCTGACACCCTCTTCTGACCTCTGAGGACACAAGGTATGTACACAGTGTCCTACATATGCAAACAAAACACACCCATAAAATAAAATAATCTTTTCTTGTTGATTTGAGACAGGATCTGGCGCAGTAGCCTTGGCTGGCCTAGAACTCACAGAGATCCGTATGCCTCCCTAGTTCTGGAATTTTAAAATGTGTGTCAGCACACCCAGCCACTAATCTATTTTTTTTTAATATCCTTAGATAAATATGAAGCATTGGGTACTCTGTCTTCTTCTTTTAACTTCTACTTTTTCCTCTTTGTTTTTTTTTTCTTTCTTTCTTAACATCCAGATGAGTTGAAGGACTCCCTCCCAATCTGATTGATGAATCTCTCTTGAACAAGTAAAATTTCACCATATGGCTTGGGCTTGATGGCTCTCCTGGGAGCATCTTTTCACATCTGTCTCCCAGGGCCCAGCCTCGAGTGAAGTCTCAGTAAAGACAAGGAGAAAAAGATACCTTTCACCCCTCCTCACCAAACCAAACTTGGTGTCATGCGTGTTGGAAGTGTGGAAGCCTAAATGTGTTATGGTTTGAATAGGAAATGTCTCATGCGCACACCCAAGTTGAAACACTTGGTTCCCACTTAGTGATACCGTTTTAGGAAGCTGGCTGGAGGAAGTCTATCTTCTGGTTCCCTCCTGTGTTTCCTACTTCCTGATCTAGTGTGGATGGATAGTGTAGTGTAGATAGGAGTCACTGCCACGTGGTCCTGCTTCCTTCCAAGAGTCCTGCCTTCCCGGCTATGGGAGACAGGTACTTCTAGATGAGACCTCCAGTCACCCATGCACTCAGAGTGAGGCTCAGTTAATATTTGTGTATGTGTGTGTGTTGAAGTCTCCAAGACTGTGCTTCCTGACCACCCATTGTTCAAGAGTCCCCATCAGACTTCTAGCGCCGCTTGTGCCTTATTAGCTTAATTGTTCTTTTTTTTTTTTTTTTTTTTTTTTTTTTTTGGTTTTTTAAGACAGGGTTTCTCTGTGTAGCCCTGGCTGTCCTGTAACTCACTGTAGACCAGGCTGGCCTCAAACTCAGAAATCCGCCTGCCTCTGCCTCCCAAGTGCTGGAATTAAAGGCGTGCACCACCACCACCTGGCTACGCTTAATTGTTCTGAAAGACATTAATTTGTTCACTTTTGAAAAGCCTCCTCCTAACTGATAACACACCTGAAATCACCACAGTTGGTTGTTGGGAATCCTGGAAGGAACCCCATGCTTCATGAATGCTAGGTAAGCATCCTACCAAGTTCTAGCTCCAGTCAGGCATTTTTGAGGCACTTAACATCCTCTGGCTGTTTGCTGGAGGGTTCTTGCAGGGCTAGGGGCCCAAAACTTCCCTACTTACCAGGGCTCTCCCATGACCCTCCCTCTGTGCCCTACCCAGCACTAAAACTAAGAAGTCCCTTGACAGCCGGGTGGTGGTGGCGCACACCTTTAATCCCAGCACTTGGGAGGCAGAGGCAGGTGGATTTCTGAGTTCGAGGCCTGCCTGGTTTACAGAGTGAATTTCAGGAAAGCCAGGGCTACATAGAGAAACTCTGTCTCGAAAAATCAAAAAAATAAAAAGAAGTCCCTTGACAGTGCACCGATGCCAGCAGGAAGGAAGCTTTGGCTAGCCATCAAGCCACACTAAGCCCGCCCTCTGTGGCCAGCCAACAGCGCTTGACTTCCACAAAGAGTGGTTTGTGCTGACCAGTGAGTGCATCTGAGTTTCACACGAGAAGCCTGAGCTGGACAAATGCCATGATGGGGCTCCCACCCTGGGTCACATCACCAGAGCTCAGTCTTGAGTTCCAGACAGCCTCCTGATAAGTAAGCATGAGCTCACCAGCATGTCCCTATCTGCCTGTGTTGAAGCAGGTGACATCCTCTACCAGCCTTGGGCACTTCACAAGGAGAAGACAGCTTGAGTCCCAGGAGCCCTTGGAGCTACATATCTATGTTCCCCAGTGGGTCTGTTTGTCTTTGAAGTAATGTGTGACTTGTAGCAAGCACATGTCAAGGGAGGCTGTGTAATGCCAGCCAAAGAAAACAAGCTCAGGGGCGCTGACAGCTGGCTGGCAGTTTATGATTCACCTGAGGACAAACTGAAACCAGGCACATTTTGAGGGTCTGCCTCGGAGGAGGGTGCACTCAAGCCACAGATGGGCCTGTTCCCTGTGGGCCTTGGGGTTGCCACACGCCGTAGCTCACTTCAGCTTTGTGGGCATGGACACTCAGAAGCAAGGTTTGGGGAAGCAGAGTGTTCTTGGAACAGCTGGACGTTCAGAGGACACGTGCCAGTTTCAATCGTTGACTGGTGGTGACCTGAGCTGGCTTCCATTAGCTTCTCACCCAAGAGCCTTTAGCTGTGCGAAGAGTGGTCCTCTACTTTGCTTGCCTCTTGGAAATGTATCCAGCCAGGCTGAATCAAACACTGTACACAGAGACGGGGCAGAGCAGAGACAGGGCAGGACCTGTGGAACACAGCTATAATATCGGGTGGGAGCACATATAGCTGGAGCACTGCCCTGCTTTGAGAAAGCAGATGCCCTGCGTCTGAGTTTCTGGGGATGTAGGAAGACTGTTGCAAAGTACCAACTTGCTTCAAAACAGCCAGGATGCTGCTATGCACCTCAAAAGTGTCAGATAAATACTGGAGAGCTTGGTACAGTACTTACCTTAGGTTCCTTCCAGTAACTTAAGTGTAGGCAGGGAGGAATCAGGACAGGACTGGAGTATTGTGTCTTGGCTGTAGGCTAGATCCCCAGTGTGGCTTTCTGGCAAGTGGTGAGTAGTGACTTTTTTTTTAATTATTCACTTTACATTCCAATATCAGCCACCTCTCCTCTTCTCCTCTGAGAAGGGGGAGCCCCTCCCCACGTCATGTGTGTGTGTTTGTCTATGGGGTTGGTGGGGCAGCACATCAAGTCACTGCAGGACTAGCTGCATCCTCTCCTATTGCACTAGGCAAATGGGATCCACAGGCAGGCAACAACAGATTCAGGGACAGCCACCACTTCAGTTGTTGAGGGACTCCACAGGAAGACCAGGCTCTACACTTCTGCTACATATGTGCAGGGGGCCTAGGTCCAGCCCATATTTGCTCTTTGGTTGCTCAGTCTCTGGGAGTCCCCCAGAGTCCAGGTTAGTTGCCTCTGTGGGTCTTCCTGTGGAGTCTCCGTCCTCTTCCGGTCTCTCAGTCCTTTCCCCAACTCTTCCACAAGACTCCCCAGCTTCCATTTAATTCTTGGCTGTGGGTCTCTGTATCTGTTTCCATCAGCTGCTGGGGTGGAGCCTCTCAGAGGACAGTTATGCTAGGCTCCTGTCTGCAAGCATAACTAAGTATCATTAATAGTGTCAGGGATTGGTGCTTGCCCATGGGGTGGGTCTGAAACTTGGTGAGTCATTGCTTGGACACTCCCTCTGCCAGTGTACATCTTGTAGGCAGGACACGTTTTGAGTGGAAGGGTGGGTGGGTTGCTGTCCTTATTTCTCCTCTGGGAGTCCTGCTTTAGAAAGTGGCCACTTCAGCATCCATATCCCGCACTGTCCTGGCACTCCAACCTATGCTCTCTCTCCTCTGCTCTCCCTACACCCGATCCCCTCCTCCTCACTCCCCTCCCTATGCCCCTCCCCACCTCCTCTCCCACCCAGCTCTCTCCCTCCATCCACCTTCAATGTCTATTTTATTTCCCCTTCTGAGAAGGATTCAAGCATCCCTCCTTGGTCCTTCTTGTTACTTGGCTTCTTTGGGTCTGTTGATTGGTAGCATGGTTATCCTGCACTTTATGGCTAATAAGTGGTGAGGCCTGGACGAAGGTCTTTAGCTCTTAGAATAAGTTGTGGGTACCTCATCGCTTTCTGGCTTCCATGTTCCAAGACGTGGTGTTTCCTTCCTGTTGTTATCCACACTGAGGTGACACAGCCAAGGAGAGAGCAGGACTCATTCTGACAATTCTTTTAGTGTCGAGAACGGGGAACTAAATAAACTTTTTTGCCTTATAAAATTAGCTTGTCTGAGGTATTTTGCTGTAGTAAAGAAAAGCAAACGGGTAGGTTAATTGTGTATATAAAATATTTTAATAGATTTTATAAATGTATACACAAAATAATGTAATAAATGTGCTTTCCCACAAAACGTGATCTTTTTCAGGTTTATTATGAAAGGTCAAATTGTGTTTCCAGGTCAGTAGAACCCTTCAGGAACAGTACTCAGGAAATATTTTATGGCTTGACTCGGCAATGAAAAAGGACTGATTTGGAGAAATGAGAACAGCCAACATAAGCCCAGAAGCTGCACCCCAGAAAAAAGGATTAGAAGGACAAAGATCAGATAAGTGAGCACACGGGGTCCTCTTGGGGGTTCCAGCAGAGGGACCCAGAGACAGCACTGAAGACACAGTCTGAGTCTTCCGGGTCTGTAGAAATGTTAGACGTGTCCCGTGGCCCATTTAGGAAAGAGAAAATGAAGGGAAAGCAGAGAAGAGATGAGAAAAAGGCCGAAGCATAAGAAAAAACGATCCAGGGACAGGTAAGTCACTGAAAATCTGGAAGGAAGCTGTGCTGAGAGTTAATAAAATTTCCAAATCTGAAAAGGGCCAGTGCGGGGCCGATGGGGGGTTGGGGGAGACTGAACGGAATTGGTTGTGCTGGCTTAGTTACCCTTGTCTCGGGGCGTGGGGAGGGGGGGCTGGACTCAGCTGTGCTGTGCTGGTCTTAGTTACCTTTGTCACCGCTGTGACTAAGCACCTGACAGAAGAACTCAAGGAAGGAAGGAAGGGTTTATTTTGGCTCAGGGCTCTGGCAGGGGAAGGCGTGGCTACAGGCGTGTGTGAGGCAGCTGGTGAAGCTTCACCTACAGTCAGGAAACTGAGAAGAGAAACAAGGGCGCTCCATTGCTGTTCACCTTCTGAGTCACTCCAGCACCCCAGCCATGGAACGATGCCAACCGCATCCCAGGTGGGTCTTCCCGGCTCCGTTAGCCCAATCTGTAAAACCCCTCACATGTGCCTCGAAGTCTGTTTCTATGGTGAATCTAAGAGCCACTGATGGAACAAGATGCTACATCATAGCTCCCCTTTCTTGCCAAGGAGGACAACAAAAAGCCACTGTGAGCTCAGCTCTGTGGCAGATGGGAGATGGGAAGAGGGACAGTGGTACCTGTAGCAGGAGGGGCAATCGGATTTTTCCCCTGCAGGAAAGAGACGGCAGCACCGAGGCAGGCATAGTCATCAGACTTGTACACCTGTTAAAAGTTTCTTATCATCTCTACACAGCTATCCATCCCAAACCGCTAGAGGACAAAACAGAGCGTGGACTGGAGTTCTTGAATGGGGGGGCGGGAGGGGAGGAAAGAAACAAAATAAAAAGCAAAAGAAAGGACATGACTGCTTCTAGGTATGAAGGAAGAGAAAGTTTATTGTAGATATGAGAGAGAACATAGCCAGAGACAGACACATCCTGGAGAATCCAGAGTGCTCATGATTCTGAGTCATGCAGAGAGATGGAGAGGGATCCTGGCAGTGGTGGTGCACGCCTTTAACCCCAGCACTTGGGAGGCAGAAGGAGATGGATTTCTGGGTTCAAGGCCAGCCTGGCCTACAGAGTGAGTTCCAGGACAGCCAGGGCTACACAGAGAAATCCTGTCTCAAAAAACAAACAAACAAAAGACAAACAAACAAACAAAAACAACAAAAGACTGAGAGATTGAGATGGAGAGGGGAACCAAGTACAGTAGCTGGAGGTCAAAGGTACACAAGGGGGCAGGTAACCAAAATGTCTAGATTATATAGCAAAGAGCTTCTATGGGGTGGTGGGGTGTTAGAGGGCAGCTCAGCCCCTGGGCTGGAGAGCTGAGGGTGGGGCATGCCAGCCATACCCTGTAACTGGTAGGGACTGAGGGATGCTGGGAGAACTTGAAGCTAGGTACTCTTTTATCTATTCAATAAGCACCTCCTCCACTTGTCCTGGATTGAAACTAAACAGTTCTGGAGTAGCATCTCCCAGCATTGTATGACCAGTCATGGGGTAGGAGTGAGTCTCTACTTGTGAACTAAGAGTGGAAGGGTCTTTTGAATGCCTCAGGGTAACCATGGAGTCAGATGGTGCAAGGCCATGTACCACCTTCTGTCCAGAGGGCTCTTGTAGCGCAAAAAAGAACTTAAAACATGGGCGTGGACTCCTAGGGAGAAACTACAGTTCACTGCCAGGCCCCATTAGCAGCCCCTTATCCTGAGACTCAGTGTTCATCAGTGGGATCAGGTAGGGCTAGCGCAGAACCACCCACACAGGCCAGGGAAAGTGTCCCTCCTGGCCCTGGTTTCCAAGATGACCACCGAACAGATTCATCTGTCAACAGGTGTCCAACTGCACCTGTGAGCAGAAGCCTTTGGCCTCTCAACTTGAATGTGCAGGGATTTGAATCAGCTCTTGAAGCAATATTCAAGCAGAGACTTTCCCCTCAGCTGGAGATAAATACAAACCACACAGGAGGCCCTGACTTCAGGAGGGAGTTGGAAGAGACAGCAAGCTGCTGCAAGGGAGGGCAGAGGGGGGCAGGCGGTGGAAGGTGGGAGGGATCACCCAACCTGAGAACACACAACTTCCTCTTCAGAGTCAAAACACTAAGAAAGAGCTGAAAAGCAGGCCAGAAAGAACCAAGGAAAAAAAATAGAGGAAGAGAGAATTTCCACGGAAATTACTGAGTGGAAAACCCTTGACTTGATCTCACTGGCCCATCCCAGCCTTGGTCCAACCTCGAGGTTAAAAGAAGGTGATTTGAGAACCGGGTAAAGAGTGTAGTTGATCAGAGGAAGAAGTTGCAAATGAAAGAGGTGCAGTAGGATCTGAATTTCGAGAAAAGCTCATGGGGAGTTGTGTTCTGTAAGTAGAGTTTTGGGTGCTTGGTTAAAGGCTATAAAATGTTACGAATAAAAAGCAAAATGGCCAAAGACCTGAAAAGACTGAGGAAGCTCCAGCCATTCAGACTTTGGGAGGCGAGACCATCACCTGCTGCCGCCGCCACTGCTCCCTCAGCCAGGCCATCACCCTGCCCCCAGACTGAGCCAGGCTGGGGCTGCTCTTGGGTTTCTGTCAGCTCATAACATACTCAGTTTAGATGCTGCTGTTCTTGCTGATGACCCTCTCCCAGCTGTGCCCTTCCCTTTCTAGCTGTCCTCTGTCGCCTCCCACCTCCACTCCTGTCATTCCGCCAAACAAAGTCTCAGAAACTAAAGCCCTGGATTCTGGTTCCCTTGCCTGAGCTCTTCTATACTCTTTACACACACACACACACACACACACACACACACACACACAAACACAGAGATACAGACACACACAGAGACACGTGCACATACATACATACAGACACACACATAGAGAGACACATACATACATAGACAGACACACAGACACAGGCACATACAAACACAGACACAGACACACACAGAGACACAGGCATGCACACACACCACCACCATCTCCTCCTCTTCTTCCTCCTCTCCTTCCTCCTCCTCTTCTTCCTCCTCCTCTACCAACCTAGTTGACCCCTGTCCCCCACTATTGGTGTACAAGCCTGCCACCATGTTTGACTTTCTCTTAATGTGTGTGCTGGGGAATAGGAGTCAGGTCCCCATGGTTACCTCACAAGAACTTTACTGAGTCATCTCCTCCATCTCCCATTTATTTTTTATTTTATTTTATTTTTGGCTTTCTGAGACAGTATCTCACTATGTAGCTTTTCCTGGCCTGAGACTTCTCCACAGACCAGACTTGCCTCAAATCTGTAGCAGTTGCTCCTCTGCCTCTGTCTCGGTCTTAGCTTCCCACCACCCTGGCCTCCAGGAATGATGACAGGGCTGATGAGGAACAAACTGCCCAGCACCACCAACGAAAGTCCTTAGAAGCCTAGGGAAAAATCAGACATTGAAGTATAGCACATCATTTTGGAATCATAGCAAAGTGGGGTAGGTGGGACCAGCTATCCTACATCAGAAGTATAGCATATCACTTTGGAATCATAGCAAAGTGGTGGGGTAGGACCAGCTATCCTACATCAGAGACCAGGGTCCTGCCTCTATTGAACACACATCTAAGTACCTGGCATGGAAAGTGCTCTGTCCTGAGGCTCACAGTCTGGCAGGGGTGGTAAGCACATCTGGGCACAATTGGTCTTGTAAAGGACCCAGGACAAGTCTCAGGCATTACTATTAGTGCAGTGATACCTGTCCAGGAGCTCATTCTGCCTTTCCTAAGGAAGCATCGCTAGCTGGAGGTCCAGAGCAGAGTCCAGGCTCTGCTGTGCCCTGAGAAGAGAATACAAATGCTCAGCCCATGGAGTACGTTGCAGGGAGCCTGCATGCTACCTGTATATGGCACTAGGACCTGAGTGAGGTTTTTTCCCCCCAACGGAGAACACTGCTGAAGGCTCTTGGTACAGGCTTGGTAAGGGAGTGGTGATGGGTCCAACTCCTCCGTCGAAGTCACATTAACCAGTCTGCTTCCTTCACCCCACGGATGTTGTTCCCAAGAGCTCCTCACGCCTCCCACATGAGCATCCCCATCTCAGGAACTGTTTCCAGGGAAACGAACACAAGGCAAACCAGTCTTTCATAACTGCTATGTCTGTTCTACGTCAGCACCACTAGGGTCCCGTGGGAAGAATGAGCTAGCCTGGAAACCCCTATGCTTGCTTGTCATCTTGCACCTGGGGAGATGCACTAGAAAACTAGCCAAAGAGGACAGGAAGCCTAGGGGCCATTGCTAGCCTGTGGGGAGGAGGGGATCCCAGGATTTCCAGATTTGAAACACATCTTTTTTTTTTTTTTGCGTTTCCAGACACTGGGAACAGCTCTTACCATCCGGAAATTCGTCCCTACTTCAAAGCCAGAATCCCTCCTTCCTTAATGCATCCCCCACTTCCTTTCCCCCTTTCCTCATGTGGCTGTGTTCTTGCCAGCAAAGAAAGTTGAAAAGGAACAAAGGCATATGGTTTTCCTATTAAGACTGACACCCACGTGCGAGAGGAGCCAGAGGGAGGCGTTCAAATAAGGGCAACGGAAATACGTTTATGTGATACTCATTTTGTAGGCTGTTTTTTTAAAAAAAGCTTACCCAAAACAATGAGAGTTCTCCTTTGTTCCACTTATTAAATGTCTGGAATATTTAGAAAATACTGGAGACCCCTCTACAGAGAGGCAGGAGAATACAGAAGTCCCTGGATCTGGCTTATATCAAGTGGCTACAGACTTATTCTGGTGGTGCATGCCTGGAGTCTTGGCTACTCGGCAGGGTCAGGTAGTGGCAGGCACTTGAGCCTGGCCAGAGCCACAGTGGGAGAACCCATCCTATCCTACTTCAACCCTCCAAAGTCTTATTTCTGCCAGATATTAGCTGTGGACCTACCATGGTATACACTCAAAAGTCCCTACACTCAAGAGGCTGAAGCAGAGAGATTGTGAGTTTGAGACCAGCCTGGGCTACATAGAGTGAGAAACCCTGTCTCAAAAAAGCCAAGGGGCTGAGAGAACGCCATCTCAACCTCAGTGCTTGGAGAGCTTACTCTGCAAATCCAAAGATAAGAACTGGAGTTCAGATCCCCAGAACTCATCTAAATGCTGGGTGACAACAGTGGTGGCTTGTCACTGCCTTTGTAATCCTCAGCTTCCCCTGTTGGACAAAGGGCTTGTTCGCCTTTCTACATTCTATACAGGGTCCTTGCCTAGTGCGAAGGAGGTCCTGGCAATGGAAAAGAAAAGGAAGGGAGAAAGAGAGGGAGGAGGGAGAAGGGAGGAAGGAAGTGGGAGTTTACTCAAGCCCAGAGCTAGACCTCAGTTGGCAGAGTGCTCATCTAGCAGGGTCTTCCTTGTTTCTACCATACTGCATGCCCTGACTCCACCTTCCATCTCAGCAGAGGACGGGTTAGCGTTGCTGATGTCACCAGCACATCTAGCTGTTTTCTGTGAGTTCCGTAAGTTCGAAGGACAGTTTGGCAGGCTTTTGGGGCAAGCATCTTTACCTCCTGAGCCATCTCTCCAGCTCCTGCTTATGCCTGAAAATGTCTATTGTGCATAAAAACCTCATTTTCCTTACCCATTCTGCTGCTCATACAGTGTTACAATAAACATTGATTTGTAAGTGTCTCTGTGATTGGTTGATAGAGAAACTTCTGGTTAAATACCAAGAAGTGAGATAGCTGATCATATGGAATATCTATTTTTGTGTTTTGAGAAATGACAGGCTGACTTCCATAGTCAGCTTAGTTTACAGTCCCACCAGCAATGACTAAGGGTTCTCTTTTGCATCGTTTGTTATTTGTTTTCTTTATGACTGCCATTCTGAGCCGGGCCAGGTAAGGTAGTCCATGTAGATTCTATATGCATTTCTCTGAACGCTTTTGAAGTTGACTGTTTCTCATATGCTTATTGGCTATTTGCACTTCCGGTTTTGAGGTCTGTCTATTCATTTCTTTCGCCCATTTTAAATTGGTTTGTTTGCTTTCTTTGTCTTAGTTCTTTGCACATTGTAGATATTAATTCTCCATCAGATGTATAGCTGGTACAGATTTTCTCCTGTTTTCTAGGCTGTCTCCTTGATCCATTGTCCTCATTCCCCAGACTCATTTCTAAACACCCTAAGATGTGCATTGGCTCCTGGTGGTGGGGGAGTGGGTGGGGAGAGATGGGAGGTGTTGGTTGAAGCTGGCTCAAAGCCACCATCCCTGAACCTGCTGTGCATGTGGTCCCCTCGTCTTCCCTGAACACTCCTGTACAAATATTCTTGCCGATCCTTCCCAGGGCTCCACCGAACAGCATGTAGAGAGTGCTAAACGACTAACTTCGTCCCCAGTAGAACTACTCTGGGGCCCTAGAGAGCAGAGCTCCCCAGCTGTAAGTGGTGTGCACTCCAGGTGGAGTGGTGTGCAAGGCTGTGCCGGATGCTGCCCTCACGTTCACCTAACTGGTTGTGTTGGGGGTGTGCCACCTTCATGGGAGTTTGGTTGGGTTTCCTGTGGGTTCCCACGGGGATAGGCTTTTCTGGGAGGGGTCTGGTGCCACCTTCTCTCCCTGACCTGGTGACAACTCCACTCACTCCTCTGGAGGAGGCTTCAGTCATCAGTCCGTCTGGCTTACTCAGGGGAAGTCAGAGCTCATAATTATTCCACTAATCCTGGTGTGGTGACACAAGGCAGGTTGTTTTCTTAGCACGAGGCAAGGCCTGGGAGACCTTTGCTGATTGCAAAGTTGCCTGTATGGTCTTTGACAAGGAAGGGGACTCTTCCTTCCTGGGAACAGGGAGACATGGAGACATTGGAGGTGAAGAACCAGGTCACTGACAAACACTCTCTGGTCTCCAAGGGTTCCTGCACATTTTCTATGAGTTTTGAGGCTTCCCAAAGCTGAACTCTCTCCATCCATCATTTGCTTGGAGAGACTGTACTAGTCTATTCCACCTTCTGGGGACCTGCTATTGGGTTAGCATATCCTGAGACACTGGGCCTTTGGGCAAACACAAACATCAGAGTCCCCCTCCCTGAGCCCAGAGTACCTCTTTAAAAAATGGTCAGAAGCTTGCTGTCTTCCTCAACGATCCTCACTAACCAGCCCTCTGAGCTCAGGAATCCTCAGCTTATGCCAAATTGCTGGAAACCAGGTCACAGAGAAACCAGTTGGCAGAGAAAGACTGGAAGCCCTTCCCCACCTGGCTGGGCACTCTTCCAGAAGGTGCACAAGAGGACTTTAGGACGGTATGGCTAATGAATATGCCTCCTAAACAGACAGTGAAGGGGACAGAATACAGCACAACTTCTACCCCTGTGTGGGAAGAATCCAACAGCAATTGAATTCTGAATGTCTGTCATCCACAACTATAGGAGTCTGAGAGGCCACATTAGCCCTCCATTATCCAGGCCACATTAGCCCTCCATTATCCTTGTGGCCTCTTGGAAACTTCTCTCATCAATCTTTGACGTGTTCACTGAGCTGGCCTCTCACAGATGTCATATAGGAAGCCCAGTAATGATTGTTGCAGGAGCTGTGTCCAGCATTACTCAGAACCAAGTCCTCAGTGTTAGGATTTGTGTGGAGCCAGGAAACTAGCTTGGCATGCTCTCTCAGAAGTCCTGGACATCTTGAAGCCTCAGTTGCTGCGTCTGTGTAAACTTCCCACTGTAGAGAAAGACATCTAGCCCATCTCCTTCAGAAAGGCTGGGAAGTGGGAAAAACCACCCTCAGACTTGTGCAGGCAGCAGATGCACGAAGGCTTTGGGTGCTGGTAGCACTAGGTGGGCCACTAATTGTGCTTGCCCATTACTTGTGGCTGCCAAGAGGTCCCTGGGAACAGACACTGGCTCGCCACTTACGACAGGTAGAGCCCTGGATATCTTTGCAAGATAATCAAAATGCAGTTAATTGAGGGAACAAGCACTCCACTCAGTGATTGGCTGCTCTGGCCTCTCCAGAAAAGTGGTGAAGCAGTTGCTAAAGATCTCCATGTCCGCTCAGCCACAAAGAGCTGCCCTGACCTCTCCAGCAGGGGAGGAAGGCATGGTGACTCCCATGAGGGGCTTCATTTTCTTATTTCCTTGAAAATGCAGAAGAAAATAAATTCAGCAAACACAATGACTGTGCAGTGACGAAGCCAGGCTGGGTTACACTACTTGTTACAACAGTGTCGTAAAATAATTTATTTTATTTTATTTGGTTTTTGGAGATGGGGTTTCCGTGTTGCCCTGGCTATCCTTGCTTTGTAGACCTGGCTGGTCTCAAACTCAGAGATCCACCTGCCTTTGCTGCCTGGGATTAGTGGCGTGTGTCACCATGCCTGGCTCGTAAAATAATTTTTAATATTTTATTTTATGAATGGAAAGGCCTGTGTGAGTCTATTTGCCCTGTTAGATCAGAATACACTACATAGGGTAGTTCATAAAGAACAGAAATGTGTTCTTTCAGTGTTCTGGAAGCTGAGAGGTCGAAGGTCAAGGTGCTAGCAGATGTGGTGTCTCATGGGAGACTTTTCTCTGCTTCCAAGATGGTACCTTGTTGCTACATCCTTTGGACACTGTTTTCTGGCCCAGTAAACAGTGGAGTGGCAGATGGGCCTAAGCAGCTTCTCTCCAGCCCTTCTGTATTCATTCCAGGTAAAAGAGCAGATTCCTGACAACATAATCCTCAGCTCCTAATGCTTCCGAATTGAGTCTGAAGTCTCTGTTACTTCAGGGCGGACATGTACATTCAAATCATAAAGAGTACCTAGCAAAGCCGGACAGTGGTGGCGCATGCCTTTAATCCCAGCACTTGGGAGGCAGAGGCAGACTGATTTCTGAGTTCAAGGCCAGCCTGGTCTACATAGTGAGTTCCAGGACAGCCAGGGCTACACAGAGAAACCTTGTCTCGAAAAACCAAAATATATATATATTATATATTATATATTTATATATAATATATATTAAATATATTAAATATATATATAAATAATATTAAATATATAAAAATATATTAAATATAATATATTTATATATAATATATATTATATATAGTATATATAATATACTATATATATATTATATATAGTATATATATAATATAATATATAATATATATAGTACCTAGCAAAGAGCTGGGCCCAGAGGACAGGGAATATTTTATCCTTGAAGGAGATGTTTGTACCCACTGGGTTGACATAAGGAGAATATAGCAGTGGCTGCGATTCTTTGTAGCATTTCTCATTAAAGAGACACTTTGCCCAGATCTTGAGTTTGAATGGTTCTTTGACCTGTCCTGGACAGTGGAGATGCTAGAAGTGATACAGCCCAGCGTTGGCCTTGGAGTCATTGCTGTCACCCTAGCAACCGCCAGCCAATTGCCTGAAGCAGAACCAGGTAACTGACAAGGTAAGTTCTAAGCAGGACTGCCCAGGTGAGCCCAGCAGGATTGTCAGATAAATTCAGGGCTTGCTGTTTAATCAGCACCATGTTTTGGGATGGTTTTCTATACAACAAAAGCTGCTGTCTACCTGGAGGAAGGATTTGCAAATGAGAAGGACCAGCCCAATGCTGTCCAGCAGAAATGTAACACGTCCCACCAAGGCACACAGTTTCAAATTGCCTAGTACCACGTTTTTTGTTTTGTTTTGTTTTGTTTTAAATAAAGAAAGGGGGGAAATTAATTTTAATGATTTATTTTATTCAACCCAATATATATATCCCAAAGTATTAATATTTCAACATGTAATCAATGTAAAACTAGTTGTTTTTTAATAGATATTTTACATCCTTTCATTCATATGAAGGCTTTGAAATACAATATGAACGCTTATACTTACAACAACTGGACTAACTCCATTTCAAATGCTCCTGGCCCTCTTATTGGACACACACCCAGGCTTCTGAAGGCTTGCATTCACTCATTAGTAACATTTCCCTTCAAAGGTGGGGGCTGGTCTTGCTAAATCTCTAATTTTGTTTTATCAAAAGGACACTGTTAATCAGGTTTCCATCCTTGTTTACAAAATACCTGAGACAAAGAACTCAGAGAGATAAAAGGTTTATCTTGGCCCCTAGCCTTAGGGGGAACCTAGCCCAGTCAGTCCTTCTACCTTATTGTTTTGGACCTGTGCAAAGGCTGCCTGTCAGGACCAGAGCAGAGGGCAATGTCACGAACATCTGCCATGAGGCCCTGCCTCTGAATTGTTCCAGTGCCATACCCTGAGCATTAAAGGGGCCTTTAGAGAATGTTTAAAAATCTAAACTAATCAGATGGGGTGTGTGTGTGGGGGGGACTGTTTCCATGAAAGGAAGGATTGTTTAGCAGCCCCCCAACAACAACAAAAATAATAATAATAATAATAATACAATCCTTTGGATTTAAGGCATTTCATTCTAAGGAAAACCCTCTTGTCATTTTTCCTCATTTGCTGGGGGGTTGAATAGCACCTCTATTCCTTCAGGTGCTGTCCAACAGCTCTTAGAATCATCTGGAAAAAGCTCCAAAGGTATTCGTGGCAGCCAGTTTTAAAGTTCACCTCTAATGGAGTGCCCAGATTATTTGGCCAAACATTGTCGTGGGAGTTTCTACAATGGGGAGTTTGAAAGTTTAACGTTCAAACCACAGACTAAACAAGGTAGACCAGGCTTGCTTCTGTAGGTGGGCCCCATCCAATCAGCGATGGCCTGTGTAGACCGCTTTCCCCACAGGTCAGAGGGAACTTATTCCTGGGGCTAAGATTTTAGGGGGTTTTCTCTTGCAGTCAGACTCAAAAGGATCTTCAAGTCTCTCTGGGCCTGAGGCAAATGACCTCCATACTGGGACTGTGCATCTCAAGCCTTCAGATCTGAGCAGAAATTGGAGCCATAGCTGTGCTGGGGTCTCTCTAGTCAACTGCATATAGCACTGACTTATCAAACTCCTCAGCTACTTCATAAGCCACTTGGTAATATAGTCAGCTCTCTCGTGAATCCCCAGTCCAAACTGAGTGACTCTGAGTCTCTAGAGTGGACAGGCATCTCAAGGCCAAAACAACCCCAGCCCCATTGGACCTGGACTGGAACTAGTATTAGTTAGCATTACAAACCTTGACCGTCAGGATCTACAGAGAAAGCAAACTGAGCTCAAGAGGTGGGAGGCAAGTCAGTATGTATTTCCACTGAGGGCTGGGTTCAGACGGCCCCAGCCACGCCCTGTCCTCTACTCACTCAGACAGGAGGCAGTGAGGGGCCCTGGGCTTCCCAGGGATTGTAGAGAAGGGAATGAAATTGCTGTCAAGGTCAGGTTTCATGACCAGAACAAAAGAAAGCATCAGATATTGCCAGATACAATCCTGACACAGCACACAAATATCCAAGGTGGCAGTCAACAGTTCCCTAGGTGGCTATGTATGCCTCAGGTGCACTTCTGTGCGGCTTTTCCCTTCTGTGAAGAAGCAACCTTCAGGTCCTCCTATCATGGCTCTGAGTTCTAGCAGCGATTGATCCAGGTGTTCTTGACTCTGATCCCAGGAGCCTCTGTGAGCAACCTCTGTCCCTAGCTGACAGAGAGACTTTGAATAAAGTGTACCCTCAGCCCTGAGGTTTTTCAGGAATATGTCATTGTTAAAATGCTAAGCCATAGGGGCTGGAGAGATGGCTCAGTGATTAAGAGCACTGACTGTTCTTCTGAAGATCCTGAGTTCAAATCCCAGCAACCACATGGTGGTTCACGACCATCAGTACAGCTACGGTGCACTCATACACATTAAATAAATAAATCTTTTTTAAAAAAAATGCTAAGCCGTGGTGAGGCAGGAGCAATTTCAGTAGGTCAGTGCTCTTAGTATCATGGTAATTATAGCAACGGTAACTTACTGTGTGCGGGACGCTGTTCTAATTCCTTGGTAAACATCAACGTGCTACAAGCTAAGCTCCATTAGCTGCCCCCTCTCCTCCCTTTTTCTTTTCATCCAGTGTTTTGGCATCCCTCCTTCCCTTCTCCTCAGTGGGGCAAAGATGGACTGAGGCTGGGTGTGATGGTACATACTGTGACATCATCATACAGGAGACAGGAGAGTCACGAGTTCGAGGCTTAACCCTGACTACAGAGTTAAGACCTCAAAACCATGAATATAGTATAGCTTAGTAATAGAGTACTACCCTAGTGCTCAGGGTCCCATCTACAAAATAAAAAACAAAACAAAACAACAACAACAAAAAAAACAAAAACAAAGACACATCAGGAAATGGGGGCTGCTGTGGCCATGGATCTGATGGCACCAGGAATTGGTGAATATGTTATTTCTTACTCTTGCAAGGCTGGCCAGATGGGAGGGACAAGGACCCGGTATGGAAGGCATCGTAAGAGGTGAGGGCATTCGGGCAGGGTCACCCAGCAACCACCCAGAGGTGGTTGTTTGGTTCCCTTGTACTTGTGTAATTGAGGAGGCTTTACATTTTGGCCAGTACTCTGGGAACTAGCATTGGCCTTGCCACTGAGCTCTGCCCCTTTGTCCCCTTCCTTTCTTTTGTGTCCCTCTGGGCATGCCACCCCGTGCTTTCTGTCCTTTAGTACACTCAAGTTCCCACAGTCCTGACAAGGGGCAAGATCCACTCTTGTGTCCCCCACCCCCTATACGTGGAAGGCATTCAGAATATCAGAGAGCTCAAATGCTGGGAGGAGGACCTTGTGGAATCTTAGATTCCCTAGAAGCCCCTCCCCTGGCTCCGCCTTTGCAAGCGACTCCCCCCGCCTCCGCCCCCCAAGCTTCCTCAGCAGCCGATCTGATCTCCCAGCTCCTAGTTACTCAGGCCAGCTCCTGCCATGAAAGTGACAATCGGTCCAGTGTTCCCTGAGAGAAGCTGGCAAAGAGCTGGAGTCCGGGGCAAGGCAGGGCAGCCCCACAGAAGATCCAGCTCCAACCCTCCAGCCCTTCCGGAAGTGCGAGCGCTCCGACCAGGTCCTGGCTGGAGTCAGGAGACTATAGCACACACAGGAACTAAAATCCTCAAAGGTCAGGCTTTGTAGTCATAGATGACTGTGGTTTTAAAACCCCGAATTTTGTAGAGAAAGCTAACACAATAATAACTTGCCAGGTTAGGAATTAGACACCAACAGCATTACTCTCCTCTTCTGCATGGGATACCTAGGGTGACAGTAATCACGTTGTAATAATAAAGGAAGACCAATAGAATCATATGGTTGACCTTGTCATCATTTGGCTGCTAAAACCCAAAATCACCAAACCCCCAAACCCCAGGCAAGATAAGCCAGAAAACCCAAGCACCCTCATTCAGATTTTAAATTATCCCTCTTCCTTTTCCTTTTCCTCTTCCTCCTCCTCCTCTTCTTTCTTCACCTCCTCTTGTACTTTTTAATTTCTGACACTGGATCTCACTATCTCACTATTCTCCATCTTAAAAAGCATTTCTTTTTTTACTCGGAGCGAGACACATGTGTATCATGGCTCATGTGTGGAGGTCAGAGGACAGCCTGTAGGAGTTGGTTGTCTCTTTCTACCATGTGGGTCCCAGGGATCAAACTCGGGTGGCTATGCCTGTGTCGCATGTGTTTATTGAATGAGCCGTCTTGCTAGCCCCTTGAATTTTTTTCCTTTAATATGAGAACATGAGCCCCAATTAACTGTTCCCTGCCAGTTGTAAACTATGCAGTGGCGGTTTGCCAGTCTCTGAGGTAGCTGGGGAAGGATGTGGAATGGGAGGAACTAAGGAGGCAAATTACCTCAGTGGGGAAATCTGTGAGCAGGGTCCCACTGTGTTCTTCTGCCTCTTCTGAACGTTATCATGTGGTCAGCAAACGCAACCAGAGACCAACACTCTTCTGGTGGAGGCTGCCTGGGCAAGCCTTACCTGGGGCTGCCTGGGCTACCTCTGGAGTCTACTCTGTGGGACCGACACAGCCACTGGCCAGGTCTTCTGTGAAGGGCCATGACACCTGGTAGTTAGGAAAGCCAGAGGCCAAGGGATTGCAGTGTTCTCTGATAGCCCTGGGGAAAATTCCAAGTCGGGTGACTGTTCCCCTTAAGAGCCCTGGCCCACAGCTAAGAATGGAGGCAGAGGGTCTGATGTGGGAAACTCTAGCAGGGGACCCAGAAGGGAAGGCCAGGGCCCACTTTAGAAGGAAATATCCCAAGGTCAGGCAGGTTTCCCATCTACTGAATCTTTTTGGAAGATTCTAACTTATTATGGGGACGGAGAACCCTCCTGTATTCACACACACACACACACACACACACACACACACAGAAAGAGAGAGAGAGAGAGAGAGCATTTTCTGTGATCTCTAAACACTTTCTTCATCTTCACATTATCAATAATGTTAATTTTTAAAATGTGGACTTCATGTATGTGTGTATACATGTATGTATTACAGTGCTAGAGGTCAAACCCAGAACCCTGTACATGCTAACTAAGTGTTTAACTGCTGAACTACATCCCAAGAACTGGAGCCTCACTATAAAAGCTAAATTACTCCTGAATGTAGACTCTTCCCCTGCCTCAGCCTCTCAAGGGCTAGGACTGCAGGCATGTGGTACCACGCCCAGTATAATGGCTAATATTGCTATATGTCAGGCCTGTACTAAAAGCTCGACTTTCACTAGCTGAGGAAATCTTCACAGCACACTTTTAAAAAGATTTATCTGGCTGGAGAGGTGGTTCAGCGGTTATAAGAGCACCTACTGCTCTTCCAGAGGTCCTGAGTTCAATTCCCAGCAACCACATGGTGGCTCACAACCATCTGTAATGGGATCTGATGCCCTCTTCTGGTGTGTCTGAAGACAGTGGCAGTGTACCCATATATATGAAATAAATATAGCCAGAGCAAATGGGGCCGGGAAAAAATTGATTTATAAAAGATGTATCTATTTTTATTTTATGAGCACTAGTGTTTTGCCTGCATTCATCTGTGGAACAGGAGTTACAGACAGTTGGGAGCTGCCATGTGGGTGCTGGGAATTGAACCCAGGTCCTCTGGAAGAGCAGCAAGTGCTCTTAACCACTGAGCCATCTCTCCAGCCCCCATAGTACATTTTAAATTGGGGGTTTAACTGCTCATTTCACCGATGAGGAAACTTTTAAGTGACTTGTCCAAAGTCACACAGCCCAGAAGCAGTGCAGCCAGGAGCAAATCCTGGGCATTTCAAGAAGTAGAACTCAAACCCTATTAATTTTTGTAGTATAGAGGATTGAACCCGGGGCCTCACACATACTAGGCAAGCACTCCATCCCTGAGATAGATCTCTAGTCTTTTTTTTTTTTAAACCTCTGAACATTTTTTTAAAGATTTATTTATTTATTATATCTAATTACACTGTAGCTGCCTTCAGACACACCAGAAGAGGGTGCTATGGATGGTTGTGAGCCACCATGTGGTTGCTGGGATTTGAACTCAGGACCTTTGGAAGAGCAGTCAGTGCTCTTAACCGCTGAGCCATCTCTCCAGCCCCACCTCTGAACATTTTTAAACAGCATTTTTTAAAAATTTTAATCTATGCATGTGCGTGTTTTGTCTGCATGCATGTCTGCACCCCACATGCCCTGTAGCCAGAGCTACCAGTGGTTGGGAGCCTCTGTTTGGGTGCTGGGAATGGAACTCAGGGCCTCTGGACAAGCAGTCAGTACTCTTAATTGCTGAGCCATTTCTCTAGCCTCAGCACTTCTGAAAGTTCTGAGACAGGCTTTTTTATTAAGTTGCCTGGGCTTCCCTTAAATATACTTGGTAGTTCAGGCAGGACTTGAACTTGAGATTTCCTGCCCTAGCCTCCTGAGGAGCTAGAACCACAAGTCTGTGGCACCAAGACTAGCCTCAAGTGCTTAGGAATAAATAGCCTTTCCTTAACTTGAGAGGAGAAAAGAAAGCTCAGAGAGGTTCGGAGGCTTGCCTGACAGTGCAGAGCCCTGAGTTATACTTGTGTCTGACTACTGACCTCTTGCTCTTGTTCTCTTTGAACTTGGGCTTGCTCTGAGTCCTGGCTGCACTCTCCCCATTGCCCTTTTGTAACCCAGCAATGAAAAATGAGCATCAGACTTGAAAGCTGGAAGTCAGATTGGCACTGTTCTTCAGGGTCAGCCTCCCCGTCACCTTGGACAAATCAATCTCCAGTTGTAAATTGATACTTGTCTTGGCTCCTCCCACCCAGGACCATCTGGTAATCATGTGTGAAGGGTGGGTGATTGTGGTCTTCTGAGGGTTTCACAGCACCCCAGCCCCTTGCATGTGACCCGAGGGAGCTGGTTCTGGCACCTGGGCGAGCTTGTGGGGCTCCCTGCATGGCTCCGAGTCGCCACCCTCCATAAAGCGCAGAAGGATGCCAGGATTTTGCAATCCGCGATTGCAGCAGGATAGGTCTGAATGGCACTATTCTCCCTTCTTCCCCGCCCAGGTGCCAGCTCGGCCGGCCGGAGGTTGGCTGGAGGGGAAGGCTAGATATTTCCTTTCCCACCACCCAGACAGTGCCACTGGCAAGGACATTGGGATCTTGGATCTATCCCAACCGCCCCGGAAAGTACTCCTTTTCAGCGCCACGAGAGGGGGAAGCAGGAAGCCAAAGCCAGCCCCTGGGGAGTGAAGGAAGAGAAGTTGGGGCCCCAGCAAAGTCACACACCTTCTCTGAACTTGGTGAGTGCAGAAACCGAGAGTTGGAATTTTACCTACCACCCACAGAGGGGGTGTGGATTCAAGAAGACAACTTGAAGAACACCTACTCCCCCTCCCCCCACTTTTTTGAGAGTGTTTTATGTTGCCAGGGATAACCTTGAATTTATCCTCAGCTTTCAGAGTTCTGGAATTGCAGTCATTTGCCCTCCAGACTATTTTATGGGACACCAGTCAGACTTTCATTCAAGTTTTCTACCAGCTGGGGTACATCTGCATCCCTCTTTCTTGTTTTTTGGGTTTGTTTTTTGTTGTTGTTGTTTGGTTGGTTGGTTTTTTTTTTTTTGGTGTTGTTGTTGTTTTTGGTGATGTTTTTTAACCCCCAAGACTGGGTCATTTTAGCCCTGGCTAACCTTGAATTCAAGTCAATCTTCCTCTGTCAGCCTCTTTTTTTATTTTTTATTTTTTTATTATTTATTTATTTTTATGTATATGAGTACATTAGAGCTGTCTTCAGACACACCAGAAGAGTGCATCAGATCCCATTATGGATGGTTGTGAGCCACTATGAGGTTGCTGGGAATTGAACTCAAGACCTTTGGAAGAGCAGTCAGTGTTCTTAACCACTGAGCCATCTCTCCACCTCTGTGTCAGCCTAAGTTCTTGCCCACAGGTGTGCAACACTCATACCTATCCGTATCGACACTTTAAATGGAATGCTCAGTAACTATAAGGTGTTGGTCACTACTATCTCTTTCTTCTGCCCTCTGGATGGCCCAGCGAGCCCCAGGAGCATCCTGGAGAAACCAGCTCAGCTACTCCACCTGGAAACCATCTCCTGACCTTGAACTTCAGCTACAGGGTGAGACCACACCCTTCTAGTCCACGGGGCAGTGATGTGAATTCTCCGTGTGAAAGAGACTAGGAGAACCTAGCCCAGAGCCTCCTGCAGGGGGATGTGGCCGTCAATGGTGGCCTTTATGGTGGCTGGCCTTGGATGGGACTGGGAGGGAGTCAGAGTTTGGGAACAGAGGAGCTATTGTATAAGAGGTGGGGGGTGCTCCCTGAAGAGAGCAGCAAGAGTCCTCACCCGCCAGACCCTTGCTGGCCCTACTTCATTATTTGTAGTGGCTTGCGCCCATCAGCCTGGGAGTAAGTGGTGGGGACTCTACCAGGACGCAGCAGCTGCCAGACTTTCCCATGCCCTGGATTTGCTCGCTACACTTTTAACTATCTTCCACTCTACGAACTCTACAAACCATTGTTTCATAAACTGCATTTGGGATGTGGACTCCGAATAGATAAAGAACTGTTTATTGTCACTGCTGAAGGTAATGGGGGGAGGTCCCTCCAGTAGTGCCCTGCTAGAGATGACAAGTGGGCGCTCCTCATTCTGTGACCCCTTGACAGTAGCCACTGTGGGAGGAATTTACACCATGGAAATAGGCCAACGCCATAGCCCAGGCCAAGCTGTTGAAGCTTAATCAGCATAATCACTGTCCCCAAGGAACTGGAAACCGATGGCTTGGTCCTGGGCACCCCACTAAGGGCATCAGATTGGTTTCCAGTGCAGGAGACCCAGGTGTGAGAGAAGGGTTAGTGGGACTCACACCTTCTATCGTAACAAGGTAAGCTGGACCTAAATCTGGGGAGTAAGGGCAGAAAGAGCTGGGGGAGAGGTGCCTATGTCTACATGCCAACACCTGGCATGGTCCTTCCTCCAGAGACCTGACCTCCAGTTCTCTCCTGTGCCACCACGGCTCCAGGGGGCTGTGCCACCTGATCCGTTGCCCAGGTGGTCTGTGAAAACTGCCTCAGTGGGCATCAGAGACAGGCAGAGGAAGCACCAGACCTTTATTCTCTCCCAGTTCTGCATCTGGAGATGACATTCCAGGCAGGGGTAGAGCAGCGTCTCTCAAGGCCACATCCTTGGCTGGCTAATGGCCAGCTACTCAAGAAAACAGTCTACTGGCCATTCAAATCAGAGTGCGTTCAGGGCCCATACCCCTAGCCCTCCATCTTCCCGGGCTCATGGAGGGATTTCCTGCCAAGCTTGTAGTCTGAGGAAGCCATGTGACAGTGTTCATATCCAGCGAGGTAATGTGGAAACAAGCAGGGGCTGTCGAGTGGTCTCCTTCCTCCACTGAAGCTACATTTCAAACCTTCAGTGGGTGTTTGAAACCTATACGCACATGTTCTTCCCCCATATAAGCAGATCTATGATACAGTTTCCTTTATAAATTAAATCCACCAAGGGACTGGCATTTACTGGCACTAATAAAATGGGACAATTCAGATGGGCACAGTACGCCAGCCCTGGGGAGGCAGCCCTGGGTTTGAGGATTGGAAGTTCAAGGTCATCCTCAGCTACATAGTGAGTTTGAGACCCAGTCTTAAAACATCAAACTAGGGCGGAGGAAACAGCACTGTTGATAAATACAGGCACCTGAGTCCAACACCCAGACCCCATGTACAAAACCCATGCATGGTGGGATGGATTTAGAATCCCAGTTCTGGGGAGATGGAGACAAGCAAGTCTCTGGGGCTTGGCAGTGGGTGGCCAGCTAGCCTACCCTGATGCACACGCTCCAGGCCCATGAGAGATTCTGTCTCAGAAAACAAAGTGGGGCCTTGAAGATGGCCCAGTAGATAAAGTTCCTTGCCACCAAGTCTGATGACCTGAGTTTGATCTCCAGACCTGGCATGGGAACAGAGAGCCAATTCTTTTTTTTTGTTTGTTTGTTTTGAGACAGGGTTTCTCTGTGTAGCTCTGGCTGTCCTGGAACTCACTCTGTAGACCAGGCTGGCCTCGAACTCAGAAATCCGCCTGCCTCTGCCTCCCAAGGGCTAGGATTAGAGGTATGTGCCACCACTGCCCAGCTGAGAGCCAACTCTTGAAAGTTGTTCTCTGACCCCTACACACTGATAACTGATAAACCTTGGCAGGTTTGTGTACACACACAGATTAAAATGGGGCCAGTGAGATGACTCAAAGGGTAAAGGTGCTTGCTGCCAAGCCTGAAGACCTGAGTTCTAATCCCACATGGTAGAAGAAAAAAAAAAAAGAAAAACCCCCAAAAGTTGTCTTCTGACCTCCATCATGTGCCAAGGCAGGCGCATATTCAAGCACATACACATGAAATAAATAAGTAATGTTAACTAGTTAATTCATTGAAATGTTATAAATTTGTTTTAAAGCAAATAGGTCCTGAGGAACAACACCTGAGAAAAGTTGACCTCTGGTCTCAAACCCCCCCACCCCTCCCACCCCCCATCCCCCCACACACACACTCGTGTACACCTGCACGCTCACACCCACATAAACAAAAAATAGAACTATTGTAGGACTAGAGAACGTTATGAGTCATTTCATTTCTAGAATGCACCATACATTATAACGTGGATTTTGATGGCAGGTAACAATTTATGGATAAACAGCAACTACTGTATGTGGGTTCTTAGTTGAGTGTCTGTATTCCCGAGTCTCAGTTCCTACTAGCCAGCTGGACACCTTCTCCCCCCTCATGTTTCTGAGACCTGCCCTTGGACCCTGTTGATGAAGGGCTGGAGCCATCCTGGATGGAATTAGTGTCTCTAAATTCTATACACTAGGAATGGCTCCCTCCAAAGGAGACAGGCTCAAGAAGTATTCGGTCCTGAGTGCCGAACAGGATCAGAACCGAATCCTTGAGATGACTTCTCTCACAGGGGCAGAGATAACTTTGAGTCACTGGCTGTCAGACCCTTTCTCATATCTGCTACGTTTGCAGATTCCATCTGCGTAAGTCACTTTCTGATAAAGTAGCTTCCTGCCGCAAGCTCATCTGGATGCAGTAATGTTTTCATTGATCTGCTGATGCGCATCCTGCGGTGCCGGTGCCGGTGCCTGTGCCGGATGGAAGGCTGCCTCTAACAGCCGGATTCTCACCAGGTATCAAATTCCAGGGACAGCTTCAAGGCCAGGCACTCCCATTGTCAGTGAGCTCAGCCTTTGATTGCAGAGGTAGGTCTGTGAAGGCCTTCCAGTACAGCTGGCCTCCTGCTCCTAGGAGTCCCTTGCCTCTCTATGCTCTGTGTCCAACACAGTGCCTCGTACAAAGTACCATAAGGTGCATTATTGCCACCAGTGCAATCAACATGGAACAGATGACAAATGACTCTGGCTTAGGCAAGATGGATGATTTCAAAATAGTTCACAGAACTCAGATCACATTATTGTGAGTTAGGCGCTCACTCTGTCTCTCTGTCTCTCTGTCTCTCTGTCTCTCTGTCTCTGTCTCTGTCTCTGTCTCTCTCTCTCTCTCTCTCTCTCTCTCTCTCTCTCTCTCTCATAAGAAAAAGGAAAAAACAGCCCATGGATGTGTTTCTATACGTACGTTTGACAAATGCTTTATGTGTCAGATGACTCAGCAGTGTGCTGGGGCAGCTTCTAAGGTCTGAAATGGGGCCTTTCCAGATTCTGGAGGTGTCCAAGGGGCTATCCGGGCCAGCAGGACAAGAAAAGGTGGCTGTGGCTAGCAAGCCCCTCCCACGAGACTGTGCATATCGGGAACGACCCAGGTTTCATTCTGCTGGCCTGAGCTCTGAGATGGTAGAAGGAACCATCCACAGGAAAGGGTGCCTGTTCTAGCCAATATCAGTCATCCTTTTTCATGGCCATAACAACCGATGGAAGTGATTTAAGTAGGAAGGAATCTATTTTAGCTCACAGTTTTGAGGGTAAGGCCCAGCAGGGAAGGTGAATTGTGGTGTTGGGAGCTACTTTGCGATGGTAAGAGCTTATAGCTGCTTCTTCTTCACATCTTGGTGGACCAGGAAGTAGAACGAAGATCAGTTCCCAACAACTCAGTCCTGCTACCCAAGCCGTAGCCCCAAAGTTTCCTAACAGTGGAGGGAGGGTCACATTCAGACTATACCAGTGTAGACAAGTGTCCTAGCGCCTTTTTGTTATGCTTTCTTATTACTCCAGAAAGTTCTGGAACTCTGTTCAGGTGTCCATTGCTAGGAAACAAACCAACCCCAAACTGGGGAGGTTTGAAGAGACAGAATGTGCAAGACCTATGGTAGGGCGAGGCTCCCGTGCAGGGTGGACCTGAGGAGGGTTCCTCTCTCTCCTTCCTGCTCCCAGCAGGACAGGGCCACACCAGGATAGCCTCCTGTGACCTTTTAGGGCATGGTATTCTCAAGTGCTGTGGGACTCCTACCTGCCTGCTTGGGGCTGTAAGTCCCATTGTCCTGTTGAACAAGGGGCAAGCTGTGTGGCTCCTGGTGACCCAGTCAGGGGACTCTGAAAGCATGCTTCCCTTGGACTTCATTGGCCAATGTAGTCATGGGAGAGCTAGACTCTAGGAGTTCTGTCTCTCAAAAAGGAAAGTGAGCAGTGTCTGGGCTAGGTAGACAGGCTAAAGTCAAGGGAAACCCTTTTCCCTTGGCCACTTTCTTTTCCAGTCCCCTCTCTCAAATGAAGCACATCTATTATTCTCAACTTTTCTGCTCTTGAGACCTTTGAACAGGAAGTGGGTCTCAGGGAGCCTTTCTGGGGAAGCAAACTCAAAATGGTGGATGTTAGACAGTTCGAAACAATAAGGACTGTAGCAATCATGCCTCATGCCCTAAGGAGTCCCTGGTACTGAGATGGGATCATGAAGTGTGACAAACACTCTTGGCCTGTAAGCTCCCAGCTGTTGACTTTTGACACTCAGCGAAAGACTTAGTTTGACTTATAGGTAGTAGTATGTACGTATAGTATATACATTGATTATACACACACACACACACACACACACACACACACACACATATCCACCTACATGAAATATTGACCACAATGCTTAATCTTAGCATGGCTGGGAGGGACTTTCTAGACTGAATCAATTGAGATCACAAGACCCATTCTGAATGTGACTGGCACCATCCCTTGGGCTATGCTTCTAGGCTGACTAAAAAGGAGAAATCAGGTTGCACACCAGCATTCATCTCTCCTCTGTGCTCCCTGATGGTGGATGCAAAGCGCCCAGCTGTACAGCACACCTTCCCTACCAAGATGGACTGCACACTCAGCATACGAGGAAAGGAAGCCCTTTCCTCTGTAAGCTGCTTCTATCAAGTATTTTGTCGTAGAAATAAGGAAAGGTAGGGAAAAAGTGAGGCAAGGGGTTGCTTGAGCCTGGGAATTAAGGGCTGGGTGACAGAGTGAGACACTGTCTCAAAAACTAAACAAAGTCAGTCAGTGTTAGCATTTCTTCTAGGCTCTGCCCAACAGATACCTAGCCATAGCCAGGTAAGAAAGAGCCTGGCTTGCTATAAAAGGGCTGTTTGCTCTCTCTCTCTCTCTCTCTCTCTCTCTCTCTCTCTCTCTCTCTCTCTCTCTGATTTTCTTTCCCTTCATCTTCACCCCTCCCCCACCATGTGTTCCTGGCCAGCCTCTTCCCCTCTTTCCCCCTTCCTTCCTTCCTTCCTTCCTTTCTTCCTTCCTTCCTTCCTTCCTTCCTTCCTTCCTTCCTTCCCTCTCTCTGCCCCCTCTCTTTCTCTGCCTCTACTCCCTTCTTACACTGCCTTCCCATGCCCCAAATAAACTTCATTCTATACTAGACCTGCCTTATGTCTGGTACCTGGTGGGGGTGGGGTGGGAGATGCCTCAGCATGGGCTTGCTAAGGCACCCTCTCCCACTGCATCATGCTACCACATTAAAAACTGTATCAGTCAGTGTTCTAATAGAACACTTCAAAGATCACCAGAGCCAGTGGCTTCACACCTTTTTCTCTGCATCTACAGTATCTTACAGAAACATCATGGTCTAGCAGGTTGGATAAAAAGTCAACGGGGGGTCAGTTGGGTGGGGGGAGGCTGAGATTTCCACAGCAGCTTCCTGCTCCTTCCTCCGGGCACCACCCCCAAGCCCCAAACCCTAAGGCTCCAAGCAACCCAGTTTGAAAACCACCAGTTTGTTATTTTCATTCAGAAAGGGATCAAAGAAGACAGAGGCAAAGGCCCTGAGAAGGGAGTGATCTAAGTTCAGTGTGAGACTCAGGATCAGAGCTAGGTATTGAATGCAGTCTCTTCTGCCATGGACCTATGCCCCTTCCACCAGTAATAGAGAGAATACCTCCCATGCAAAGGGAGCAGTTCTTTCCATCAGCACCAGCCACTGTATGCTGCCTTCTGTCCCAGCTGCTTCCAAGCTTGCAGGGGACCCTTGGAAGGACGACAGCTTGCCGAGCCTATGCCAGGGCTTGAGAGATCTGCCAGTCCAGGGGAGGGGAGGCTGGTCTTTATCTAGGTGCTAAATAAGGAATAAAGACAAAATTGAACAGCGAGACAGGAGTCAGACAGACTTCCTAGGAGACCTAGAGCCGTGGTCCCAGACAAAGCAAAGTGAGCCAGATTTGTAGCAGTGTCCTCCCTGCCTCCCAGCCCCCAGCCCCATCCAGTTCTGGGAGTCTCCAGCTTCTGTTTGAGGGGTTTCCAGCCCAGCCACCCTGACAGCACATCTGGAGATTACAGCAGCCACAGGGAAGAAGCACTAACTACACTGGCACCTCTGGCAGTGTTCTCCCTCCTCTCCAGCAGGTTCCCCCTCCTCTCTCTCCAGCAGGGTTCCCCCTCCTCTCCTGACTAGGTCATCCTCTCCTCTGTAATGTCCTGGGTTCTGTTGTCTTTTTTTTTTTTTTT
>NW_022196913.1:97871056-97883792 GCF_008632895.1 Mastomys coucha
CTACCCAGCATACACTTGTATAATGCTGCCTAACCCCTCTTTACTCTTGAGGCGTGAAGACCATGCCTACCATAGATCAGGTCAAAAGAAAGAACATACCAAAATAAGCTGCAGCTACAAGCACTGGGCCCTGTGGGAAGAAAAGTCTTCAGAAAGCCCTGGGAGCCTTCCAGTAGGGGCTCTCAGGCCTAGTAATCCGTACATCCTTCCCCACAGGACAAGGCAGGGAACACCGTGCAGAACTTCCACTTGCCTTGCTAGGCTAAGTTTCAGGTATTTGGGTCCCCAGAATTTTGTGTTTCAAAGGTCTAGAACACGCTTCCAGAAAGTAGGAGTTGGGTTTTGACTATGTGTATCTGAGGGGAGCAGTAGCCCAGATTGGCCCAGAGCCTGCTATGTAGCTGAGGATAACTTTAAAGTCCCGATATTCCTGCTTCTGTCTCCCACATAGGTATATAAGTGTGTCTGTCCTACCATACCTGACTAGATTTGTGAGTGAGTGCTGGGATTTGAACTCAGAGCCTTAGGCATGGCAGGCAGACACTCTAACACAAAGCTACACAACTCCAACCAGGAGGGTTTTTGTTTTGTTTTGGTTTGTTTTTTGTTTTTTTCTTTTCAAGACAGGGTTTCTCTGTTTAACCCTGGCTGTCCTGGAACTCACTCTGTAGACCAGGCTGGCCTCGAACTTAGAAATCCGCCTGCCTCTGTCTCCCAAGTGCTGACATTAAAGGCGTGAGCCACCACTGCCCAGCAATGTTTTTTTGTTTTGTTTTTTTTCTTTTTGAGAAAGTGTCTGGTCATTATAGTCTAAGCTGGGTTTGTGCTTCAGCCTCGGCCTCCAGAGAGTTGTAATTGTAAGATGGACCACTGTCCTCAGCCATGGGAGTCTTTATCTGGCCTTAGGTGACCTGTTGTCACTGATAATGTGTCAGTCTGGCCTACTGGGAGAATGAGGAAGAGCCAATAGGCTTTGTGTAACTGGATGTCAGACGTGTCAGTTTTAGTATCCAGGGCCTGCCTCGGAGGCCTTTGTTCGGTAGTGGCTGGGGCACAGGCAGGAAGAGGAGGGAGGAGAAATGATGAGAGATCAAAAGCAGCATTTGTCTTCTGGTCTACCAGCTATTCCCCACAGCAGTCAGGGAAGGCCTGAGAAGATCTCTGCTCTTAGAATAAAAGAACTGTTCCAGAGAGCAGGGCCTGGAGCAAGCAGGCCGGAGCAAGAAGAAAAAAAAAAAAAGATTTAAAAGAACAGTTCTGACAGATTTTTTTTTTTTTTTTTTTTTTTTTTTTTTTTTTTTTTTTTAATTAGTTAGGCATAGTGGTACTCATGTAGAGTCCCAGCTACTCAGGCTAGAAGATCACATGAGCCCGGAAGTTCAAGGTCAATCCAGGCAATGTTGTTAGACAATGTCTCAAAACATTAAGTTTCTCTTCATCTGGAGAGAGGAACAGTATCTAAAGTAGAAAAGAAATGCATGGCTGGGTCTGGCAGCCAGAGTCTAACTCTAGCGTGGCCACCTTCCAGATGCATGATGTCACGCAGGTTACTCAGCTTCTTTTAGTCTGTCCCTGCTTCCATTCAGTCGGTGGTAATATTTTCTAAGATTGCTTTGAACATCAAACAATTGGAAATGGTCTGAGACGCAGTAGCGATGTAATATGTGTCTATTTCTGTCCCAGCTTTTGAAATATCATCTTCCCCAAACATGCTCCGAAGTTTCAGATTCATCCTTTGGAACTCAGCTTTAGGGAATGTAAGGTGACCACACCAGGTCTGCTCTGCTCTGTGGCTGGGAAGCCTTGTATGCAGAAAAGCAGAGAGGTGGAACTGGAACCCCAGGCGGCACCACAGTCCTGCTCAATGCAGTGAGGGGACCATGAAGAACTCCCCAGCATTGCTGCCATGCCCTTACCTTGGCACTCACCAGAATGAATTAAGCTCGAGCTCATCAGTAGCTCAACCTCCTCCAGAGAAATCAATAAGGGCTTCCCTGTGTTGTGCAATGTGTGAGTTCCTGAAAAGTCAGGGCTAAGTCAACCTCCCCTCCCCAACTCAACCACTACTGAGTATCAGCTTTCTACTCAGCATGGTGCTGAGGCTATGCAGGACACATGTTCAACACTTACACACTATACTACACACACACACACACACACACACACACAGAGTGAGAGAGACAGACACACACACACACACACAGAGAGAGAGAGAGAGAGAGAGAGAGAGAGAGAGAGAGAGAGAGAACAGATATACACACAGAGATAGATACACAAACACAGAGAACAGACATACACACACAGAGAGAGAACAAAACAGACACATAGAGCCCGGCAGTGGTTGGCTCACACCTTTAATCCCAGCATTTGGGAGGCAGAGCCAGGTAGATTTCTGAGTTCGAGGCCAGCCTGGTCTACAGAGTGAGTTCCAGGACAGCCAGGGCTACACAGAGAAACCCTGTTTCGAAAAACCAAAAAAAAACAAAAAACCAAAAACCAGACACACAGAGATAACAGACACATAGACACACACATGGGGGGAAGGAGAGGGTAGGATTTGGGTTTCTAACTTACATTGCCAATGTACCAGAGGAGCTGGCAAGTGCTACCATGTGGTAGACAGTGTTATAGAGCCAACATCACCATTTAACCAAGAAGAATTACTTCCTGCCTGCATCCTATTGACTAATAGGTTTTATTTATTGTCTTGGGTTTTCATGTAAAGGCCTTTCTGAATTTTGGGCTATGGCAAGACTTCACAATCCTGGCCACATTCACGTACAAGCCAATTTCCCTAAAGCACTTTCCAATAGTATAGTCACTTGTTTCCCTTGCAGGGAAAGAAAAGCAGGTCTTTCTTATACCCTTTACACAGGTGAGACAATCGAGGTACAAAAAGAGCAGTTGGCTGTCAGGTCAGTACCTGAGAAACCAGAGGGAAGTTCAGGCCAGACTTGGCAGCAAAGAAATTCCTGGGACCAAAATCAAAACAACTTCACTCCCTTGTCCTTGTGAACGGCAGACTCTGCCAGTGATGCACAGCCCCCCACCCCCAACCTCCCCATCTTTTAGGCAGGATTCTGTGTTTAACTCTGAAATGTGTCTTGGAAGTTTCCAGTCCTATCTCTGCCCAAATGTTGTTTTTTCCAATAGTCCCTCATCGCCAGCAGTACTTGTGGGTGACTCTCATCCCACAAGCATTTGCTGAACCCCTCTTTTGTGATTGACTTTGTGCTTGGGGCTGGAGTGAGCATGGTCTTTCCTGGAAATGTAGTCCAGTGGAAAGAGTCCCAGGAGCCGGGGACATCCTTGCAGCTGGATGCAATTTACACCTGACAGCAGGTGCTGGGAAAATATAGAAGGTGTTTTGCAGGATGAGTAAGAGCTCATTAGCTTGGCAGAGGAAGAAGAGAGATTCTAGTGGGAGGGACCAATTCTGGCAACCTGCAGAGGTGTGAATTGGCAGGTGTGTTTGGAGCCCTGCCAGGATCTGGCATGAGTAGGACAAAGACCAGGAGATGAAAAAGATGAGTCTTGAAAGGGAAGTGAGACCTGAACGGGAGGCCTACTTTTCTAATATAGGATGTGGATTTCCTCTGTGAGTCCTTCAGTGTTAGGCCAGAGCCTGATGCCATCAGGTTCAAGTTTCAAGGGTTCCTCTATTGTGCAAAAAAAAAATGAACTGAGGGAGGCAGCTTTACTTTGTCCACAGCACTTAGTAGGTACCCTGACACACAGTAGGTATTTGCTATTGGCTGAAAGGATGGTTTCATGGTTTAGAAGCTCACTGCAGGGATCCAGTATATAGTTCTTGAACTGAGTTTGGGGTGGAGTGGGGAGTTGGTGAAGAAGGGGCTAGACATGGAAACAGAATTCAGGTCAACAAGTTAACCAAGGAGAATTTCCTGTGGGGAACTAGTTCCAAAAGTATTGGAAGAGCAGAAATCAAAGAACAAAGAATAGTCCTGAGGGTGACTCAGATTTTAACATCAGGAAGTTGCTGTCACCCTAGGACCAGAGGACAAGATGGTTATCACCTGACCCCAGGAGCCAGAATCCTTGAACTGAGCAGGGCTATGCAGCGAGGATGCTGTGGGCTGAGCTCCTAAGGAAGTACACTCTGTTGGAAAGAAATGGAATGGAGGATGTGGTACCCAGCAAGGCAAGGCAGGAAAGGAGCTGGAATAGGGCAGAAGGAATGGTTAGGCTCACGGCAATCTAAGAGGGCTTCCTTTGCCTCCAGCTGAGAGCTTGGAACTGGGAGTGCAGACGGGGTACAGGTCCGGGAATGAGGACTGGGCTCTATCCTTCCACCACCTCCTGTGAGGGGCAGCTCGGCTCTTTTCAGTCACAGCGGTGCTATTCCCTTGCAGCAATCATGGAGAAAAATCCAGTCTCAAAGAGAAGCGTGTCTGTCCAGGGAATCATCACACAGAGAGGTTGCTATAGCTGGATGCCCAAACGGGGAGAAGGATGTCTCCTGGTAACCCTCCTCTGCCTCCCACCTGCTTATGGTCTTCCAGAGCCTCCCACTGGTCACACTGGGCAAAAAAGCCCAGTGAGTTTGTGAAGGCCATCCCAGGGAGCTGAGCAGAGTGGGGGAGAGGGCACACGTTTAGCTCAGGTGTCATGGCAGGCAACGGTGGTCTGCGGTGATGTATCTCCCGGAAGAGGCTAAAGAGGAGGTACAGCATTCAGGTTAAGATACCCCTAACAGTATTGGGTTCATCATCTAGTAATAGACCCAGCTGGCAGCTCAGCCGATCGAAAGATCCCTTCAGGAGAGAATCTTGCCAGGTAGAAAACCTCGGGATCTAGTGCAACTTCTTAAACGTACTTGGTCCCAACCACCTGTCAAGATTCAGCTCCCCTCTGGGAGAGCTGCCCTGCCTTTCTGTGCATCCCTCTCTCTCCTAGCCAAGCTGCAGTTTATAGATGGATCTCCTCTGGGCAGCGAACATAATCAATGAGGGCTTCCCTAACGGTTCATTTCTTGGCAAGTTGTGGTCCACTCTGAGTCTACAACAGTGCCAGAGGAAGCACGACTGCTTCCCATAGCCTTTGAATCACAGCAAGGAGGCTAAGGGTTCTAGGCTTCCGGTTTTGTTTTTAATCAAATGGAGCAAAATGTAACCCTATGAAGTGAGTGTAAAACTAAAGTTCATAACGTATACAAAATGCTGAGAACAAGGAGCTTGCACCCCCTGGGCCACAATTGATGCCAATTATCATTACTGTTTCAATTTAAGTCTCCTAATCCCCAGCGCCTAACCCTTGGAGATGCTTAATTAGCGTTTGTTGAATGGCTGGAGAATTAATGATGAAAAGGATTTATTCTTGGGCTTGACCTGGTTTTAGAAAATTAATTATTCAGCATAATTGCATGAAAGGACTTTGATAATAGGTATCTATGTTTAGTGAGGATCCAGAGACTCCAAACTGACCTGGTTTGCGAAAGAAGGGGAAAAAAAAAACCCAAAACCCAAACAAACAGAACCCAGCAACACAAAATGTGATTGCAAGCTGTTTCCAGGGAGCAGGGTCAGCCAGTTTCAAGAGCACACAACTCAAACTTTATGAAAGTATACACGCGACCTTGTCCGCGTGCAGGTAGTATCCCTGGCAGTGAATAGAATGACCCGTAACCCAGTTTCCAATACTCCTGGCCGTATTGGTGCCCTAGACCCTCGGGCGCGTACTCAGGCGGGAGGGGACAGGAATCTGGCGCCAGCCACGTGGGCCCCTTCCGCCAGTTCCCCACATCCTTTGTTTCCCACCGGCCGGAGCTCAGGAAGCTCTTTCGGCGAGTCACCGCGAAGGGGCGGCCCAGGAGCTTGGAGAGGCTATTTCCGTGCAATCCGGGCGGGCGGCAGGCGCGGGAGGGGCGTGGAGGTGGAGGCAGAGCAGAAGGCCCAGTGTTTGCTTTTATTTCATCCAACAGAAGGTTCTATTTGTGGAAGCGAACAGACGCTGGGGATTAGAGTTGGGAGGGGGCAGGAAAAGAGGGGAAAAAAAAGCCACATTCACTACCACGCATAGGTCTTCCCCGGAACTACCGCGTGGGGGTGAATGACTGATAATGGAATTCATCACCTTTCCTCTCGCCCCTTCCTCCGGCTACAGCCGCGACTCGGCGGCGCCCATAGCTCCACCGGGAGCTCCCCAAAGTGCAGAACAGCCCGGGGGGGAACCCACCAGGGTAAAGGCGTGACCGCTGGGTTTTAGCCAGCAGCCGGTGCGCAGCCCGGAGGTGCGCGCGGCCGCCGGGAGCTCGCGATCCATTGTGTTGTGTGAATGATGCGCGCGCACCAATCAGCAGTCGTTTCGCCCCCGCTGCCCCGCCTCTCCCTCCCACTTCCCCGGGAACCTGACGTCACGGGAGCTTTTCCTCCGCCCCCTCCCTGGGCTACCAGCCCGCAGGCCTGCGGTAGGGCGCGCGCAGCCCGCTGCCCAGCCCAACCCGGGGGGCGTGTGCGCGCGCCCAAGACATCCCAGGACGTTCCCACCTGCGCCTAGGCGCGCGCGCTCGGGAGCATCCCCAGGCCTCCGGCCACCCCTACAGTCCTAACCTCCAACTCCACCTCCCCTCCCCCTAGTCTCCTCCCTCCGCTCCGGTGACTGAAAGCCTGGCGACGGGGCCGGAGTCGTCGCAGCCACCTCATTGCACAACCCGGCTTCCCAACTGTTTACACAGCCCGGGCTGTGAGTGTGTGTGTGTGTATACAGCGTGAGTCACCGGGAGGCGGAGGAGGTGGAGGAAAAGGAGAAGGAGTGCACTGGCCGGGATCAGTGCGGCGCACACACACATTCAGTCACTCTCTCTTCCCTCTGAGCGCGTCTCGCTCGCTCACACGCCTGGAGCCCAGGAGCGCGCAGGACCTCGAGCGGCGCGGAAAAGTTGCACCGGCTTTTTACTCAAGACTAATTGCTTTGGGAAGTGCGTTTGTTCCGTGAAGTCAACGAGCCCGCGGAATCCTGTCCTCGAGGCTCAGCACCCGGGAACTCGAGCCGCCTCCACGTCCCGGGACTATCCACAGCTTCGGCAACAATAGCGGCGGCCACCGTCAGCGAGGCTCCCAGACCTGGTGCCTGCGAGGGTCTGGGGACCTTAGCCGGCCTCCCACCCTTGGACGCGTGGCCAGCGTGGTTCTCGTGTACAACGCCAGCGTCCTGGAACGGCTCTTCTTGGGGACCGATCCAAGCTGTGCCTGCAAACTCCATCCCGCGGACTGGAAGAAGTCGCAGCGCGGATCCAGGGATTTACAAAGCCGGGGCCGCTCCGGCCAGGGCCGCGATGCGGGTCGGTCCCGTGCGTTTTGCCCTGAGCGGCGTCTCGCAGCCCCGCGGTCCGGCTCTACTGTTCCCGGCTGCCCGGGGCACCCCGGCCAAACGCCTGCTGGACACGGACGACGCGGCGGCCGTGGCGGCCAAGTGTCCGCGCCTCTCTGAGTGCTCGAGTCCCCCCGACTACCTCAGCCCCCCTGGCTCGCCCTGCAGCCCTCAGCCTCCGCCCTCCGCGCAGGGGACCGGCGGCAGCTGTGTGAGCGCACCGGGGCCCAGCCGAATCGCCGACTACCTGCTGCTACCCCTAGCTGAGCGCGAACATGTGTCCCGGGCACTGTGCATCCACACCGGCCGCGAGCTGCGCTGCAAGGTAAGCATCCTGGGGCGGAGGTTGTGAGCCTGGGTCTTCCTCAGAAGTGCCTAGGTTCCGACCCACCCGGATCACACTCCCGCCAGCGCTTGGGTTAGGCAGAGCAGATAAGGGCGTTGAATCGGATAAGGAGGGTATTTTGGTCAGTTTCGTCTTTTTGGGGTTTCCTGTGGAGTGTTCTGGTGAGGGTTCGGCGGTCTAGAGGAAGTGCAGGGTTCAGTTCTTTTATCTCTGTTCTTTTCTTTGACGCTCTGTATTGCTAGCGCGTGGCGTTCCATTTAAGTTTGGAATTGCAATGGATTCCAGGGCCATGCCATTGCCCTGCTCTCATCCCCCCCCCACCCCCCCCGTCCTGGAAGGACGCCCTGCAGTGGGTGCCTCCTCGGGACTTGGAGCAACTGGCAAGCTCTTTGCCGGAGGTTCTGCATAAACCGAGTTGGGCTTCTTCTACCTAGGGGATTCTGGACTTGAACTCCTGTTGGGACCAGCATACAGCCTACCCCAGAAAGTGTTGGGACGGAGTGGTCTTAAGCCTGGGAGGGCTTCTGGCCAGCATCAGAGTGTTGGAAAACTTCCAGGGGCTCGCTTCCACTCGCTTTAGTTTGAGGCCGGCAATTTTCATTGCAACATTAGGAGTACAACTAGATACAGGCTGGCCCGGCTCTCCGAGAGAGCGCGTAGCCGAGGACGGCTGCGCAGTGTGCGCTTTGTGAGCCGGACACCCTATCTCTGAGCCACTGAGAGCCCTACCGACTCCTTTCATTCTCCTGGAGTTAAAAGTGGCATCTGGGTTTCCAACAACTCACCTGAAAGCTACCCCCACCCCCTCACGCGCCCCACGCCTCCATTTGCTGCTGCCACCTACTGTCCACCCGCGTGAAATCTCAGATGCCCAGAGAAAAACTCTTTTCTTCTTGGTTAATGAGAACAGTTTTGAGAGAGAAACGGATGGGAGGGAGGAGAGGGCAGTAGAGAGTCGTCCCCCCCCCCCAAGTTGGTACTAGAGCAGCCACCTCAGAGGTGGGGTGGGTCTGGGTCATTGTGCAACCCCTTCCAGTTCCTCCGAGCAGATAATAGCTGAATCCAGATGGTGACAGCCCGTGTGTCACCATTTCCAGTTGCGTCTAGGATATGAGTAACCGGACTGAACAAAAGGCCCTTAAAGAGACCAGGCAGCTTCTTAGAGGATTCGCTGTTACCCATGCTGGGGGTGGGGCAACCAGGGCGGATGGGGGTCGAGTAAACAAACATGAAAAAAATAAAAAGGACCATATAGAAGTGCCTATCCCTTCCTGTAAGAAGGTAACACCAGGCTGCTTCCACCTGAGTCACAACTATAGGCAGGCTGCATAAGGCTGCTTTGTCAGTCTCTCCTTCCAAGTCACCGGCTCTTTCTGACTAATGACAGCTCTATGTGTTTGCTGCCTCAGCTTCCCGTGGAGGCTGCAAAGCCACCACATTCCTTGCCTGTGCCCTGCTGAGCCTTCTGGGTTTGCAGAAGACACATGCATGTTTCCCTGTTGCTTTTTTCACCTTTAGGGATGCTGGGGTCCATTCCACTAGCTACTGACTGTCTGCTAGGAAGAGCTGCATCAGGGGGCTTGGCTTGCGTGGCTCCCAGGAGCTGATGGCCCCTAAAAGTCAAAAGCATTTGCAGAAGGTTGTTCTTCCAGTCACCCTACGGCAGGGGGTGGGCTTTGGGAGTGTGCTAGCCCAGATCCCAAGGTGTAGCTGGTTTTAAGGGTACCCTAGCAGCTGGAGCTCTGAGAGGGGTAGAGAGAATAGAATATATGAATGGGGCTTATTGCCATTGAAAGCCCAAAGATTGAGAACTCCAGCCCAGCTTCATATAGGACCTGGGCGGCAGCCCTCCCTCCCCCTGACTTTCTAGTCCCTTAAACAGGTCACTTTCTCCCCACAGGAGTTCCCCATTAAACACTACCAGGACAAAATCAGGCCTTACATCCAGCTGCCATCCCATAGCAACATTACTGGCATCGTGGAAGTGATCCTCGGGGAGAGCAAGGCCTACGTCTTCTTTGAGAAGGACTTTGGAGACATGCACTCCTACGTGCGAAGCCGGAAAAGGCTTCGGGAAGAGGAGGCCGCTCGGCTCTTCAAGCAGATTGTTTCTGCTGTTGCCCACTGCCACCAGTCGGCCATTGTACTGGGGGACCTGAAGCTTAGGAAATTCGTCTTCTCCACGGAGGAGAGGTAGGCAGCTGCCACAAGCACCTCTTGTGGTCTTTTGGAACAATAACAGCAACAACAACAGCCACCCCACGCCCCCCCCTCCCCAAACCAACGAAACAAAATAAGACCCCCAAAGGTACAGGTCATGCATGCAGTTAGGGCTCAGGTCTTCCCTGGTTTTAGTATTAAGTCCTGCATCTGGGAAGTCATGGCCAAGCCCAGTTTCTTCTCTGTTCTATTGAAGTGTAGGGAAGCCTAGAGGCATCCCCGTGCTTTTTTGGATGCTGCCTGTTGACCAGATGTCCTCCTGCCTCTGTCCCAGGCCCGGGCTTATTTCCTCTTGTCAGAAAGGTCAGTCTTTTGGGGAAAAGGTGTTCGCTTGTCCTTGACAGTACTGACTCACCAATCCTTACTTCCATCATCCCCCTGCCTCTGTCGTACCTAGAAGGTATTACAGAGCAATGTATGCTGTTGTGTTTGCAGAATATCAACCTTCCCTATCACACCAAATTCCTGTTCTATTTCTGCCTGGGCAACCCCCCTACCCCCAGTAGTTTGTTCACATTCTCTGGTGAGTTTTTAAGACATCTCATCGACTCCATCTTCAGAAAATAACCACATTGAATAATAAATGGAAGTTGGCTAGCGTGCAGTGCTAAATATAGTTCCTGGCTTACCTCATAAAGGACAAGATGTGCTTGATAAAAGGGAATCAGGAGACATTAAGATGTGAAGTGGAGGCTTCACAGAGAGAATTCAGGAAGCAGCATGAGCTATACCACACTTCCTTCTGCAGACAGACTCCATCCGTGGTGGGAGGATTAGAGATGGACTGTCTGTAGAACTGTGCTGCGGGAGTGAGTTACTTTCTCAAATATACTTACACAGGACTCACCCTACCTGTGCACTTTTACCTTGCACACCAGGGCCCCCTAAAAAGTTACAGAAGTCCCCAAAGTGTGCGTTTGTATCTGACCTTGCACTGACTCTCGAAACCTACAGGATTAGCAAAGACAAGCAGACTGTTTGCTGTGAAGAAGTGTCCGCTTCCTGGCATGCGTGTGCTCCTTTGATAATGGCGATGCCTATTTTTGAAGCATGTGCTACACACCCCCTCACGGGCTTTTGAAATCTGCATTGCACAGGCCAATGTCATGGGCATAGGGTTTGGTAACCCGAGGGTTAAGCAACGGCAGGCTGACGTTATTCCTGTAGCCAGCACAGGTGCAGGGTTTTAGTACTACAGGAGCCAATCAGGGGCAGACACCGTGGGTTGAGTCATATTTTCCGTTTACAGAACCAATGGGTATTTTACATAACAGGGAGGTCATGCTGAGGACATACTGAAGTTAGCACATGTATACTACACTCCAGGGAACAGGAAGGCTGGAAAAGGAAAAAAAAAAAAAAAAAACCCGAAAGAAAGAAAGAAACTACCAGACCTTTGATAGGAAAGGAACTGACCAAATGTTTGCGTGTAACTTCACAACAAGTGACTTACTAAAATTGGCCGGTTTCAGAGAAGCAGGCACTGGATATTAGAGGTGCCCCCACGTGGTTCTGGCAGGGGGGTGTCTAGAAGATGTAGGTGGCTGGCTTTGCATCAGGAGGCACCTGCAACTTCATAAGAGTTCCTTCCACCAAAGGTCTTCTAGACTATGGTTTCTATACATTTTAGTGTCAGTTTCTGGACTTCCTTTCATGTTCTTCAATGACTTCTTTAACAGAGACTCTTATGTAGGATAAACACTCGTGTACACTGACCTGCAGTGTTTAGGGGCCCTATAGTCCTCACATCTATCAGCCACGTGCGTTTGTTCACATAACTTCTCTGTCAGGGCTAAGTGATCTTTGTTGTGAAACAGTCCAATAAATGTAATTAAGCATGGTCCCACTCGGCTGGGACTCAGGTGAATGACATTTTGTTGGTGTGGGCAGTAGTGTCGACAGGCCTGGGCAGTGTCCTAGTAAGAGACTAGTGGCCTGCAGGATACACAGGCCCCACCTGAGGAAGGGAGGGTACATACCCTCAACTCTCCCCTGACAACTTTGTAGAACATGCCAGTCTTCCCCTGAAACCAGCTCCCCATTCTGCAATGTGAACTTTGTCAGTTGTGTAACCCTATTAGGATATCTCTTATAAGCTCTAGCATCATGAATATTATTTGAGATTTTGCATCATCCCCACACACAGCCCAGGGCACTCTCTCGATCCTTTGCAAACATTTATTGCAGTTTGTATTGGTTTGTGAAATCGCTCGTCCTGGGCGTTTGCAGGGCAGCGCTTAGTAGATGAAGGGGTAAATGACATTCCAGCGGCCTTGGCTGTTAGTGCCTGTGGCCACTGTTATTGGGAAGGCCTTGGTTTTTTTTTTCATAGCAGCTGGTCTGAAAATAATAGCTTCATTTCTCTCTCCCACAGAACCCAGCTTAGACTGGAAAGCCTGGAAGATACACACATCATTAAAGGTGAAGATGATGCGCTGTCAGATAAGCATGGCTGCCCAGCCTACGTGAGCCCTGAGATCCTTAACACTACCGGGACCTACTCCGGAAAGGCAGCGGATGTTTGGAGCCTTGGAGTGATGCTCTACACACTTTTGGTCGGACGATACCCCTTTCATGACTCAGACCCGAGTGCCCTTTTCTCCAAAATCCGCCGTGGACAGTTCTGCATTCCTGAGCACGTTTCCCCCAAAGCCAGGTGCCTCATCCGCAGCCTCCTGAGACGAGAACCTTCTGAGAGACTCACAGCTCCTGAGATCTTACTCCATCCCTGGTTCGAATATGTCTTGGAACCGGGCTATGTTGACTCAGAAATAGGAACTTCAGACCAGATTGTTCCCGAGTACCAAGAGGACAATGACATTAGTTCCTTCTTCTGCTAAT
>NW_022196913.1:97883802-97891241 GCF_008632895.1 Mastomys coucha
CCTCAGAAACCTCATAATTCTCACACATGGCATTTCTAAATGATGGGCAGGCCCTCTTACATAGTGCCAGCCAGATTTGGGGACGGAGTACCATAGTCTCTGTGGGGCTCAATGTGGTGCCGCCTCTCTGGGCTGAGTGACTTGATTTGACCAGCATGCGCTCAGATTAGCTGCTCAACAGAGGTGTCCCCGTTTTGATGAACCATTGTGACTGTCCCGGTGTCGGATGCAAGGGTGCCTGCCACACAGGCTTTGAAGCTAACGGGCATCCCACATGGTCAGGTGTAGTGAACTTGAACATTCGAATGGGAAGGAAGCACTTCGCACAGTGGCATTTGAACAAGGTGGCAATTGGTTGGAGCGACAAACCTGTCGTCTTTGAACTTGTCTTTGAAGGCTCCCCTTGCTGCTGCAGTTTATCCTACCAGAAGTTTTTCTTTTTTTTATTTTAACTGCATCCTCACCCATGTTTCTGTTCCAGCATTGGAGCAGATGGAGTGAGAACCCCAGAGCCTGCCCGAACCTAGACTCTCCCCTCCAGAGCCACGACCTCCTATGCAATAATGTCCCCACCTCCTCACCTTGGGACTTGTCCCCTGCAGCTATGAAAGCAGTCACTAGCTAATTGTGGAAAAGTATTGGGAGATTCAAATTCTTGGCTGCTTCAGAACTCTTGAGCTCAGTCAGACAGCCGTGTGTTTAAAGAAATTAATTTGATCATGTGGAGTCTGTCAGTTCTTAAGGCTCTCCTCGAATATGACAGTGTTTTAGTCTGTACTCCCCACGCCCCCCCCTTAGGACCATCTCTGGGTGGAACATTTTGTGTATGCAGACAAGGGTGAGGAGCCCCTCCAGCCTGCTGTCTCAGGAGCATGCGTGAACTGTCTTTGTGCTTCAGAGAAAGTGAGTGTGAGACAGTCTTGCAAGATTCTCAGACTAATTTCCAAAAGGAAACTGGACGCTCCCCTCCCCCATGGGTTTACTGTGCCTCTGGCATCCAGGGTCTTCAGTTTCCCATGCTGGGCTCTTTGGGGTTTACGTGTTGTGTTGCTTATGACCCTATCTGTGAAGCTGGCTCTGGAGTGACAGAGAGAACCTCAAAAGTGTAGCTGGAAAGGACTTTAAAAACTCATCCGATGCAGATTCTCTCTCCTGGTTGCCTACCAGAGATCCCCCGCTTCACCTTCCCCAGGTGGGGACCTAGCCTCTGCCTGAATGCTTCTGGAGCCGGAAATGTGTTCCCATCAGGAAATGAAGCTTCTCTGAGAAACTGCCGAAGGTTGCATTAAAAAAAAAAAATCAGATGAAATAGATGTCACTGTCTAGGACAGTGCCAAAACCAGGTGGTTAAACGGGTAACAAAAATACTGTATTGTCATGTCTGCAAAATGACACAGAAGCCGGCAGGCATCTTTAAGGGCTATGCCTAGGCAGACTACTAACCTTGAGAGAATGCCGTGTATACCTCACGTACTGTGTGCTTTATATTTGTATATACATTTTACCTTTTATACAGATGTCCGATTGTTGTCATTTGGCTCTGAGGCTTGTTTTGTCGTCTGTGTCTGTGTGAGGAACCTGTGTGTCCAGAGCCATGTGAAGTGTGAATGGTTGTTGGCAGTATAATCTTGAGAGGACAGTGGTACTTGGGGAAGGAGCAGGGACAGACCTCTGTTGGTATCGCCCAGCTCCTGTATCTAGGATACATTCCCTGGCTGAGGACTTGGGGCTGGCCTGGGCATTCGCCCGGGCAGCTGGAAACACTAGGTCTCCTGTGTGTGTGTGGAAAGGTAATAGTGGCACATTGTTGCTAACTTGTAGAGAACTTTTAATAAATAATGGTTTCATAAAGAAATATGGTGAGTTTCCATTGTGTGCCTTCCTGTGGCTCTTCCTGGCCACAGTGAGCTAGCCTTTGACTTTCTGGCTGCAGTGTCTCACAGGACAGGAGAGTCAAACAAAGGTGGTTTGCTGCTTTATTTATTTATTTATTTTTTTGAAAAGGTCTTTCTATATAGTCCTGTTTGGCATGGAATCGCTATGTAGACCAGGCTGGCCTTGAACTCACAGAGGCCTTCGTGCCTCTGGAATTAAAGGCATGTGTAATTATGCCTTCCTGGAATTGCTTTTTTGTGTGTGTCAGCGAGCATGTGTACTTTAATGGGCAGGGCTCACATGCACAGTGAGGTTGGTGGGTACTGTGGTTTGGGTTGGAAGCATTGGGGGCAGTGTAACATGGAGTTTTGAGTTCAAGAGTTGAAGAATTGACTGACTTTTGACAGGCTTGGATGGTTCACACTTGCCTTGGCTTTCCAATACTGTGGAAGCTGAGACAGGCACATCAAGAGTTCAAGACCAGCTTGGGCTATATAGCAAGTCTGTTTCAAAAACAATAAAATGGGTCCTCTGGCTTGATTTTAGGGTTCTTTTGGGTTAGAGAAATGGAGAATTTGAGAAAAGCTACAAATATCCCAGAAGAAGAACAATATAGAATTTTTACCACTTTATTCACCCTGAGAGAGGGCCATGTAGGTTCCAGAAGACACCTGGCCCTAAGCTTTAGAACTGATTATGATCATAGTAAGGTGAGTAATGGCATTTCTTTCCATCTCCACCCCCTCTGTATAAATATTAACAATAAGGAAAAACTACTTAGAAAACATGGACTTGATTGAGTTAGGTTTCTAGCTTCACTATATCTTGAGAACCTCTTTGAATCAAAGCAAATTAGAAGGATTTAAATGGTATGCACAAGGAGTAGGGAGGGCTCCCATGTCTGACCCAAGCTGAGGCCCCATGCCCATGGACAACACACACTGGAATCTGGGCTATTAGAAGAGAGAGAGAGAGGAAGTTGTGACAGCATTGGGGGTAGATATGGAAGAGTTACAGGAGGGTGTGGGGAGTGCATAAGACTAGAATGTGCAAGTCAAGTATGAAATTCTCAAAAAAGTGAATATACATTTTAAAAAGTAAATAGAGCTACAGAGCTGGGGAAATGGCCACTTGGCTATAGATGTCTGTCACCAAGCCTGAAAAGCTTAGTTTGGTTCCCAGGACCCACCTGGTGAGAGAAGGGAACTGACCATGAAGTCCTCTGACCTCTGTACACCATGATGACACAAGCCGCCACACTACATTGTAAGTACAGTGAATTCTCATGAAGACAATGTCAGATCTAGAATATAAAATATGACCTGTCCATCCCTGCTTGGCACTGGTTCCCAAGGCAATCACTATGGGGTACACTTATTTTTGTTTTTTTTTTTGTTTTTTGGGTTTTTTTTGGTTTGTTTTAATTGTTTACTTTGTTTGCCACAGGATACCACTGTTGTAGCCCAGGCTGCTCTCAAACTCAGTCCTGCCTCAGCTTCCCAAATGCCTGGTTCATGAGATACATTTTTTAATAAAAAATTTTTTTATGAAAATTTTATACATGACTTGACTACTGTATTCACATCTTTTCTATCCCTCATTGACCCCCAATTCTTCTCAAAGACTGCACTCAAATTCATGACCTTTTCTTTCTTTCTTTTTAAAAAAAAACAATGTTCCATTTTTCTTTTGTTTAAAGATTTATTTATTAATTTATTTATTATTATGTGAGTACATTGTACCTGTCTTCAGATACGCCAGAAGAGGGTATCAGATCTTATTACAGATGGTTGTGAATGACCATGTGGTTGCTGGGAATTGAACTCAGAACCTCTGGAAGATAAGTCAGTGCTCTTAACCACTGAGCCATCTCTCCAGCCCCATGACCTTTTCTTTAACCATTGTTAATATACATGCGAGCATAGAAGTGACCTGATGAGTCCCTTTAGCTTTGCTCCTCTGTCCGTATTTTAGGGCCGAACATTTGGGACTGGCTAGCTTTGGAGAGACTGATTTTCTATTGAGATAAAATTTTAACTAAACATAACCACAAAGCTTAGGTGTCAGCTCTGGACAGAAGTGCCAGGTGACACGTTTTTGGTCTTTTGCTACAACATCCAGCTTGAGGTAACTTAGAAAAGCAGACCCATGGTATGAGAGTCATTGCAGCACGGGCCATGTGACTCAGGAACCACAAAGAACAGAGAGAGCACAAGAAGTGTGTGGGAAGTGAGCAAATGGCTGGGGAGCCGGCCACGTGTGGAAATGCTTCTAATCCCAGCACTTTCAGAGGTTGAGGTTACACAGTAAGACTCAGTCTCAGTTACACAGTAAGACTGAGGCCAGCCTGAGCTTCAGGAGCCCCTGGGATCGACCTCCCAAAATAAAAATCTACAAAACCGAAAACGAAACTAGGAGAAAAACTAGTCCTGGCCTTTCTACGAACAGGACCTTCAACCCTTAAGTTCCTGGCGAACCCCAGAATCTGTGCTGCAATGCCTCCCTGCTCCAGTGAACCCAAGCTGGCTTGGTACAACTCCTTAGGCACACACAGAGAATACTTTGGACTTTGCTAGCTTTAATCTGAGGATTTCAAAACACTGCAAGCAATTAAGGTTACAACACCCCTTTATACTGTTGTTACATGTATCAGATGGAGAGAAATATGGGTCACGATTGGCCAGGCTGACATGGGATACCACAGACACATACATTTAATCTCCTTAGAGCAGATCAGGAGCAACTGCGCCCAGCTGGCTGAGAGAACTTGACCCGGTCACTCACTTTTATTCTCTCTTGTGTCCTTTATATATCTGGCACTTGGATAGGTAGTAACATCACTAGATGATACTTTCTGTAAGTCCTGGAATGGTGTATGTGAGCGTGTGTGTGTGTGAGAGAGAGAGAGAAAGAGAGAGAGAGAGAGAGAGAGAGAGAGAGAGAGAGAGAGAGAGAGAGAGAGAGAGAGAGAGGGAGAGAGAGAGAGGGAGTGTTTTGTAACACAGCTGACACTGAACCCAGTCTTTCCTCCTCAGCCCTGTGATTCACTGGTGTGTACCACAACATCTGGAATTTCTAGACATTTTATTCTTTCACGTCACTTTTATTTACAACCTTCTTTCTAGAAGTTTCTCTCTTTTGGTATGCACACCTGTTGAGTGAACTAGGCAAGTCAAATATTTCCCCATCTTGTTATTGAGAAAATGAAGTGTCTTTCAGTAGCTACTCAGGAGGAGCCAGCTCATAGCTAGCATATGAACTAGGCCCTTTAGACTCCATACCTAGTGTTCTCATCCACATGCCACTATACTGTCTGCTGGTAAGACGTGACAATGAGAAGTGTCTGAAACACTTCTCCAAATGTGGAGTCTTTAACTTAAAAATGACGTGGTATATTCAGTCAATAAATGTTGAGGCGTTAGCCAAAAATGAGAGCTCCATCATTCAATCAACAAGCATGTTTTATGCCTATCCTGAGCTAGACACTGTGGTCAACCTTAGGAAAACATGGCCGAGACTCAGTGCTGGCTTGTTGGGAGAACTCCGAGTGGCCAGGGACCTCTGAAGCCTTGCTCTTTCCTAGCATTTAACACAGTGCCTACTGAAGGGAAAGGGCAAATGCCACGGATGGATGAGAAGTGATGGGTGGATGGATGAATGGGTGGGCCATGGATGGACTGAGAGGACGGATGGAGACCCTCCAGCACCTCAGAGCCTAGTGGGCCTCCATGTCAGAGAACCATGAGCATGAAGTTAGGCATCTTGGTCCATGGTCTCATCCCATGTCTCAAGAGTCCGCTGTTCCTATTGTCTTTTAAGCAGGAGTGACATTGTTTGATTTCTTTGGTCCTTTCTGCTGCTGTTGTGAGATTCTGTTGGAAACAGGTCCTACATCTTGCCAGAGAGGCTGTGGGAACAGCCCCGTGCTTTCTTTCAAAACTAGACCTAAGCCATGAGATGGGTTCCTTGCCTAATTTCCTCCTGGATGAAGAAAGGTGCTGTAGCAATTGAAGGTGATGGAATTGGCTTTTCAACAAGGCTTTGGCTGGGAAAGGGAGGACAAGTGCATAGTTAATCATCCACTCCTCCCAGAAAGTAAACAAACAAGCAAGCAAAGGGGGCAGATCCCAACGCCAATCCCTGGGAACCAGCACAAGAGCCTTCAGCTCATTCCTTAGTGATCTCAGTTGAAGTGACTTCATAGTTGCTGGAAGAGGAAGGAGAGAACCCTTTAACAGGCAAGCATGAGGCCTTGGGTTTGGTCCTCAGTACTCTACAAGTTGGGCATGGTGATGCTTGTGTGTCAAACTAGTACTCAGACATTCAAGGATGTCTGTGGTATGGAAGGAGTTCAAAGATAGCTTGGTACACGTGTTTCAAAATAAGAAACGTGCCAGAGAAGGGGATCACAAGGTGATGGCTTCCTGGTAAAAACATTAGCTTCCCATGCTCAATGACTCCAGTTTGATTCCCAGAACCAGAACCAGAACTGGAACCTGGATACTGTAATCGAAGTATTTCTATGGCAAGAGGGGAGGCAGGGGCTGGAGAACCTCTGGAAGGTTCATGAGTGGGCTAGCCTGGATGGAGTACACAGCACAATGGCAGAAACAGAAGAGGGTGGATGTGGCAGCATGTGCCCTACCTAAATCCTAGCACTGGGAAGTGGAGCTCAATCCCAACATTAGAGAGGCAGAAGCAGGCAGCTTTCAGTCAGTTAGAGAGCAGTCTGGGCTACATGGCTAGCTCCAGGCCAGTAAGGGCTACATTGTGAGACCTGTCTCAGACAAGAACACATTTAAAAAGCAATGAACCAAAGAAACAAACACAAGGTTGTGAAAAGAGAGAACCAACTTATTGCTTGCACTTAAACACATACATGTGGGCACAAATAAATAAAACAAAGCAGTTGGGAAGATGGCTCAGTGGGTTAGAGTACTTGGTATATAAGCAGGGTTTTACTCCATAGCACTTACATTAAAAAAGTCAAGCATAGTGTGCATTCCTGAAACCCCAGCACTGGGGATGGAGACAAGCAGATCCTGGGAGCTCTATGGCAAGCCAGTCTAGCCAAAACAATAAGCTTTGCATTTAGTGAAAGACCCTGTCTCAACAGTAAGGTTAAGGACATCTTCCTCTGCATGATCGTGCATGGGTATGAGTGCTTGCTTGTTACCATGAATGAACACCATTCATATACATGAAAAAGAGAAATAAAATAAAGAGAAGGAGGTGGTGATGGAAGAGCAGGAGGAGGAGAAAGAGGAGGAGAGGGAGGAAGAAGAGGAGGAGGAGGGAGAGGAGGAGGGAGAGGAAGGGGAGAAGGAGAGAGAGGAAAAAGAGGAGGAGGAGGGAAGGAGGATGGAGAGGAGGGGGAGGAGGAAGGAGAGGAAGGGGAGAAGGAGAGAGAGGAAAAAGAGGAGGAGGAGGGAAGGAGGACGGAGAGGAGGGGGAGGAGGAAGGAGAGGAAGGGGAGAAGGAGAGAGAGGAAGAAGAGGAGGAGGAGGGAGAGGAGGGGGAGAAGGAGAGAGAGGAGGGCGAAGAGGAGGGGAAAAAGGAGGGGG
>NW_022196913.1:97891490-97896138 GCF_008632895.1 Mastomys coucha
GAGGGGAGGGGAGGAGAGAGAGGAAGAAGAGGAGGGGGAGGAGGGAGAGGAGGGGGAGAAGGAGAGAGAGGAGGGGAAGAGGAGGGGAAAAAGGAGGGGAAAGTGGAAGGGGAGGAGAAGGGAGAGAAGGAGGAGGAGGGGAGGAGGAGGGGGCGACAGCAGCATGAGAAGAAGAAATAATCACCCCTTGCTTGCTTGTGTATATGTAGCTGCTTATAGATTGTATCAGTTCGTCTCCTCAATGAGCCTGATGGAGGGACTGTGGTGCTGAGACTCAAGACTGAAGAGAGGCTAGAGCAGAGGTTCTCAACTTGTGGGTTGTGACCCCTTGGGAGTCGATGACTCTTTCACAGGGGTTGTCTAAGACCATGGGAAAACACAGATATTTACATTATGATTCATAACTAACAAAATTACAATTATAAAGCAGCCATAAAAATGATTTTATGGTATGGGTTCACAGTAATGCGAGGCTCTATAGTAAAGGGTGACAGCATTAGGAAGGTGGAGAACCACTTGACTAGAATCTCACACGGTGAGATGTCAGGTCAGGCTTTCAGGTTTGAGAACTCTGCCCTTTTTTGCTTGGTTCTAACTTGCTAGACCAGCAAGACCACATCTTTTTTTTTTTTTTTTTTTTTCTGAGCAGCTTGTTGATTTTGTTGATGTTTTTCATACTGAGTTCCAGGACACTAGCGCTATATACAGTGGGATCCTGTCTCGAAGGAAAAAAAAATAAAAAATTTTAAAAAAGGTTTAGCTTACACTTTTCCTGTTTTTAGCCAGGGGAAACCGAGGCCTGAGGCCTAGAAGTCACAGCCAAGTACAAGCTGCGTCTCCACTTTCTCAAGGGGGGCTGGCTGGTGGGTTGCCATTGGGTTGACCTTGTAGAACAGCCCTAGAGATAGATGAGGTGGCACCTCCTTGCACTGTGTCAGAAGCCTTTCTGCTCCAGCACTTCGGTCTGACCTTTGGATTGGATTGGTGACTACAGCAATGACTCCTTGTGTCCTTTTCTAGTCACTGTGCTCCTGCCCTGGCCCAGCCCTGGGCTTGGTGGCCAGCCCCCTGTGCACACTCATTCTTGCTTCATTAGCTGGCTGAGGCTGGTGTGACCCGAGAGCAGACTTGCCTTAGCACCAAGAGGAAGGGGCCTGGGTGTGAGGGCTCAGAGGCATTTCTCATCGTGACTCCGGTTTGAGGGCTTGCTGTGTTTCTAGGAAGTTATGGCATCACAGAGCACCCTCCCAGTGTTAGGGCTGAAGAAGGGAGATACACAGCTGGAGAGGCCAGCCAAAACTCAGTATTCAATTCGTGTGTGTGTGTGTGTGTGTGTGTGTGTGTGTGTGTGTGTGTGTGCGTGCGCGCGCGTGCATGTGCATGCATTCATGGGTGTATTTTCTCCTCTCGCCTCCCTCCTTCCTTCCCTCCTCTTTCCTTCTCTCCTTCCCTTCTTCCCTCCCTCCCTCCCTACCTCCCTCCCTTCCTTCCTCCCTTCCTCCCTTCTTTCTTCCTCCCCTCCTTCCTCCTTTTCTCCCTCTCACTTCTTCCCTCCTTCCTTCCCTCCCTTCTCCCTCCCCTCTGCCTTCCTCCCCCTTTTCCCCCTCTTCTCCTTTTTCTTCTTCCCCCTCTCCCTATTCTTCCCTTCCCCTCTCCCCTCATCACCAACCCTCCCCTCCCCTTTCTCTCACAGTCTGACAGTGTAGCTCAGACCGCTGTATCTGTTAGAATTCTCTATATACTTCTGTCTGGTCTTGAACTCTCAGCATCCTTCTAGCTCGAACAGTGGGACCTCTCTGAGGGGGTGTGGCATGGGTGGGGGCACTTGACATCCCTGACGTTGGAAACAAAGAAAGCGCTTGATCTTTTATGTCAGGGAAGGAGTGTGGGTTTCAAATCCCAGATCTGTCCCTAGCTGCCCCATGACCTGGAGGAGTCATGCCACAAGTTTGGCTGTCTGTCTTGCAGGGCAGTGCCTGGGAGCTTATAGGAAGGATTTTGCAGTCCAAGTCTCTGAATGGAAGGCTCAAAATTCAGACAGTCCCAAGGCTAGAAGACAAGCAAACTTGGACTTGAAACCCAGATACATGCTTATTTGCTTTGTGTCTTTCATCAGGTTGCAACACTTCTCTGAACCGCCTTTGCCTCACTATACAATGGGCATGTGGTGATGCGGATGGCCACCGTCACACTCCCTCTTTCTCTTTCCTCCTGAGCTCTCAGCTTGCCAGATCTGAAGTGCTGGCAGTCTTCATTAACTCGAAAGGATGGCTGTGGCGTGGATCAGAGCCCATTGGTCAGCCTTACAGACCTGCTGACTGTAGCTGTGCCCCTGGCTTGTCTGATCTCATGTAGCCATGAGCATCTTCCTGGTCTCAGAATAGACCCCTCCTCTGGCAGAAGATGGAGACTGGAGTCCCCAGCTCTCAGCTTCTGCCAGATTCACAAGCAGAGGCCTTGGGCAAACAAGGAGAGTGGGGTTCGTACTCATCATAACCTCAGGTCCTGCTGAGGCAGAGAGGCCTGGGGTCCCAGAGGCTCACAGCGTGGGGGATGCCACCACTCACCTCAGGTTTAGCCTCTTTATCCATAAGGTGGGCAATAATAATTCATAAAGTGTCTTCCAAATGGTTAAAAAAGCATGATTCGATCCTTGTTCCTTATCAGTAGCAGATCGCTAAAGCCCAGTGTTCAGGCTACCGAAACCGCCCAGTGATGTGTCCGTGGGTTTTAGTTCCCATTGCTTGGGATGCTGAGATGGGGAACTCTCTTGAGCTTTGACTCTAGGTGTTCCTGACTTTTTCTTTTTTGTGTGTTGGCGGGGTGCAGGGTCCCTAGCCCAGGTTGAACTCTAAATCCCAAATAGCAGAATAACCCTACTGATTTTCAGTGTTGGAACAATGGGCTTAGGTTGGAGCAGGGGCAAGCTAGGGTTTTGTGTGTGCTGGGTAAGCACTCTACCATGAGAGCTAGCCCCAGATCCTTTTTTTTTTTTTTTTTTTTTTTTTTGAGATCTGTTCTTGACTTGTGGCTGTAGCTGGCTTTGAACTTGGGACAATCCTGCTGCATTAGCCTCTTAGGTGCTAGGATCACATGTGTGCACCACTATGCCTTGCTTAAGCCCCAGAGTTTGAGACCAGCTTGGGGTACATGGCTAGGACCCTTTTTTTTTTTTAAAGTAAAGAAATAAAGTTAAAAATAAAAGGCTAGGAGGGAGGAAGAAGGGAAAGAAGGAAGGAAGAAGGAAGGAAGGAAAAAGGGATGGGCTGAACTTCTGGGGGTGAGGTGGGGTGGGGCCCTTGTCGGGAGGCATAGCCTGTTCATCAGGGCTGAGTGGCGCTTGAGCCTCTGCATTTCCAGCTAGCTCCTGAGTGAGGCTGGTGCTGCTGCTAGCCTGAGAACTTCCAGCACCCAAGGAAGAGTCGAAATGTGATACAGATGCTGCACCTCAGTGGAGAGATGTTAGTTCTTGAAACCCAGACTATTTGGGACATACCAGGTGAGGTCGCACACAAGGAGGGACTGTTGTAACCACAGTCAACTGTGCAGGATTGGTGGCCTTCTCCAGGGCGGTCATCACCTTCATCCTACAAATGGGATTGAAGACCTGGATGCTATCCACTCGTGATGGTGCATGTTGATAATCCCGGTATCCATTAGGCTAAAGCAGGAGGGTTTCTGTGACTTGGAAAGGATAGTGAGTTCAAGACCGCACTAGGAACAACAACAGAAAAAAAGAAAAGGATTTGGATGCTAAGTGACTTGTTACATAGGTAGGCTGGGGCAGGAGTGTAGCTGCCAAGACTGGCATCTTCCTGTGTCCCACAAGGCAGCGACAGGAGCCTGAGGAGGAGGCAAGCCACCTCCTGTGTCTGAACCTGGCTTTCCTATTTGCACAGTGGGAGGCCCAGGCACACATGACCTCCAGGCTCCTTCCCCAGCCTTCTACTGGAACAGTTTGAGCAGTCCCTGCTGGCTCAGCATGCCCTTGGCTTCGTCCCCACACTGCTTCCTGAAGTGGTGCTGACGTCCCAGAGGCAGACGTATCCTTTTCATCCTGTCAAGCCAGAAACTAGCAGAGTTATTGGACAGGCTATTTGCCCAGGCAGAGCCTTGGAGGGGTGGCCATAGTAAAACCTTGGGCCAGGCAGAACATTCCTCCACACCCCAGAGGCAACTTTTTCAGCAGCTTTGCAGGTAGAGACAGCCACTTGCTCAGCTCCAAGCCATGAGGAATTCTATTTCGCTGGGAGTTCAGTCTGGGAGCCTCAACCTCACCGGGCCTGAGAGTTGGAGGGGATCCAGTTGACCTAAGAGAGGTGGCATTCTGAGTTGGGTTCCCAGGTACCTCAGGGCACACACAGCGGTTAGAACCTGGCAGGATGTCTGAAGAGAAAGTGCCTGGAGCTGGAATTTCTGGGGCTAAAATTCCAGGTCTGACTCTCTGAGTCAGCCTGACGGGAAAATAATCTCCCTATGCCTCAGTCTCCATATCTGGAAAACGTGGTTCCTGCCAACAATCGTGTTAGGATTGTGAAAGGACTTTGAAAGAACACCTGGGCTAGGCGGTGGTGGCACACGCCTTTAATCCCAGCACTTGGGAGTCAGAGGCAGGAGGATTTCTGAGTTTGAGGCCAGCCTGGTCTAC
>NW_022196913.1:97896263-97925969 GCF_008632895.1 Mastomys coucha
AAAAAAAAAAAAAAAAAAAAAGAACAGCCAGAACAAGTCATCCCTTAGATCAGATCTACCTCAGCAACTTGTTTTTTATAATCCCAACTCCCTGTGGCTGGAATAGTATTTAGGACTCACCAAATACACATGAATATTTGCATAATGATTGATATGAAGCTCCGACAGGTATGGCTCTCTCAAATCGACCCTCTCCTCACTACCATCTTTAGACATTGTCTTACTTGGTAGACCAGGCTGACCTCAAACTCACAATCTTTTCTTAGCCTCTCAGGGTTCCAGGGTGACAGATATGTGTCACTGTACTAAAATTTGTTTCTGTCATCTTGGCACAAACCAGAGTTATCTGGGAAGTGGGAACCTGGATTAGGGAATTGCTTCCATCAAGGTGGCCTGTGGGCAAGTTTCTGGAGCATTTTCTTGATTGATGATTGGGTGTGGGAGGGTCCTCGGTAGCCATTGCTCTCCCAGGTGGTCCTGTGCTGTGTAAGGAAGCAAGCCAATCAGCCATGGCAAGCAAGCCCGAAAGCAGTTTTCCTCCATGATTCCTGCCTCTGTTCCTGCTTGACTTCTAGCCACGACTTCTGTCAGTGATGGGAGGTGTGAGCCAAATAAACCCTTTTTTCCTGAAATCACTTTTAGTCATGGTGTTTGTCGTAGCAACAGGAATCTAACTAGAACAGCAACCACATCTGGCCTGGAGGGTTCCTTTTCAAACTGTGTTCCAAAGAAAATAGGGTGCCTGAAGTCCCTGGGCAATGGGGTGGGTGGGAAGACACTTGTGGAAGAACCGTCAGCATCCTTAAGTCTCTGTTTGCCTGTGGTTCTAGGCTCTCACACATGCTGATTAGGTACTCTACTACTGAGAATCATTCCCAGGGGTAAGGATTTTTAGTTTGTCTTTTGGAGTTGAGGATGGGATTCAGGGTTTAAGCACACTGAGGACAAGCTCCACCATCATGCTGTGCCACTCGCTACCTGGCCTGTTTGATTTCTGTACCACTGAGCTACGCCTACAGCCAGCCTTTCTGATTTCTATATCATTGAAAGCTAGGAGAAGTGCCAGGCAGTGTTAGCACATGCCTTTAATCCCAGCACTTGGGAGGCAGAGGCAGGAGGATTTCTGAGTTCGAAGCCAGCCTGGTCTACAGAGTGAGTTCCAGGACAGCCAGGGCTACACAAAGCAACCCTGCCTTGGGAAAAAAAAAAAAAAAGAAAAGAAAAAAGAAAAGAAAAGAAAACTAGGAGGAATGAAGAGAATACCTTTGAACTTCTAATTTCCCTGCTTCCCCCTCCTCAGTACAGGAACTATATGTATGTGTCTAGTTTAAACTGTGCTGGGGGATCAAACTGCCAGGGCCTCATGCATGCTTGACATCTGAACTATATTCCAAACACTGTTTTGCATGATTTATAAAGCTATGTTTAGCAAGAGCTCTTTTCTACAAAATAGACTCTTTTCTATAACGTAGGCTCTTTTCCATTGTGCGGATGGATGTGATTTGACAGATTAAGCTAGCAAGCCCCACCACACTCCTGTTTTCTTCCTCATCCCACTCTCCCAGACGACTCATTATGGAACTCAGACTGCTCTAGAATCCAGACTGTTGCAACCTCTCCCAAACCAGGATGACAGGCTTATGTACTTCATTTGTCTTCATTCCTGAGAAGGATTGATTCTCTTCCATGGGTTGTCTACTTACTGTTCATCGCGTCACCGTTATACAGACATCTGGACGGTCCCAAGTAGGGATTGTTACTAAGCTCCACAAAACACATTTGTGTTCATGCTTTTGTGCATCTTCGTGTCTCCTGGGCTCCTGCTTCACATCTTTAATTGACAAGAAGTGACAGGCTTGTCAGTTGAACATGCCCAACAGTAGGAAAGCTCAGAAAGCTGCATGCTGGACAATGCCTACTGCCATCCGATTACCATACCTTCTTTTCATCCATGGGCCTAACGTAATTGAAAAAGAATCCCGTGCAGCACACATGGGTAGTATACAGCCTCCCCCTTGCCACCATTCCATTAATAGTACAGTTGTTCACCTAGACCTATACATTTATCCAGCATTAGGTCCAATAAATAATCTAGGCAGAATCAAAGTACCAATAAGTGGTACACAGGTATGTTCAAATTCTGCACTGTTTTATGCAGAATCAATTTGGGTATTGGTGGGAACAAGCTGGAGAGGTGGACCAATCTCTCCAAGACTGATTTGCTGGTATTTAGGGATCCAGTAGACTAGCAGCAGCAGCTCACCGTAGTCTCCTCTCCTTTTTCCTGGGACTAATGAGGCTTAGCATCCATCCTTTCCAGGATTCATCTGCCATGAGCATGTTTTCTCTGATACAAATCACTGTGCCTATTTTTATAATTGAGATGCTTGTGTTCTTATTGAATTGTGGAGTTCTCTTAATATTCCAGGTGCAAGGTAGGTTTTTTTTTCTGCATAAAATTAATTTTGCATTGGCTCCTCCCACTCTGGTTCTTTTGTCACAGTGTTTAAAGATTGTGCTCTTTCTTTCACTCTTGCTCTTTGAGACAGGTCTGGATGGAGTAGTCCAGCTTGACCTAGAAATTTCTGTTCTCTTGCCTCAGTCTTTTGGGTACTCAAGTGCCAGAGTGACAGTTATGTGCCATCATGGCACATATTAATGCCAACATTAAAGAGTCTCTCTTGAAGAGGTGAAGCTTTATATTTTTATGGAATAGTCAAAATGTTCAGTTTCCCCTCATTTTTTGTTTTAAGAATTTTTACCTAATCTAGTTTTAAAATTTTATGTTCATTTTCTTATAGTTTTAAACAAGTTTTTTTTAAAATTTATTTACTTATTGGGTATGTGTATATGTGTGTGTGTGTGTGTGTGTGTGCGCGCGCGCACGTGCGTGCTCGCGCGTGCACGCGCTTGCACACGCACGCACTTGCACACGTGCTCACCTGCCTGCCTGCCTGCCTGCCTGTCTGAGGTGGTATAATCATAATCATACCACCTCATACTCATAGCCCACATTGCTTGTAATTCTCTATGTGATTGGGCAAGGCTGGCCATATTCTTATATGCACGGGGATTAAAGACAGGCATTCAAAGGATCCTGTAGTTTTCGGTTTTGCATTTCGACTGGTCCTGCATGCATTTCGAGTTATTTTTATACATGATATGGAACAAGCTCAGGGATTATTTCTGACATCTGTGATCTAACTACAGCAGCATGATTCTCTTCTCAGAGAGTGCGAGGTATTGGCTAGTTCTATGTCAAATTGACACAAGCTAGAGTCATTTGGAAGAGGGAACCTTAACTGAGAAAATGTCTCCACCAGATTGGCTTGTGGTGTGTCTTCTTGACTGACACTTGACGTGAGGGATGGATTTTATCTGGAAGAGGAACGGCAAATAATCCCCAAGTCGATTCTTGGTCATGATTTTTTCCTTTTTATTGAAAATAGATTTTTTCCCTCATATAACATATCCTGATTTAAATTACTCCTTCTCTTCCCAGTTCCTCTCCGCCTCCCCTCCAAATCCACCTCCTTTCTGTTTCTCAGTAGAAAAAAAAAACAGACTTGTAATGGATAATAATAAAATAAAACGTAGTAAGACAAAACAAAAATGAACACAGCACAATTGGACCAAAAAGAAACAGAAGGAAAAGGACGCAAGAGAAAGCACAAGAAATACAGACCTGATTGTTTGCACACTCAGGAATGCCTTAAAAAACACCAGACTGAGCAGGGCAGTGGTGGCACACGCCTTTAATCCCAGCACTTGGGAGGCAGAGGCAGGGGGTGGGGTGGGGTTCTGAGTTTGAGGCCAGCCTGGTTTACAGAGTGAGTTCCAGGACAGCCAGGGCTATACGGAGAAACCCTGTCTTGAAACAAACAAACAAACAAACAACAAAAACAACAACAAAAACCCACTAAACTGGAAGCCATAATATATATGCAAAGGACCCAGTGCAAACCCATGCAGGGCCTGCAGGCCCTGTGCATGCTGCCTCAGTTTTTGTGATCTCATATCTAGGTTGACCACGTTGATTTATCTTGATATCTTCCTTCCCCTCTGGCTCTTATATTCTTCCTGCCTCCTCTTCTGCAGGGTTTCCTGATTCCTGAGGGAAGCGATTTGGTGGAGACGTTCTATTTAGGGTGAGCGGTCCAAGGTCTCTCCTCCTACTTTGCATAATGTCTGGCTGTGGGTCTCTGTAGTTGTTCCTATGGACTGGAGAGGAAGCCTCTCTGATGGTGGCTGAGCAAGGAATGCTTATGAGTATAGCACAATGTCACTAGGAGTCATTTTATTGCTGTATTTTTTTTTCCCTTTCTGAACACTAGTTGTATTTGGCTTTAGCCTAGGTCCCTGGACTAGCTAGTCTCAGCTTCTTTGTGGGTATGGGTTCCATCTTCTGGAGTGGGCCGTAAGTCAGATCGGGTATTGATTGGTTGCTCCTACAAGCTTTACGTCGCCAGTGCTCTAGCATATCTTGCAGGCAGAATAGCAGTGTAGATGAAAGAGTTTGTGGCTAGGTTGGTGCTTGCATTTCTCTTTCGGTAGTGTGCCTTCCCGTACTAAAGACATAGAACTTATTATAATAGAACTCTATACCTGTCCTCTGTGGTTCTAAGGAATGTAGCTTGGTTATCATTGATTTAAAAAAAACTCTTAGCCACATGTAAATGTATACATACTGTATTTGTCTTTCAATCCACTTACCTGCGAATTTCGTTTTTTAAAGCTGAGTAATATTCCATTGTGTAGATGTATACATTTTCTTTATTCATTCTTCTGTTGAGAGGCATCTAGGTTGTTTTCAATGTCTGGCTATAATGAATAGAGCAGCAGCGAACAGGGTCGAGGAAAACCCTGTGGGAGGATGAAGTAGCCTTTGGGTATATGCCTAAGAGTGCTGTAGATGGATCTCGATGTACATTGCTTCTCATCTTCCTGAGGAACTGCCGCACTGATTTCCTTAGTGGCTGTACACGTTTTCACTCCTACCTGCAATGGGTGAGTGTTCTCCCTATTGCAAATCCTCATCAACTTGATCTGTTACTTGTTTTATTGATTGTAGCTATGCTGACAGGTGTGAGATGAAATCTCAACACTGTTTTGATTTGCATTTCCTTGATGGCTAAGGATGTTGAGCACTTCTTTAAGTGTTTCTCAGCCATTTGAGTTTCCTCTTTTGAGAGTTTTCTGTTTAGATCAGTACCCCTGTTTATAATTGGGTTGTCTTTTTTCTTTCTTTCTTTTCCTTTCTTTCTTTCTTTCTTTCTTTCTTTCTTTCTTTCTTTCTTTCTTTCTTCCTTCCTTCCTTCCTTCCTTCCTTTCTTTCTTTCTTTCTTTCTTTCTTTCTTTCTTTCTTTCTTTCTTTCCTTCTTTTTTTTTTTTTGTTTGTTTGTTTGTTTTAGTTTTTCAAGACAGGGTTTCTCTGTGTAGCCCTGGCTGTCCTGGAACTCACTCTGTAGACCAGGCTGGCCTCGAACTCAGAAATCTGCCTGCCTCAGCCTCCCAAGTGCTGGGATTAAAGGTATGCGCCACCACCGCCCGGCTGAGTTGTCTTCTTGATACCTAGTTTTAAAAGTCCTTTATACCGGATATTAGCCCTCTATTGCATGTGTAATTGGTAAAAATAGTTTCCCATTTTGTAGGCTGCCACTTTGTCCAAATGATGATATATTTTGCTGTATAGAATCTTTTCAGTTTCATGAGGCTCCATTTATTAATTGTTAATCTTAGTCCCTGTGCTAATGGCATTCTGTTTAGAAAGCTTTTTTCTTGTATCAAGGAATTTAGGGGTGTTCCCCATGTTCTCTTCTATCAGGCTCAGCTTTTATGTTGAGCGAGGTCTTTGATCCATTTGGACTTGAGTTTTGTGCAGGGTGATAAGTATGGGTCTATTTGGATTCCTCTAATGCAGCCATCCAGTTAGACTAGAACCATTTTTTAAAGATATTGGCTTCCTTCTTAATGTACATATCTGGCTTCTTTATCAAACAAAACAAAACAAAACAAAACAAAACAGGTATTCATAGATGTTTGGATTTGTATCTGGGTCTTCAAATTGATCCTATCACTCAAAATTTCTGTTTTTGTGGTAGTACATGCTGCTTTTATTCCTATATCTCTGTAGTACAATTTGAGTTAAGGAATGGTAATGCTTCCTACAGTTCTTTTATTATTCAGGATTGCCTTAGCTAACCTATCTGTGTGTGCATGTGTTTCCATATGAAGCTGAAAATTGTTCTTTCAAGATCTATGAGGATCTTATGTTAGAATTTTGACGAGAGTTGCTTTGAATCTGTATATTGCTTTTGGGAGGATGCCCATTTTTACTACATCAACCCTACTGATCCATGGAGATCTTTCCATCATCTTCTGATATCTTCTTCAGTTTCTTTCTTCAGTGTCTTAAAGTTTTTTTAAAATTTTATTTTATCATGACCTAAGATGTTTTATATTACTTTAGGCTACTGTGAAAAGTGTTGTCTCCCTGATTTCTTTCTCAGGCTGTCCTTTGTAAGCACCTCCTGGATCTGTCTCCAAAACTGACAATATACTTGGATACAAGGTAAGTCTAGACTGATACAAGAAAAGGGAAATAACTCCATGTATCCTATCTGACCACCATGAGTTAAAGCTGCACATCATCATCAACAATAACAGAAAGCTTACAAACTCCTTGAAATGGGAAAAACTCTTTACTGAACAAAAATGGGGCAAGAAAGAAACTAAAGACTTTCTGGAACCGAATGAAAATGGTAGAGGCATCTAAGAGGCAAGTTCACAGCACCAAATTTTTACATAACAAGCTGGGGGAGATCTCATGCTAGTAACTTAATAGCACACCTGAAAGCTCTAGAACCCAAAGAAGAAATCACACCCAAAAGGAGTAGATGGCAAGAAATAAAGTCAAGGCTGACATCAATAAAACAGAAACAAAAATGACAAACACAATACAAAGAGTCAGTGAAACAAAGAACTGGTTCTCTGAGTGAACCAGAAAGATTCACAAACCCTTATCCAAACTAACCAAAAGGTGGAGAGAAAATACTTACAGTGAGAAAATTAGAGATGAAAAGGGGACGGTAGCTACAGACATCTAGAGGATCATAAGGACATAGTTTAAAAACTCATTGTGGTGGTTGAATATGAATGCCCCCTTAGGCTCATATATTTGAATACTTCATCTTCAGAGAGTAGCACTACTTGAGAAAGATTAGGAAGTGTGGCCTTTTTGGAGTAGGTGTGGCTTTATTGGAGTAGGTGTGGTCTTGTTGGAAGAAGTGTAACTACTTATAATCTCTAGTGAAATACAAGCAGTAATTAAAAGTTTCACAACAACAACAACAACAACAACAACAACACAAAAAGCCCAGGGTTAGATGGTTCTAGTACAGAATCCTTCCAGACATTCAAAGAAGAGTTAATGCCAATGCTTCTCAAACTATTCCACAAAATAGAAACAGAAGGAACATTGCCAAATTCATTTTATGAAGCCACAATTACCCTGACACCAGAATCACATAAAGACCCAACAAAGACAGAGAATTATGGATAAACTTTCCCCCATGAAAACATTGATGTAAAGTTTCTCAATAAAATTCTTGCAAATCAAATCTAAGAACACATCAAAAAGATCGTCCACCATGATTAAGTTGAGTTCATCCCAGAGACGCAGGGACGTTTCAACACACATAAATCAATAAATGCAATCCACCATATAAAGAGACTGAGAGACAAAAACCACATGATCATTTCATTAGATGCAGAAAAGGCCTTTGACAAAATCCAACACCCTTCACGATAAATATCCTGGAGAGGCAAGGGATACAAGGGACAACTCAACATGGTAAAGGCAATTTAGAGCAAACCCATAGCCAGCATCAATTTAAATGGAGAGAAACTCAAAGCAGTTCCACTAAAATCAGGAGCGATCTTCTCTAGTCTCTCTGTACCTATTCAATAAAGCACTCGCAGTCTTAGAGCAGCAGGACAGCTAAAGAAGATCAAGGGGATGCAAATTGGAAAGGAAGGGTTCAAACTATCTTTTTTGGGGGGGTGTGATAAAAAAATATATATATTCAATAGTATACACAAGTGACCCTAAAAATTTCACCAGGAAACTTCTACAGCTGTAAACACTTTCGATGAAGTAGCCGTGAACAAAAATTAACACACAAATCAGTAGCCATCCAGTATACCAAGGCTCATAGTGTTTTATCTCAGCAGTAGAAACTCCTAAGACAAAGCAAGGAGGGAAGATTCTGGCCACTGTTTTGTGGTGGATGTACTTGATGTGAGTGAAGGGGCAAAGGCACCAGTCTTGGGGCTTCAAGCTGCCTATCCAGGCTCCCTTTCCAGCTGCCAGGGTAGACTGGTGGGTGATGAAGTCACTGGCCTGGGTGGCAGGCGGGTTGGGCTCCTCGGGTGTTTGCAGGGATCTGTCCTGGGCTTGCGCAAAGAGCAGATTGAGAAAGAGTTTGGTAATGAGAGCTACTTGCAGGGAACCCAGCCCGGCGCTGAGCCAGGTATATAGCCGGTAGGGACTGCCTCACCCACACTAGATCACTGAGCTCCCTTCAGTGTTGTTGGGGCTCAGTGTGGCCTGAGCCTCCATAGCCTCTGGCAGGCACAGTGAGGAAGGAAGCCCAGAATCCTCAAAAGCTGCCAAATCCACCCCACTTTAAGAAGCAGGGGAGGGTTGTGGCCCTGTCAATCACCACTTCCAACTCTCCTCCCCAAAGGAGGGCCACTTAAATGTTGATTCTAACTGCTCTGACCCTTGGATTTATTCTCACAGCAATATTCTGTCCATTTGGAACTGGGGTTCAAAGAGGCTGAGTAAGTTACTCATAGTTGCACAGCTAGTAAATATCAGAGCCAGGATGTGAACTCCAGAGCCTGGGAGCAATAAGCAACCCTGTTGGCATACCATGCACAAAGGCTCTGCTGGGAGCCGTGGAGAAGCAGAAGGTAATGAGATATGGCATCTAGCATAGCCCCGTTTAATGAAGACAGAGTAGAGGGAATGGTGAAGGTGAGATCATTAGTACTACTGAGTGGGTCTTCAGGGAGCCTGGGTGGCAACTGTGAGGGTTCAAAGGGCAAAGATGAACACCCTGAAAACCCAGGGACTGAAGAGGTAGATCGTGCAGAATGGGAAGAGCATCAACAGAAGCTTCCACATGGGACTGATATGAACAGGAAACCTAGTGACAATTATGTGCCCTAGCCCCGATGCTCTCTACTGACACTGGTTCACATAATCCATCTGGTAGCCCCAGGCAACAGACAGTGCTATTACTTTTAATTTATACAGCTAGTAAATAATAGAGCCAAGAGTATACCCAGGCTTCCAAAGGGCAATTGGAGTTAGATTGTGATGTTATAGTTTTGGGGACAGCCGGTGACACAGCAGGGGTAGTGCCATGTCTGTGCAAGAGCCTGATAATCTCTCAAACGTCATAGCAGGGATGTCAGGCCTGTGCCACCTGGCTGGGTTCTGGCTAATTGCTCTTTATTTATTCCTTAAAGAGACTCATGATTAGATGCCTTCCTCATGATTAGACGAGGGTTATGGATTTTGACGAGCCGAGGCAGAGTGGCAGAGAGACACACTTATTTTGCAGATGTAAACTTGCTTTGTGAGTTTAGGTGAACCTGTCTTGCAGTTGACATTGCGTTCTTGCAAACTCATCTTCCTGATACGGGGTAAGAGGACTCAATCCCCAAATACAAAACAAAATCACAGACATTCTCTGGCCTCATCTTGTCTCTCTCTGTTGTGTTTTATAAATAAAAGAAAAAAAAAAAAGGCCAGGGATATGTTTGGTGGAGGTGCGGTATGATGTGGAAGCAGGGAGTGTCTCTGCAGGCCCATGCTGAGGCATCCCTTCCCGATAATGTACCAGTCATTCTGTAGTATAGAATAGAGTTTATTTCAGTCATGGGGAGGGGACACTGAGAGAGTAGAGACATAGAAAGGCAGAGGGGTGGTGGTGGTTGGTGGTGGTGGTGGTGGTAGTGGTGGTGGTGGTGATGGTGAGGAGAATGGGGAGAGAAGGGGCAGAGGAGGTAGAGGGTAAGAAAGGAAGAGCAAGAGAGGGAGGAGGTGGCAAGCAGCTCCTTTTATAGTGAATCAGTCATACCTGGCTATTGCCAGGTAACTGTGGGGTGGAGCCTAGCTGCTGCCAGATAACTGCGGGGCGGAGCCTAGAAGGAGTGCCACACTCTCCACCCTCAAACTAAAAACTCTACAGTTTCTAGATGCTGGTTCTCGAAGGGAATGGAACTGATCCAGACATAGCCAGAAAACAGCGTGTATGGAGCCCACCCCAGATTTCCCCTTCTTGAGGCTGCCCCATCGTCTCCAGAAAATCTTAGGATCCAAAGAGGAAATGACTACTGTCAAGAATCTGCCTCACCTGGGACCTCCTGCCTTTCTCTCCCACTCCTTCCTTGTGTGCTTGTTAAGTCTCTGATGCATTCTCCGAGAGCCAGGAATCTCATCTGAATAGAACTGGGTTTGGGAAAGAGAGACTCATGTCATAAACCTAGAGAGAAAAGTATGTAGCTGGGATTTTGCAGCCCAGTGAAGGAGAGGTTTCTCATTAGTGTTCCGTGTAGCATGTCTGTCCAGCACAACTGGGCAGAAGATGACAATAAAATACAGGGACAGTAAAGGGACAGTAAAGCAGCATTAAACAAGAGCCACCTTCCCAGGGACCACCAAACGCTGGGGGCAAGGAGTGCTCTTTCTCTTCCAAGTTCAGCCTGTGGGATAGTGACTGCTTTGCTCTGCATCCAGCTGGCTGAGGACTAAGCCCAGCTTAACCAGTGGCCAGGGAACAGTGTACCAAGCCTAATTGTTAAATTCCTGACTTCCTTCTCACGGTGAGCTGAACTCTAGGAGTGGACGGGACAATGCTTTGCAACAAGTTTCGGATCTCCAGCTGGGAGGTTCCGGCTGCAGGGAAGGCTAAAGGCAATATCCTTTCTGAGAGCTCTGTAGAAACTTCTGGACATCCCTTGTGTGTTTCTCATCCTTCCTTCCGTAACAGTGCAAGCTATGGATACGGCAAGGACTAAGCATTTCTATGTGCGAGAACTGTTTAACACACTCTGCAGGGATAGCCACACTAAGGATGCAAGTTTTGTGCACAGAGCTTGGTTCATCCTTTGTCTACATGTGTAGCCATGAACACCATTAAAATAAGATGTGTAATGTTTCTCCCATGTGAATGTTTTGTGCACAGAGCTTGGTTCATCCTTTGTCTACATGTGTAGCCATGAACACCATTAAAATAAGATGTGTAATGTTTCTCCCATAAGATGTGCCTGATCTAAGTCATTACATTCCCCTACTCTTCTGATTTCTGACACCAAGATGTGTTTGCTCACTTTAAAATCAATACCTAGAACCCTGGGAGGTGGCAGTCTGTAAAATGCTTGCTATGTAAGCATGGGGATCTGAGTTGTGATCCTGGGAGCCTGCATAAAAAGCTAGGTATGTGTCATCGTCAGGGTTGCATTGCTGTGAAGGGACATCCTGACTAAGACAACCCTTTCTTTTTTTTTTTTCTTTTTTGCCTTTATAAGGAGGTTTTATTGTTATTTAACTTGATATCTCAGAAAGAAGATTAGCTCACTCCAACATGATTTGCAGTTGGCAAGATCTACTGAAGCAAGTGTTCTGACTGCTAAGGATTTAATCTGGGTGCTTTTAATACTCAGCCATCTAACACTTCCAACATAATCCAGAACTATGGATCAGCCCCTCCTTTTCACTTTACCACCACACCTACCGCCCTTCATTACAGAAATAGCTTCATTAAATGCGATTTCCAGAGGACAGATTCCCTGGAGCATATAGTTATGAGGACAGTGCACGCACACGCGTACACACACACACACACACACACACACACACACAAACACACACAAAACCCAAAAAACAACAAACAAACAAAAAACCAACCAACCAACCAACCAACCAACCAACCAACCAACCAACCAACCAATAAAACAAACCTGAAAATAAAACTCTGATAATTTACTAATCTAAGGAAGCAAAATCTTCCAATATATTAAGAAATAAATCCAGTTATAAATGCACCAGTAGGTCTGTGTGGAGGCTCTGGGGGAGTAACTGACAACACCCAGTTATTTACAAGATACACAGGCAGGAAGGGTGCACCTAGGCCAGCAAGGGCCTCAGAAGCCAAAAGTGTTCTCTCCGCTGTAGGCCACACACTAGAATCCATCTTCATCTTTTTCCTTCTCATAAAGTTGTCCCCTGGTCTGTGGGACTTGTCTTGTCCACAAACAGGAAGATGGCCTTCTCGGAAGGAAGCTGGATCCTTTCCTGATGATCCACAATGAACTGAGCCACGGTGATATCAGATGGGACCAAGTACTTCCTCTTGTCAATGTCAAGAATCTGAGAGCTGGAGACTTTTTCTGTGATCACCGGAACCCAGTTGGAGTACTTCGCTCTGATCTTCGCAGATTCCATGCATCTGTATTCCAATGAGTGGTCCTCCTTAAACATCCACTTCACGGAGATGGGAAGTGACAGAGCGACCACAACAGAGGAGGCAGCAGTGGCTGCTCCAAGGCGGCGACTACTCCAAGGGAACTCTTAAAAGGATGACATTTAATTGGTGTTGGCTTACAGTTTGAGAGGTTAAGTCTTTTGTCATCATGACAGAAAGCATGGCAGCATGCAGGCAGACGTGGTGCTGGAGGAGCCCAGAGTTCTATATCTTGAGCTACAGGCAGCAACAGGGGACTATCTTCTGCAGACAGTGATTCTACACTGGGTGGAGATTGAGCACAGGAGACCTCAAAGCCCACCTAAACAGTGATGCACTTCGTCTAATAAGACCATACTACCAAGCAGGATGGAATGAGCAGGGGCCTGAGTGAGGGGGGTGGGGTGGGGTGGGGAAGAGCACACTACTCCAATAAAGCCACACCTCCTAACTGTACCACTCCTTAGAGCCAAACGTTGAAACACACTGATCTATGGAAGCCAAACCTATTCAAACCACCACAGCATGGCAGTGCGTGTTTGTAATTCCCATGCTGAAACAGTAAGATCCCTAGGAATTGCTGGCTGGCCAGTCTGGCTGGCAAGCTCTCAGTTCTGTGAGAGACGCTGTCTCAAAAATAAGGTGGTTCAGAACACTGTTGCTCTTGCAGAACGAGCACCCGAGTTTGGTTCCCAGCACCCACATGGCAGCTAGCAATCATTAGTATCTCCAATTTCAGGGAATCCAACAACCTCTTCTGGCCTCTGCAGGGCGCCAGGCATGCATGTGGTACACGCACCTACACTCAGCAAACACATTAAAAAATATCTTTAAAAAATAAGGTGAAGAATCCATTGAGGAAGACACTAAATGTTGGCCACCTCTAGCCTTCCAATGAATATACAACTACATATATGTGCACACATATGAGCATGCACACACACACACATTTAATAAGTAAAATAAGCTGAATAAACATAAAACATAGCCAGGTGTGGTAGTGTGGCTTCTTCATCTGAGTAGTGGAAAACTGAGGTTGGAAGATCATCATATGTTCAAGGCCAGGCTGGTCTACATAGGGAGTTGCAAGCCAGCTAGGAATATATACTCCATCTCAAATATTCATATAAAAATTAACAAATTATATTATTTTTGTATTTGGGTGAAATTCAAATAACATAAAATCACTTCACTCTTTTTGAGGCAGGGTCTCATGTAGCCTAGGCTGGGCCTGAACTCACTATGTAGCTGAGCATGAGTCTTGAACTTCTGATCTCCTGGCTTCCATCTCCCATACATACATTGAGATTACATAGTATGACTTGCCATCCTGAATTTATCTAGTGTTGGTGACCAGACCCAGGACTTCATGCATGTTGAGCAAGCACTCTACTGACCGAGCTCCGTCCCCTTTCCAAATCAACCACTTTAAAATGAACAACCCAGTAGTGTTCAGCTCTCCACAGGCCTGTGCCACCAGCAACCACCTCTATCTTCAATAAGCTTCCATTGGCCAAGAGGAAGCCTCAGATCTACGAAGCAGCTGCCCTACGTTTGAACACTGAGAAAGCTACACAGGGTGTGGCCTTCGGGGTCGTACTTCTTCCTGGCTCCTGGCTCTGACATGACGCGTGTATGGCTTGTGCCAGTATCAGTTCTATAGATGAGGAAACTATGGTATGCAGTTAAGTAATCCACCCACGACTGTTCAGCCAGTAAGTAGCCGAACCACAATTCCTCGTGGTGTGGCCCTGAGGCCTTGTTCTAGAAGTGTGAGCCATGTAGCAGGGGAGGAAACAACTCTACAGGTTGAGGAGACAAGTAGAAGAGGGATGTAGGGTTGCCTGCTGTCCCAGACTGAAAGCCCAAACTCCTGGCCAGTTTGACTGCTCTTTGCCCGATGACCAGCTGCTCTTTCTACATCTCAGTTTCCCTGTCCACACACAGCTTAGAGCCTACCTTGAGGAGCTGTGGGAGGCTTGACTGACAGTTCTTGGAAACCTCAGAGTTCTATATGAGCACAACCATGACGAGGTTTTCTAAGAACTTGACTGGCACCTATTAGATCCCTGAGAGACCTGGCACTTCTTTGGGTGGACGGCGGGAACCCTGATCTTCTTGCTCAGCCCGGAGAGCTGCAGGTTCCACCTAGAGGACACTTGTGTCAAGCACAGACTTGAAGGAACAGACCTTCTAGAGAATCTGTCCCAGGCCTGCTAACCTACAGCATACGAGGAAAGCCTACAGCTCACAGGCTAGGGACAGAGCCTTGCCTGGGACAGTTCTGTTGTCACTTTGGAAACCTACTGTCCCAGGCAAGAAGGAATAGAAAGGCAAGGGTCTAGAGATGTGAGCAAATGGGGCTGGTACTCTGTCAGAATGAGCTCCTAGTATCTCCCCAAAAGAACTCTAGCAAAACGCCATTAATTCCTCTCTAGGAAGTCAGTCTTAGAGCTTTCCTTCTGGGATCAAATGAGATGTGACATCCTAGGATGTACTGCCAGAGAACAGCATGGTGACTGTCACCCCTAGTAAGCCTGGGGTTTGGGGGACAGGTGTGAAGAGTCTTGTGAACTAAGGGAAAAGCAAATGTGGGGTGTGGTATTCATCCTCATAGCAGCTCATCTCTGCTCTTCCCTTTGGCTCAACATTTTCCGTTTAGTCTCGTTTAAATCCCAACACTTCCCTTTCCAAATAAAGAATGTTCCAGAATGCTCCGTTAGCACACGGGTTAGTCCATGGGTGATTTATCAGGGCAGTTTCCTGGATTATGGCCTCATCTTCTCTCAGCAAATCCTGTTGAAACACACTTCTGTCAGCTGTATGTGGGAAAAGAGCTGACACACAGGCTCCATCTCCTGAGTAGCGCATTCCTGAGTGTGGGCAGTTCACCAAGACCAGGAAGCCTCGGGCTCGAGGAGAGGTCACACTGTGGGCAAGGGCAGCCCTCAGCTGATTGGGACACGAAGAAGCCGGGATTGCCTCAGAAATCCCAACCTGTTCTGCTTGGGTTACGGATTCTCTTGCCAGCCCTGGGGGGACCAACCTCCCTCCCCTACCCACTGACCAGTAACGACAGGCTGGATGTCTCTGGGACATTCCGGAAGAGGACACAGCTGAGGTTTGACCCAGGCTGCATGGGTCTATGGACACTGGTGAACTGTGAACCGCCTGCCCTAGAGTGACCATTCTGTCCCCAGGCTCTGTAGAAACAGCCTGAGGCTCTCAGCTCCAGCCTTCTTCCTGCTTACTGAGACCTTGACCTCTTGTGGTGCCTCTGTGGAGCTGCAGGGCGGCTAGGAAATGAGTTAAGCAGGCATTTCCCACTCCAAGGCTGAGCCCACCCCTTTTTATCCAGTCTTCCCAGAGCAGCAAGGGCTATTTTTTTTTTCTTCTTTTCTTTCTCCCTCATCTTTGTAGCATTTCCTGGTTTTCCCAAGAAGAATGAGTCACTTCCTTCTCTGGGTTCTCATAATACTCAAAATACTCAAAAGGTAACCTTTCTCTATGAGTGGGTTTTATTTTATAAACACTGATTTTTTTTTCTTTTATCACTCTTATGGACATGGAAGATGTGCATATCTCTTTTCCTCTTTTTGCTTTCGTTTCTGGGAAGCTTGGGGTCCAGTGTGTAGTTGCTCTTGATCAAGTGACTGCTGTGAGCCTTTTAAATTAACATTGACTCTGTTTTCATCTTCAGCCAAGCCTTTTTCTTTCTGTTTTTGATTTTTATGGCATTTGTATTTATTTATTGACTTGATTCACTTAAAATTAATTATTTTCATTATTAATTTTATTTTAATTGAAGGTTTTATTTACATTTTATTTGTGTGTGTGTGTGTGTGTGTGTGTGCATGTAGAAGTCAGAGGACAATCTGGGGGAGTCCATTGTCTTCCTCCATTATATGGCTCCTAGGGACAGAACTCAGGCCATCTGATTTGGTAACAAATGTTTTTACTCACTGAACATCAGCATTAGTATTTTTCATGATAGAACTTACATACATAAAATACATCCATGTCAAGTATAGAGTTGGAGGTGACTAATCTTGGGTTTCAACTTAACTGTGTCTGGAATCAATTAAAAGGCCAGGCGCCAGGCATTCCTGTGAAGATTTTCTTGATCAGATCATTTGAAGTGAGAAGGTAGACCCTAAATGTGGGCTGCATCTTCCACTGCTGCTCAGATAAGGGAACATGGAAGAAGGATGCCTTTTTAAAAACTTTGGTATTTTTGAGACAGTGTCTCACTATATAGCTCTCACTGGCTTGGAACCCAATGTGTAAACCAGACTGGCCTCGAACTCATTAGAGACCCACTGTCTGCCTTTCTACTGTTGGGCTTCTGGCTCATATTTTTGCCATGAGAACTGGAGAGGTAGCTAAGAGGTTTAGAGCAGTGGTTGCTTTTCCAGGGGGTACGGGTTCAGTTCCTGGCACCCACATGGTAGCTCACACTTGCTTGTAACTCCAATTCCTCTTCTGGACTCTGCAAGAGCTGGTAATGCACACACTGCATAGACATACATGCAAGCAAAACACAACAGACTTTAAAAAAATCTAATGGTAGTCTCTACACATCCTCAGCTGAGCACTCATTCTCATTGTGCCTTTAAGGAGCAATCAAGGGCTGGGGAGGTAGCTCAGTGGTTAACAGTACTGGCCACTCTTCCAAGGAACCCGAGTTCAATTCCTAGTACCCACATGGCAGCTCACAACTGTCTGTTACTCCAGTTCCGGGGGTCTGGCATATTTACACAGATGAATGCACATAAAATAAATAAATAAAAAAAAGAGAAGCCACTAGACCCCTGATTTTCTATAAAGGTCCCAGTTTCAGGGCTCCATGCCCTGAAGCTCTGTGAGTGTGTGTCTTCTGTCCCTAAGCTAGCCATGCATGTGTCTGGTCCCACATTTCCTGTCTTCAACTAGCCTCATGTGTTAATTTCACTGGATTTGAGATTTCTCTTTATTTCTTGTATCCCAGTATTGGGCTCAACTGTGGATGAAAATGTGCAAGGTTAAAATCACGTGGAGATGGAGAGATAATGAAGCTCTGTTCAACCACTGTTTACTTAGAAAAAACTCAAGTGAGTTCAGAGTCAACCGAAACATTTGACCTATTATTTTTGTGCATTACAGTATTAGGAGATTACATGTTAGTTTTGTTCTCTGCAGCTGTAGCCATCTTGTATTACTGGATGTTGGGAATTGGAATCCTGCCATTGTTTTCCTAGGATCTCTAAGGGATGAGTGATCCCAGTAGCTCACTGGTCCTTTCCAGTTATAAGATGAGTTCTACAATATGACCTTTGTTTCCGTAGTTGCCTGATGAGAGAGAGACACGTTAGCTGTTTGCTGTTCTAGGCTATTTCGAATGCATGAATTGGGTTTCCATAGTGAAGGAGACTGAAGCGGATGTTGGGTGAGTGAACACATTTGTCCACCATGCTCTGAGTTCCCATTAGAACGATGGGCACATTCCCATCTGCCACACTGAATCTCCACTTGCCTACCCCTCTCTCCCATGTGATGAAGGTTTATGTTGTCAAATTGGCAAGATCTAGCATCACCGTGGGTACATCTGTGCAACATTGCCTGGAGTAAGTAAACTGAGTTGAAGACTTTCCTTAAACATGGGTGGCACCATATTGACACACATGTGATCTGATGTGACCTGCGGCAATGGAGGGCAGTCTGGAACTGAACTAAAACAAACTTTTTTTTTTTTTTTTTGGCTTGAGTTTCTTTTGCCAGGGTATTTTAGCATAACAGCAAGAGAGAAACTAAGTTATAAGCCATCTCTCTCTTTGATTCCTGACTGAATGTAAACAGCTGGCCTCCTAACCCCTCTCCCATTCCTCTCCCACCATGATGAACTGAAGCTCCGTGAACACTGAGACAGAATAAACCTTTCCATCTTAGATTGTTTCTTCTCTGGTGTCTTTACCATAGTAAGGATGAAAGTGACCAATATACTCCCAGTACTGCCTCCTAGGTCACTAGGGCTATTTTTTTAGCCTGCTCTCTGTCACTCAGTCATCCAATCTACTGTCGCTTCCACTCATGGACCCAACTCTGTCACTCATTCATCCAGTTACTGATGCTTCCATTCTGGATCTAACTCTGTTAGTCATTCAATCAATCTACTGACACTTCTACCCATGGACCCAACTCTTTTACTCATCCATCCAATCTACTGACACTTCCACTCATGGACCCAACTCTGTAACTCATTCATCCAGTCTACTGATGCTTCCAGCCATTGACCCAACAAAACTCCTGGAGTCTGACTTCTCTTTAAACTCATTTTCTCTTTCTTCTTGGAACTCTTACTGTTCCAAGATGGCATCAATCTTGATACCCCTTGCTCTACTGAAGTAAGCATTTTGAATCCTAGTTGTTCCTTCATTCCTAACCATTTATCTATCCCCCTTAATGTGGCTCTATCACCATGATTCACCTGGATCAAATGGCCTTCCATATGCAAAACACCAGGTGTGGCCCTCTATTCTTACTCCTGATACTCTTTGGAGCTTGCACATCTTTCCTGATGCTCTTCATGGCCCCCAAGCCATTTCTTGCTAACTTCTTTTCCTTTCCCTAGTCCTCTTTTCATCATCAGTGGCTGAGCCCTAATGCAGGGAACCCCTGTGGTTCACTGCTCTGGTCTCAGCTTGTCTCTCTTAAAGCACAGCTATTTGACCAATGTCCTTTACTGCTAATTCTAATGAAGTTCTTGGTCTCCTCTAGTTTGAAATGCAGATGCTGAATGGCTATGGCTATGGAATGGCTTGAGTTTCCTTTCTTGCTGTTAGAGGATGGGTTTATTTTGGCTCACACTTTGAAGGTATTCTTATTCTTGGTACTTTCTGGAGCTTGCATATCCTTCCTGCCCCTCATGCTGGGGAAGACATGGAGGCAGGAGTGCAGACAGCTGGTCATACTGCACCTGCAGTCAGGAAGCAGAGAGAGAAGTTCTGATGCCCAGCTCACTTTCTACTTTTTATTCAGTTTCAGGACCTCTGTCCAAAGAATGGTGCTACTACATTTAGGGTGGGTTCTCCCATCTCAACTAACCATTCTAGAAAACTTCTCATAGAGACGCCTGGAGGTGTCTTAGTTCTTCTGTTACTAAGATGTTGTGAAGCTAATGGTCAATCCTAACCATCAGAGGGCTAAACATGAGTACCAGAAACAAGAAGGGTTCAGCAACGACCAACATTAGTGGAGGATTTGCTCCACTGGCCACTAAAGTATCATCTCATTTAAGCCTTTGCTATCTCATTCATATCTGTCAGGGAACAAGGACTAGATCGCTGTTGGTTATTGTTAGTAAGTATTGTAGCCAACCTTTAGGTCCTGGCCTTCTGGCACTTAAGGGCATTCTTTCTCATGGTAGTGTGCTTCTTTTTTCTTTAAAAATCATCAGAGGTAGACAGGTAGCTCTTAAATCTAGTTAGTCCAGCCCATGTTACCTTTTGTGCCCTGTTCTGGCCAGGGCCCTAATGGGAAGGCTATAGCAGGGCCATTAGGCTCAGCATACACGCACACTGTCTCAAATTAGCCTGGGTCAGCAGTTGCTGGCTTGGGTGTGAGCAGCCATATAATGTCATGCAATGTCAACCCTGAAATACATCTTGGGTGGGTTCCAGGGAGATCCAGGGCCAACAGGACACTGAGAAAGCCATGTGAAGTCTGTGAATCACTGTTGTCCCTTCCTGGTAATCTGGGGTGTGCTATGGTCTGGAACAGACTGCTTAGTTGTAACTGTAGGGGAAGAAAGAAGGAAGGAGTTAATTCCTGGTTGGGTCTGTTTACAGGAAGCAACGAGCTTTAGTTATTAAAGTGGGCCCATGTGGGAGGGGATGGATTGGCCTTCCAGAGCCTAGGTTAGCAATAGAAATAGTTTTCTCTTGGCCACGCATGGGAGAGGGCTTAGAGGATTGCTTAAAGTTTAAGATGTGGTGGCACCAAACCCACAGGTCTCGTGTGCTACATTCTCCTGCTCCAGATCTCATGTGCTACATTCTCCTGCTCCCTCCTCTTAACGTTGTGTCTTTGCTTTAGAAAAGACACTGAACTGGGTGGAGAGGTACTAAAGTGGTAGAGCACATTCTCCGCATGCAGGAAGTCCCGAGTTCTATTCCCAGCACTGTGTACATCAGGCATGGTGGTGGGTGCTTGCAATCCCAGCACTCCAGAGGCAGAGGCAGAAATACCAGAAGTTCAAGGTCACCCTTGAACTACACAGAGGTTCTAGGCAGGCCTGAGAGATCTGAAAGCTGGACAGAGAGGGAGAATTTATCCCCAAACTTCTCAGTTCTTTTAATTTACCAGCTCGAATGGATTCTTCTGGTTATTTGTTTTTGATTTCTTTCAGATGACCTTTTGTGTTTTGTCTTGTGCTCACAAAACTTTTTTTTTTTCTTTTTTGGTCTTCTTCATATCTTACATCCTTACCACCGTTTCTCCTTCCTCCTCTCCTCCGAGTCCTCCACTTCCTCTGCTGCCTCCTCTGTTTCCCTTCAGAAAAGAACATGCCCCTCAGGGACATCAACAAAACACGGCATACATAACAAATTCCAATAAGCCTAGGCACAAACCCTCACATCAAGGCTGGACAAGACCCAGTAGGAGAAAAGGGGCCCCCAAATCAGGGTCAGAGACAGCCCCCCACTCCCAGTGTTAGAAGTCCCACAAGAACACCAAGCTACACAACCATATCATATATGCACAGGACCTAGGTCAGACCCACACAGGCTCACTGATTGTTGGTTCAGTCTCTCTGAGCCTCTGTGAGCTCTGGTTAATTGATTCTGTGGGCCATGTTCTTGTGGTATCCTTGACCCCTCTGGATCCTGCAATCTTTGCTTCCCCTCTTCTTCAAGATTTCCTAAGTTCTGGCTAATATTTGGCTGTGGATCTCTGTATCTGTTCCAATTAGTTGCTGGATAAAGCTTCTATGATAATAATTATGCTAGGCTCTGGTTTATGAGAATAGTAGAATATCATTAAGAATCATTTCATTGACCTTTTTTTTTTTGCCAGTCATATTTTGTTCTCTCCTGGGTCCCTGGAATATCAGCCTCTGGTTCCTGGCCTTCCAGACAGTATCAGCCATGGGCTTCCTTTTGTGGCATGGGTCTCAAGATGGACCAGTTCTTGGTTGGCCACTCCCACAAGTTTTGCATCTTTATACTCCAGCATATCTTGCAGGAAGAGCAAATTGTAGGTAGAAGGTTTTGTGGCTGGGTTGGGCTCTCAGTCCCTCCACTGGAAGCCTTCCTGGCCACAGAAGATGGCTGGTTCAGGCTTCGTGTTCCCCACTGGGGTCAGCCTCAGAGACTCCAGGGAGTTTCCATTGCACTGGGTTTCTACATCACTCTTCAAATGTCGCCCAGTTCCAGCTGACTCTCGCAGTACTGTCTCCCTTCACCCCTACAACATGACCCCCTTACCTGTTCCCATTCCCATCCCCACCCAGTCCAACCATGTAACCTATACATTTCCCTTTCCCAGGGAAATTCTTGCATTTCCCCTTGAGCCCTTCTTATTACTTAGCTTGTCTGGGTCTGTGGATTGTAGCATGGTTATCTTTTACATTATAGCTAACATCTACTTATGAGTACATACCATATGTGTCTTTCACACAGGAGGATTTTTTTCTAGTTTCATCCATTTGCCTGCAAATTTCATAATGTTCCCCTTAAAAACAGCTGAGTAGTATTCCCTTGTGTAAGTGTACCATATTTTCTTCATCCATTCTTCAGCTGAGGGGTGTTCAGGTTGTTTCCAGTTTCTGGCTATTGTAAATAAAGCTGCTATGAATTTAGTTGAACAAGTGTCCTAACTGTATGATGGAGCATCCTTTGGGTATATGCCCAGGAGTGGTGTAGCTGGGTCTTGAGATGGTTCAATTCCCAATTTTCTGAGAGGCTGCCATATTGATTTCCAAAGTCACTATACAAGTTTATGTTCCACCCAGCAATGGAGGAGTGTTCCCCTTGCTCCAGTCTTACTGGCGTGAACTGTCAGTTGTGTTTTCGATCTTAGCCATTCTGACAGATGTAAGGTAGAATCTCAAAGTCATTTTGATTTACATTTCCTTTATGGCTAAGGATGTTGAATGTTTTTTAAACTGTCTCTCAGCCATTTGAGATTCCTTTGTTGGTCTGTTTAGAACTAAACCCCATTTTAAAATTGTATTATTTGTTTTCTTGATATCTAGTTTTTTGAGTACTTTATACTAGATATTAACCCTCTATTGGATGTGTAGTTGATAAAAATATTTTCCCATTTTGTAGGTTGCCACTTTGTCCAAATGATGGTGTCTCTTGCTGTACAGAATCTTTTCAGTTTTATAAAGTCCCATTTATTAATTTTTGATCTTAGTGTCTGTGCTATTGAAGTTCGTTCAAGACTATTTCCCACTTTCTTTTCTATCTGATTTAGTGTATCCAGTTTTATGTGTGAAGTTCGATGTGTAGTTTCTTTTACTAAATGCCCTTGCATTTGGGGCATAGATGTTAAGAATTGAAAAGTCACCTTGTAGGATTTTTTTTCCTTTGATGAGTATGAAATGTCCTTCCCCTTCTCTTTTGATTAATTTTCATTTGAAGACTGTTTTGTTCAACATTAGAATGGCTACTCCAACTTGTTTACATTTACATATTGCTATTCATTATTGAAGGAATTCAGGACAGGAACTCAAATAGGACAGGATCCTGGAGGCAGGAGCTGATGCAGAGGCCTTGGAGGGATGCTACTTAGTGGCTTGCTTCACATGGCTTGCTCAGACTGCTTTCTTACAGAACCCAGGACCACCAGCCCAGGGTTGAGAGCACCCACAAAGGTCTGGGCCCTCCCAGACCTCATGGAGGCATTTCTTCAACTGAATCTTTCTGTTGGATGACTCTAGCTTGTCTCAAGTTGACAACACAAAACCAGCCAGTACAATTTTCTTCACTGTTTGTTTCCTGCCTTACTTTCAGGAGTGTATTTATTTCCTCTTTAAGGACTTCTATCAACATCATAAAGTTGGTTTTAAGGTCATTTTCTTGTGCTTCAGCTGTGCTGGAGTACTCAGGGCCTGATGCGGTAGGAAAGCTGTGTTCTTTGTGGTGGTATCATATTGCTGGCAGTTGTTGATTGTGTTCTTACACTGGCATCTAGGCATCTGGGTTTGGGGTGATTATAGGTATAGGTGCTAATTTCTGAGTTGTCTTTGTTGAATGGGTGTTTTGTTCCTTGGTTCCTGTCTCCTCTTTGGTCTTCTGGTCTTTGTGGCCTAGATTTCTGGTGGTTGGTGTGATCTCGGGTTCAGCAGGGAGTCTCTGTCAGGTAGGGACTGGACTTCTGGTGGCTAGGCTGGCCTTTCGTCAAACAGGTGGTCTCTGCCAGAGTTGGGGGGTGGAACATGGTGATGAAGAGGGGAGTAAGGATTAGGGATGGCCTGTAGAGCACACTGAGAAGTGAAGGAGGTCTTTGTTGGTGGAGGGGTTGTCTATCTGGGCTTCTGGAGGCCAGAGTAGTCTATGCCTGAGTTCACCTATCTGTTTTTCTGGCTGTGTGTCCTGCACTTGAGTAGTAGATATCCTTCCATATTGGGGCGGAGCCACACAGCAGCAGGTGGTGGAGCAGGAAGGAGTTTCAACTGCTTGGGTCTTTTGGATCTGAACCAAGCGTTCTTGGGTTCCAAGAGCAGATGGGCTCTTACCTATTCTTCTGACTGGTGTGGCTTACGTAAAACTCCAGGACTGAAGAATCAGGTCACTTCAATTGTCCTTTCTTATATGATGGGCATTGTCACAAGCAAAGATTTTATAAAGCTACAATATTCCGAAATGAGGGAATGGTGGTGGGGCCTGTTCTTCCTAGGCATCACTAAGGTTCTAGGCTACCCCTGGGGTCACAGTACTTTATTCTACATGTTGGGTGACAAATGGATCTCCAGGTGGTATGTGTGTGTGTGTGTGTGTGTGTTTGTGTGTGTGTGTTGTATGTATGTTTCTGGTTTTCAGAGCTTTTGCTTCTGACTGGGTGTTGGTAGATGAAGACTCTGTTTACTGCAGTTGGGCCTGAGTGTTTGTTAGTCTCTTCTGAGTTCATCTGTTGAACTCAAACTCCCAAAGGGATAGAATTAGGAGGTGGAGCCATTGCAGGAAGGTATTAGGACCTGTACGGACCGGAGTCCTTGTAGATGGGATGAGCTCCTTATAGAGTTTCCCATCATGGAAAGACCAAGCAGAAGGTACCACCCATGGGACAGATAGTAGCTCTTACCAGAAGGACCCTGTTAGCGCTTTGGTTGTGTACTTCCAGCCTTCAGAACAGCAGAAGCTGTGTGTCAGTAGGTTATAAGCCTTTGACTGGCACGTTGTTTTTCTGATAGAGAGTGCATACTCCTGCACCACTTCAGCCTATAGATATCACCCCTTCTAGGATCCCCCTCTCCTGCTGAATCCTCTGCTCCCTCTTGGAGACTCATTCTTCCTCAAGACAGCTTACTAGCTGCATGGCCCTGCATGGTCCCACATGAGTGTAGCTAGCTGTATGGTCCCACATGAATGTAGCTAGCTGCATGGTCCCACATGAGTATAGCTAGCTGCATGGTCCTTGCATTAGTGTAGCTAGCTGCATGGTTCTGCATGAGTGTAGCTAGCCTCATGGTCCCATATGAGTGTAGCTAGCTGCATGGTCCTGCATGGTCTCACATGAGTATAGCTAGCTGCATGGTCCCACATGAGTATAGCTAGCTGCATGGTCCTTGCATTAGTGTAGCTAGCTGCATGGTTCTGCATGAGTGTAGCTAGCCTCATGGTTCTGCATGAGTATAGCTAGCCTCATGGTCCCACATGAATGTAGCTAGCTGCATGGTCCCACATGAGTGTAGCTAGCCTCATGGTCCCATATGAGTGTAGCTAGCTGCATGGTCCCATATGAGTGTAGCTAGCCGCATGGTTCTGCATGAGTGTAGCTAGCTGCATGGTTCTGCATGAGTGTAGCTAGCCACATGGTCCCACATGAATGTAGCTAGCTGCATGGTCCCACATGAGTGTAGCTAGCTGCATGGTCCTTGCATTAGTGTAGCTAGCCTCATGGTCCCACATGAATGTAGCTAGCTGCATGGTCCCACATGAGTGTAGCTAGCTGCATGGTCCTGCATGGTCTCACATGAGTGTAGCTAGCTGCATGGTCCCAAATAAGTGTAGTTAGCTGCATGGTCCTTGCATTAGTGTAGCTAGCCGCATGGTTCTGCATGAGTGTAGCTAGCTGCATGGTCCTTGCATTAGTGTAGTTAGCTACATGGTTCTGCATGAGTGTAGCTAGCCGCATGGTCCCATATGAGTGTAGCTAGCCGCATGGTCCCATATGAGTGTAGCTAGCTGCATGGTCCTGCATGAACAGGACAGTTTGACTTTACTTTGTAAGTCTGTGAAATGGCTTTGATAGCAGTTGTCCTTGCAATGTGGAGATTTATCAGTCTGGGAAGAGACTGGCTCTGTGGAGGTCTGTCCGGCTTGCTCAGACATGGCAGCTCCTTTCCCTGTAGTGCTTTGTGTAGCTTCTGATTCCGGCCAGAGTCTGGAAATCACAGAAAGTTCCACTTAGCACTGTATGCTTAATACCCACCCCGGTGGTGAGACACAGGCACGGCTAGCACACCTAAGGACCAAGGCCTAGTAGCTTGCCTGCCCACTTTAGGTTTTCTCCTTTCACGAAGGGAAAGGAAGTCCAGGTAGACTGATTATGTGAGTAACATAATTGACAAGAGTTTGACCAGCTACTGTGGGCTAAAGATGTGTAGGGATCTGCCATAGGATACCCAGGTGGCATATAGCCGAACAAAGACATTGATCCTCTTTATAACAAGGCTTTCATGTCCGCTGCAAGCTGCATGAGCCGGAAAATATTTTTTTTTTTTTATTATTTGGGATGAGAGGAAGAGAGAAGGGCACTTGTTTGGATCTTTTGCTTTGCCCTCTGTAATTCCTGTTCCTCATACCAAGTCTTCATAGAACAAGGTCCCTTACAGACAGGGGCAGCATCAGCATTGACCTTGTTTTGCTCCTTCACTCTCCCGAGCCTTCCATGGCGCCGGTTTATCTGCACCGTGATCCTTCCAGGTGGGAATGATTTTAATCTGTTTTTTTATAGATGCTGAAACTGAGGTCAAGTGATTCTCTGGAGCCAACCACCCAGGAAGTAGGTCTTAGAAGCCAGCGTGTCACCCTTGGGCTATGCTGGATCAGACCTTCAGTCTAAGAGATAGCGATCTCTTAGTACATCTTTCCTGGGTAGCTCCTGGAGTAGGTGTTAATGCTTAGGGAGACGAGCAGAGGAGGGATTAGGGATTTGCTGTGCTTTGTCACTTATTTGTGGCATGTTAACTAGGTGCTAGTTCTCTTAGTAACTCTGTATTTATTCCATGTATTTGATTTTCCTAGTGAACCTTTGCCTCTGGCACTAGGTTTCTTCCCATCTTATAGATCAGAAAACTTAGGCTTTACAACATACAGAGAGCTCTTAAATGGTAGAGTCTGGATTTGAACCCAGAGCCGTTCTCTTGCTGTGTGGTGGGATGGAATATGTCACAGGTGGACAATCATTTGAGTGCTCATTGCTTTGAGAGAGGAAATGCCAGGGGTGGGGGGAGGGAGATGGGCAGAGTGTGAAAGGAAGTCAGAGGGAGGGTACCCAGCCAACCACTGCTGACTGAATTCATGTGGTAATCCATGGCCTTCGTCTGATATCATCTCTGGGAATGGGCCCGGAGCAGCCGTGAGAAACAGCACAACTGTTGAGCAATGCAGCCTCATGTCTTAGGAAATGGAAAATTCTGAATAGGAATGTTCTAGGGGGTTGGAGTGGCAGATTCGCAGAGCTGAGAGTCTCATTTGTTCGCTAGTCCCTGCTGGTCCCTGAGACCACTCCGTCTCCTCCTCCACTCAGAGCCCTGACTGGGATCTTTGTCTCTTTCTTCCAAGGTCTGTGAAGTTCCCCACTGCCTTTGGCAGTGCTCCACCCACCCCCATGAAGACTGCACTGAGTGGGGGCTCTATGACTAGTGTCCATTTTTAAATTCTTTGAGATGGGGAAGTCTTACTTTGTAGCCCAGGCTGACTCTGAAGTGGTGGCAGACTTCCATTTGTAGCCTCCCTGATACTGGGATTGCAGGAACGTACCGCCATCTGGCATCATTCCTGAAAGGCCAGCAGAGCTTGAGCGATGCTAGGCTCAGGGGCAGACTATCTCAGGCAGAAGCTTCTAGATAATCCAGAAAGAGACTTAATCCTGTATATTACCAGGCTCCAAGGCGCTGGGCCACACAATATTCTGACTAGAGCATTCTTGTTGATGGGTGTGAATCATGGTAGGTGTTCTGTCAACCAGCACAGTGATCCTCCCGTGTCCACACCCTTTGTCTTTTCTCTCCCACACCTGGTAGAAGGTTGGATATCAAAAACTTTTCTTAAAACAGTTCAGTAACCCTTATGGAGAATTGACCCCCTCCCCACCAAGTCTCAAGAGATATTGGCAATAAATAAATAAATAAATAAATAAATAAATAAATAAAAAAGGTTTGGAGCCTGAAACAAGGTCGGGTATCCCCAGGGTGGCTGTGTCAAATGGTGTGCTTTTGGCAGTATGAATGGGGTTTCTAGAAAAACTTGTCCAGGAGACAGAGGCCAGCTCCAGGAAGCAGGGCACTAGATAGATTGGGACCCTGTTTTTCTCTACTTGGGTGGGAGGGAGGTGGATAATCATTTGGATGCTTATTGCGACAGTTGCCCAGGCCAAGGTTGAGACAGCCAGCCTCAGGTGGCCTGGATGCGAATGTGGCAATTATGGAGGTTGCAACATCAGGAGATAGAGACATGATAGGTGCCTAGGAGCCCCAGCTAGAAGGCACTGCAGCCTTCAGCGTGTTCAATGTTGCCCTGTGGTCTTGGAAAACTGAGGGCCCAGGGCCAGTTTTAGATGTGGTTCTTCCTCCTCAGCTACTCCTCGAGACCTGTCTAGGATGATGCGAGAACAGCTGTCCAGTACAATCATATCACAGAGTGGACCTCCCAGACCAGGAGGGACAGGCTGCCCCCCTGATAGAGAACAAAAGAGAAGAGAATTTTCATAGGTCACAGGTCCTTGCTATGTCTTTGATTCCAGTATGGTCTCACCAGGGATCTTGTCTTGGTCTTGCTTGTGTCTAGTTCTGCAAAGGAGAGAGATTTAGGCTCTCTGTTTCCTAAGGCTGGAATGTCTGTCTGTCTATCTATCTATCTATCTATCTATCTATCTATCTATCTATCTATCTATCATCTATTGGTCTTTCTAGCTATCTATTAACATACCATCTTACTTGGGCCTTAAAAGAAAAAAGAAAGGTGATTGCAATTCACAAAGCTGCCAACTCACTTTACAGTGAATCAGTAACAAGGAGCTAGCAGCATCGGCCCGCTCCACTTCCTATGTCTCTGTCCTAATCATACGTTCTCTAAGCTCAAAGTTTCCATTTAAAGCAGACTTGGTGATTTTCACGCACCTTGCTCAGAAGCAAATCCTGGCAGCTTTGTCAGGAGCTTTGTGAGCCTCTAAAGAAGAAACCAAGGCCACTCTTCTAAAAAGCAAGAGGTGGATGTCTTGCTTGTGTGTTCACTTTGTTTTATTTCTCTTATCGTGTGTGTGTGTGTGTGTGTGTGTGTGTGTGTGTGTGTGTGTGTGTGCTCCATCAATGTTCTAACTTGTTTACTGAGGCGGTGTTTCTCAGTCAAATTCAGAGTTCAACAATAGGAACTTCTTTGCCAGCCAGGTTGCTGTGGGGATCTCATGTCTCTGGCAAGGCTGGAATAACACAGATTGGAGGCCACACACATTGGACATTGATGTGGTTTCTGAGGACCCAAATTTTGGTCCATGTTTGTGTGGTAAGTGCTTTCAATATCGATCCCTACCCTTAGCCCTATTTTGTTTTGTTTGGGTTTTTTTTTTTTTTTTTGGACAGAATTTTATGTAGATCAGACTGGCTTTGAATTTGTTAGGTAGCTGAGGTTGGCCTTGACCTCCTGATTCTTCTGCCTCAGCCTCCAAAATGTTGATAGTATAGTCATAACGTCACACACCAGCTTGCTCCTGACTCTTTCTTTTAAATTTTGTTTGTTTTTTTTTT
>NW_022196913.1:97925979-97943069 GCF_008632895.1 Mastomys coucha
GAAGAGTTTCTCTGTGTAACAGCCCTGGCTGTTCCAGAACTTGCTTTTGTAGACCAGGCTGGCCTCGAACTCACAGAGATCTGCTTGCCTCTGCCTCCTGAGTGCTGGGATTAAATGCATGTAACACTACACCCATCTGTCACTTACTTTTTTTTTTCTAATTAAGATCTTTAATTGTAAGGACTGTGTTATTAGTCTACATGCTTAGATTTCTTTCTTTCTTCCTTTTTTTTTTGCTTTTTTTTTCTCCTACAAGTTTGAATAAAATTCTGTGTTATATCAAGCAGTCATGTCCTTGGTGCTTTTCTGAGGGGATGGAGATTTGGGTGAGCAATGTGAGAAGCAAGACAAAGCTTATTTTCTCTCCTTTTGATCTGTAGAGTCTTCGGCTCTCTGGGGACATGGAAGATACCCTATCGGACCCAGTGTTATTTCTTTATGATGCACAACTGAAAAACAGTTCCCTTGGAAATGCTTCTCCCTCTCTGGCTGTTGAGACAAAATGTGAAGCTTAAAGCACTGGGTTGACAGTGGATGCTCAGCAGTGCTCTAATCCTTCTGGCCTCTCCTCCTTGCCTGCATCACCTCATCCCTGTGGCAACTTATCCTTGTCCATTCTGGTCTATTTTAAGATGCCGTATGGATTTAGCAGCACCCTTTCTTTGTTTCCTTTTGAGAGTTTGATGTTTGGTAGGGACTGGTATTGGTTGTAGGTGACACTTTGACTATATTTATGAATTCACTCACTGGTTTATGCTAAGGCTCCAACTCATGGTCTTGTGCATGTCCAGACACCAAGAAACTACAAATTAGTAGGAACAACCTGCCCTATTTTCCTTTTCTAATTGCAGCAATGTTTAAACCTGAAAGCAAAAAAAAAAAATTTCTACACCTTAGCATTGGAGGATGCCATTATTTGAGTAAGAATGGCCCCCATAGGCACATATATTTGAATGCTTATTCAGGGAGTGGAAATCTTTGAAAGGATTAGAAGGATTAGGAGGTATGGCCTTTTTGGAGGAAGTGTATTATTGTGGGAGGGCTTTGAGGTTTCAAGAGCCAATGCTGGGCCCAGGTTCTTTCTTGCTCTCTGTGTATGGATCAGAATGTAGGTCTTAGCTACTGCACCAGGGCCATGTAAAGTTCCTACTATGATAGTAACAGACTCACCCTCTAGAATGTGAAACAAGCCCCCAATTAAAGGTTTTGTTTTACGTGAGTTGCCTCGGTCATAGTGTCTTGTTACATCAGAAAATAGTGACTAGGGGAGTGGATGTGACAGTTATTCATGGTTGTCAACTCCACTGCATCCAGAATAAACTAAAAATGAAAGTTGCTGGGTATGTCTGGGAGAGATTTTGAGTTACTTGGATCATTTGAGGTAGGAAGACTCACCGTAAATCTGGACCATACCTCCTAGTAGCAGCCTATGTAGAGGCTATGGAAGAGGCACATTTTCTCTTAACCTGCTTGCCCTAGCTCTCACTGGGACATTTATTCCTTCACTGACATTAGAGCCTTTTTTTTCTTCTGGATTCTGGCATATACTGAAGACCAGCTGACACATCTACCCTTGTGGACTTGACAAGTACTGGATTCTCAAACTTTCTGTTGGTAGAGATAGACATTGTTGGACTAGCTGGACCACAGCCTCTGAGCCACTATTTTCTATCAGTTCTGTTCATCTAGAGTAGCGGTTCTCAACTTTCCTAATGGTGCAACTCTTTAATACAGTTTTTCATGTCATGGTGATACCTCCCAACCATAAAATCATTTTGTTGCTCCTTCATAACTGTAATTTTGCTACTACATAATGTAATATTGATAGGCAGGATGTCTGATGTGTGACACCCCCTTGAAAGGGTTGTTCAACTTCCGAAGGGGAGTCTTGACCCACAGGTGAGAACCACTGCTCTAGAACTAATACAGGGGAATTCAGGAACAGTTCTGCTTAGAGACAGTGATGGACTATGACCTAGGTTGCAACATGACATAAACCCTCTCCTCTAAGTTGGTTTTGGGCCACAGCAACAGAGCAAACTAGAGCAGAAGGAGCCAAAACGAGGTATGTTGTAGAAGTCAGGAGTAGAAAACATCCAGAGAGACAGATACCAACTGAAATTATATCATTGTTGAGGTAGTGATAGCTAAAACATCTGCACTCATTTAGGAGAGTCTCACCATGAGCTGTGTTCTGTCTCTGCCGCCTTCTCTCTCCTCTCTCTCTCTCTCTCTCTCTCTCTCTCTCTCTCTCTCTCTCTCTCTCTGAATGTGTGTGTGTGTACATATGTCTGTCTGTCTGTCTGTCTGTATATAGATGTAGAGGCCAGAGATCAAAGCTTGGGTATTGCTCATCAAAAGCTATTCATTTTTTTGGTGTGGCGAGGGAGGTGGGGGGGGGGAGATAGGATCTCTGACTGGTCTGGAATTCACCTGACCTGTGAGCCTCAAGCATCTTTTGCCCTCTGCCTCCCCACTGCGGAGGGATACTGCCACCTTTGTTAAGATTTGAACTATGGGACCTTGGGATCAAATACAGGCCCTTGGGCTTGCACAGCAAACATGTTACTGACTTTTTTTTTATTTGGTTTTTCAAGATATGGTTTCTCTGTGTAGCCTTGGCTGTCCTGGAACTCACTCTGTAGACCAGGCTGGCCTCAAACTCAGAAATCTGCCTGCCTCTGCCTCCCAAGTGCTAGGATTAAAGGTGTGTCACTATTGCCTGGTTCTATTTTTTTTTTTCTTGATCCACAGTTGGTTTGTAGTCAACTTTGGAGGGTTGGCTGCTGCCCAACTAGCAGCATGCCAAGAGCAGTAACTGACCTTCAGTGAGTGCTTACTGTGTGAACACAACTGTGCTGTCTGCTTCACAGTGGGCTCAGTGCTTTTCAGCCCTGGTTGAATATTCAAACCACGTATAGGTATATATAATGGTCAGGTCCCACCCAACATCCATGAAAGTCAGAATCTAGGTTAGGGCCTAGACAGTGAGATGATTCACTTGTCAGGTGATTTGGAGTGAAGTCACTGTCAGGATCCTTGCATTGACTCTTTCAACTTTCCATTGTCCCTGTGAGGTGGTACCAGTGCACACTCTGTTTTTTCAGGTGCTGATGCAAATAAGTAAACCTCCTTATGGGGACCTCAGCTTTGGCAGTCTAATAACATGTGAATTTATCATAGTCTCTGAGAAGAAGGGTCAGGATGAGTGAATGCCACAGGTCATGAACAGGCCTGAGGCCACTGCTAGGGTTTGAATGTGGGGTGCCCCTTCCATTCGTATGTGTTGGGAATTTGGCTCCAAATGCAGCGGTGCTGAGAGGTGGTTCCTGTAAAAGGAGACTGGGTGGTAAGGCTCTGCTTTGGTGAATGAACTCATTCATTCACGGATTACTGGTTTAACAGATTAATTCATTTGGGGATTAAGGGATTAATGGATTATTGGGGGTGGAAATGTTACAAAGTTTACTATTGCATTGGGGTGTGTGTGCCTCAGTCTCCAAAGTGCCTGTTGTGTAGACATGAGGAGCTGAGTTCAAATCTCTAGCCAGGTGCAGTGTATGTCTGAAACCACAGCACTGGGAAGATCCTGAGATGCCAACCAGCCAGCCTCGATGAAATGTCGAGCTTCAGGTTTAGTCCTGCCTCAAAAGATAAGATGGGGAGTGTTTGAGGAAGTTTTCAGATGTTGACCTCTGGCCTACATTCACAACTGCATACATGAATGTACCCATCCACATGGAAGTGTATAATATACCCCTCTGTCTTGTACAATAAAATGCTTAAAATCCATCTCCAATGGGGCTGGAGAGATGACTCAGTGGTTAAGAGCATCGACTGGTCTCCTGAAGGTCCTGAGTTCAAATCTCAGCAACCACATGGTGGCTCACAACCATCCGTAATGTGATCTGATGCCCTCTTCTGGAGTGTCTGAAGACAGCTACAGTGTTCTTACATAAAATAAATAGATAAATCTTTATTTTAAAAATATATAATATAAAAAAAATCCATCTCCAAGACCCAGTTTGTTCCATCTTACTAGACAATGCCCTCAGGCACATTGTGATACAGCAGGAAGGCTTTCATCAGAAGCCAAACAGATGCCAGGACCAAGCTCCGAGAGCACAGCTGCTAGAACCCCAGTTCTTCATGAATGACACAGGCTCCTGTATGCCTTGATGGCATCAGAAGCTGGACTATGACACTCGCTCGCTCAGGTTTCATGGAAGTAGGACATTAGATGCTTGGTCCTCGTCTGGTGGACTGTCACTGAAGTGTCACTATGTCATGAATTCTGTGATGCCGTTGGCCATGAGAAGCACAGCATGAAGACCATGGCTTCTCTGAAGAGCCTGCAGAAACCATCCTTATTCACTCAGCGCTTCCCAGAGAGGGAGATGTTTGTGCAGTGCTGGGCAGAAGGGATCATGTGAGGAGGCACATGTGAAGCCCGGGCTCCTTGTGGCCCACTGTGTCTCCCCCTGCTTCCATTGTTGAGCTCAAGTGATGCTATGGTTCCTCTCTCCTCTCCCCAGCTGTGCACTCTACTCACTGCCTGGTCAGGATTTACAGACATCTTTACTTTTGTAATAAAATTGATGCTTAAACAAAATGAAACCCATCCGCTCCAGTGATGTTTTAGAAAGAGAGGTAATGAAATTCATATTGTAAAGTTCCTTATGACAGACAGGAAATAGGTCAGCATCAAGACGTTCTAGAAATAGCCTTCACTCTCACAGTGAAACAAGAGTGGGCTGATATGTGTATTAGTCAATTTTCTGTTACTGTGACAAAATAGTTGAAAGAGTCAACTTAGAAGGAAGGGAGGATAGTCTCAGAGACCCAGTTTCAGAGGTCTCAAGTTTATAATTACTTCATGGACAGAAGAGCATCATGATGGGACAGTGTGATATACATAGCTGTGTACCTTATGGACAGTGTGATATACATAGCTGTGTACCTTATGGACAGTGTGATATACATAGCTGTGTACCTTATGGACAGGGTGATATACATAGCTGTGTACCTTACGGACAGTGTGATATACCATAGCTGTGTACCTTACGGACAGTGTGATATACCATAGCTGTGTACCTTACGGACATGTGATATACATAGCTGTGTACCTTATGGACAGGGTGATATACCATAGCTGTGTACCTTATGGACAGGGTGATATACCATAGCTGTGTACCTTATGGACAGTGTGATATACATAGCTGTGTACCTTACGGACAGTGTGATATACCATAGCTGTGTACCTTACGGACAGTGTGATATACATAGCTGTGTACCTTATGGACAGTGTGATATACCATAGCTGTGTACCTTATGGACAGGGTGATATACCATAGCTGTTTACTTTATGACAGAGAGATAGGTCAGTTTTTCTCTCAAGGGCACACTTCCAATGACCTAACTTTCTTCTACTCGGGGTTGTACTAGTTCCTAATACTGACACAGGCTGAGGACCGAGCCTTCAGTGCATGGACCTTTTGGAACATTGGAAACTATCATCTGGTCATGGTGGTACATACCCAGAATCCCAGCACTCAAGAGACTAGGGCCAGACAACATGGATCTGAAAACCCATTCGGAGAAGGTTCATGATGCATGTAAGGCTACACAGTGAGCTGAGAAGGTGAAGCCTCTTAGAAATATTCCCCTGAACTCTGACCTCCAGCCTCTCCTTCCACCTGTCTCTCTCCACTATAAACCTCGGACAGCAAAGCACTTTCTAGCTTATTCCCCAGTGAGTGTCTTTTCCCCAGCTAGGCTGGCAACTGGTCTGGAAGCTGAGTCAAGGTGGCTGAGGCTCAGGCTGTGGCCAGAACTGGTGTGATGTCTAGACCCTTCCCCCACTGCCCTAGGCTCTTTTTGGAAACATGGAAAACGGTGAGGATGCTGGGCTTTCCTCAGGCTGCAGATGGTTACTGGGTCAGGCTAACTGATTACAAAATGAGGATTGGGAAAGGGTAGAAGGGCAGGGCCCAGGATCTTGGGGCTATGGTGGGATCCCAGAGAACAGCCAAGCACCTGCTGGACTTTGTTAAGCAGAGCCCATCTCCTCCTGGGACAACCATCAGAGTGCTTGTGGCCCTCAGTCCAGGTTCAAGACCACAACCCTTAGATCACCCATCTTGGGGACATCCTGCCTGATGCTCTTGAACTCTGGCTCTCTCAGAATACAAGTGTTTGGGTCCCTGCAGGGACAGCAGGTCCCATCATCCACCTAGCAGGCTGGAGCTGGCTTCTGGACATTCTAGCTTTCAGCCTTTAGCATAGCCACAGGCCAAGACTTGACTTTTTCTATTTGCACAAAAATAGGCCCCCTGGTGACCCCAGGTGTCCTCCTTGAGTGAGCTTCAGAAAGTAGAGATGTCTGTCCTCTTCCTGGAACCAGGCTGCAGGGATGTCAGGCAAAAGACCAGGATAAAGGGTGGAAGCTGGGGGCGGAAGCACATCCTCTCTGAAGGTAAGAGGCCTGGCCTGGCTGGCCCACTCGTCACATGACCTGTATCTTTGTTATCTGGAATTCCTGCAGAAGCTCCCTTAAAGAGTCTTGGAAGGAATCCAATGACATGATGGATAGGCAGAACCAAGTTCTGCCATTAAACAATAGATTTTAAAATTATATTTATTTGTTGGTGTCTGTGCACATGTGCATTGTGGCACAAAACACACATTAAGGTCAAAGGACAACTTGAGGGAGTCAGTTTTCTCCTTCCACCATGTGAATCTTGGGAACTGAATGAACTAAGATCATCAGGCTTGACTCCAAGTGCCTTGATGTGGCAAGCTATCTCACTGTCTATCTTCTGTTTTTGAGCACAGTGGCAAGAGGCACGGGCCATGAGCATCTTTCCTCAGCCTCAGGTTCTCTCTAGTTCATAATGGACTGCCAAACCTTGCATGATTGGAATGGCTGTGTGTGCTTTGCTCTCAGCTGTCGACATGAAGAGACGAGATGACTGCCATACAAGGGAGTCAGGGGTTGCAGCACCAGGCATGGAGCTCCTAGTGCCTACGTGTTGAGGCACCTGGTATTGTAGCCCAGAAGTGGGACCCTGGCCTGCAGTTACTCAAGGCAGTCATCCTACTCTCAGAAGTGATGAGATCAGAGTACTCGTCACTGAGGCTGGGCTTCTCTGGAGAGTCCGCTGGACATCTCCCAATGCCTTCCTGAACGCTCCTGAAGTGGGTGTCTGGGTAGGCTCATGAGTACTGCAATTTCTATTCCAGAAAACGGTCTCCATCCACATGATTGTTGTGTGGATCTCAAAGCCACCGGCCAGTGAGATGTCTCCTTTGTATCATGCTTGAAGAAGTTCCAGGTTGATGGGCTTGGTAACAGAAATCTATGTAGGCATTGTTTGGTAAACTGTAGTGGTCAGGAACGAGAACCCAGGGCCTGCAGAGATGGCTCATTGGTTGAGAGCACTTGTTGCTCTTGCAGAGAATTCAGCTTTGGTTCCTGCCACCTATATAATATGGTGGCTGACAACCACCCATAACTCTAGTTCCAAAGGATCTGATGATAGCTTCTGTTCTCAGTGGACATTGTACACATATGTGAACCCAAGAGCACATACACATAAAAAAACCAAAAAACCAAAAACAAAAACAAAAACAAAAAAACAATCCATCTGGCAAGATGGCTCAGCGGGTAAGAGCACTGACTGCTCTTCTGAAGGTCCTGAGTTCAAATCCCAGCAATCACATGGTAGCTCACAACCACCCGTAATGAGAACTGACGCCCTCTTCTGGCGTGTCTGAAGACAGCTACAGTGTACTTATATATAATAGTAAATAAATCTTTGGTCCAGAATGAGTGGAACCGACCGGAGTGAGCGGGGCTGAACGGAGGGAGCAGAGGTCCTAAAAATTCAATTCCCAACAACCACATGAAGGCTCACAACCATCTGTTTAGCTACAGTGTACCCATATAAATAAATAAATAAATATTTAAAACAACAACAACAACAACAACAACAACAACAACAAAAACAACCAACAAACCAACCAACCAAAAAAAAAAAAAACCCAAGGTTTTATAGTCCTTTATAGCTTTGGTTCAAATTCCCAATCTGCCTCTTGCTACTTCTTTGATCCTGAGCTAACTTCTTCTTCTTTTTTTTCTTTGATTTTTTTTATTAGATATTTTCTTTATTTACATGTCATATGATCTCTCCTTTCCCAGTTTCCCCTCCAAAAAACAAACAAACAAACAAACAAAAACAAGAACAAACCCCTGTTGCCTCCCCCCTCCCCATGCTTGCCACCTCACCCTCTCCCACTTATTGGCCCTGGCATTCCCCTACACTGGGGCACAGAACCTTCACCAGGCCAAGGACCTCTCCTCCCATTGATGATCGACTTTGCAATCCTCTACTATACACATGCTGCCAGAACAATCAGTCCCACCATGTGTACTCCTTGGTTGGTGGTTGAGTCCCTGGGAGCTCTGAGGGTACTAGTTAGTTCATATTGTTGTTCGTCCTATGGGGCTGCAAACCCTTCAGCTGAGCTAACTCCTTTATTTTGTTTCTTAATCTCTAAAGTTAGATCATAGCTATGCCATTCTACTAGGGCTTTAGGGGCACTGAATTGACTGACTGAATGACTGAATTTTAGTGAAGGTCGATTTGTGGCCCAGCTCTCTGTGTCTGGCACGTCAGGTGCGTGTGGATGGATAGGGAGTCAGAGAATTTTTATTCTTAAAGAATTACCTGCATGCATACAATATATTTTGGTAATATTCCCCACTCTTCTCCCTAACTCCTCCTAGATCCATCTTGCAACCCCCTCCTTCCTCTCAATTTTGTCTTTTTATATTTTATAACCTATGGAGTCCAGTTTGTGTTTCTCATATACTCATGGTCATGAGGCCATGCTCACCATAGGTCACATCCTTAAAGACTAATGACTCTCCCTTCCCCAGAAACCATCAAATTGTCCATAGCTCCTCAGCCAGGGATGGGGACTAGCGAGCGCCTTCTCCTTCCATGCTGGAATGCTCACTGCTTCAACTTTGTTCAGGCAGTCACAGCTGGACAGTACGCTTTTAATCTCCACCTGCCTTAGATGTTCAGGCAGGAAGAAAGAAGGCAGAGAGAAGTTACATCTTGTCTTAGGATATCCACAAAGTCAGACATAGGTTTGCCTTCTAAACCTACCACACTGGGGAGTATTGTCTTTGTGGAGCACACAACAAGAGCCCATAGGTGGTCTCTTGACTTGTGGTTTGCTCAAATGCAGAACTGATCTAGAAGCTCTGCTGGCTAGCAGTTAAGTGGAGAGTTTCATCCATACAGGTGGGGCCAAGGGTCCAGGACTCCAGGTGGGATGAGCACTGCATCCTGTCCAAACACTGGCTTTGGTTTTGGGCTCTTTAGTCTTAAAGTTCTCTGAGCTTTAGTGTGACCGTTGGTAAAATGGAGGCACCATTGACATAGTGCTGGAAACACCAAGAGTGACATTGGGTAAACAGGAAGTCCTAAGGTGCTTAGGACAGCAGGTAAGGGATTCTCATGAGGTGAAAGTTTCAGTATACTATATACCTGTGACCCTGAGATCACTGTCCAACTTGTTTGCGTGGGTACTCACGCCTTAAGTTCCTCGTGTGAAGGCTATGGAAAGTCCCTCATGCTGGAACCTGGCAAGCATGTGAGTAGCCATAGGTATTGGTGGGTGCTCTGTATATGCGAGCCCTTTCATGTGCTGAAAATTACTCTCTAAAGTCCTATGTGGATGGTAGTTGAGAGTTAGTACCTTTGGGTAGTGACAGGGTCATGAGGACAGAGCCAGACCTGACTAAATATTCATTATAGGATTGCTTTGTTCTAAGAATGAGCTGTCTAGAGTAGCTCATTGATCTGTCTCATCATAAGGTACAGTGGTGTTCAACTTTCCCAATGCTGTGACCCCTTAATATAGGACCTTGTGTTGTGGTGACTCCCACTTTCAACCATAAAATTATTTTGTTGCTACTTCATAACTGTAGTTTTGTTACTCTTAGGTAATTGTAATATCACTATCAGGACCCACAGGTTGAGAACTGCTGATGTAACGCCTTTTGCCTTGTTATGACATTCTGTGCTTTGGGCTTTTCAGTTTCTACTACCATGAGTCCAAATGACCACTAGTCTTTTAACATGTTTATTGGTGTATATTAATTGTAAAAAAATAAAAAGCATTGTTTTCATCGTGACATGCATGTAATATACTTTGAGTAGGTTTCCCCTCTCTTCCCTGAAATACCAACTTTCGTGTTGTTTCCCCATGACTGTCTCCCAGATCCTGTATATGAGAGCATGTATGTCACACTCATCTTTTTCATTTGGGCTTTATAACTTCCCAGGGTGGTGCTATTCAGGTACAGTGCTGGGAAAGGGACTGAGGCAGGAGTGACACTAAGTCCCCGACCTTCAGTTAGGAGCCTGAGCTCCTGCCAGTCTCTGCTGCTCTGTGGCCTGGCCAAGTCACTGTCCCTTGGGTTCTAGTCTCATTTGCTGTGTGAGAGAAATTACACACCATGACAGACTCAGGCCAATCAGGTAACATTTCAAATACTTTTTCAAGACACAGGAATCTACAGAATAAGAACAACAATAACCAGGAACTTTAGACTATAGCTTTACCTCTGGAACAAGCATGCTGACTGACCTTGGAACAGGTTATTTCTCATTATTTTCATAATCTATGGACTGAGATTCTAGGGCAGATCAGCAACCCCACTGCAGGACACACTGGAATCAACCTGGTAGCATGGTGTAAGAGACACTGGTGAAAAGGCTCACCCCTTACTCAGTTGAAGGCTCTGAGCCACACCATCGGGATCATCAACTGGCTGTCTAATATGGCTACTGTGTTGGTTGTGTTAGGGGACATTGTATCCCCAAGGATCCAAAGTTCATTCTTCTTCCATTTCCTCTCTCCATCCCCATCCCCTCCCCTTCCTTTCTTCTTCTTCTTCTTCTTCTCCTCCTCCTCCTCCTCCTCCTCCTCCTCCTCCTCCTCCTCCTCCTTCTTCTTCTTCTTCTTCTTCTTCTTCTTCTTCTTCTTCTTCTTCTTCTTCTTCTTCTTCTCCTCTTCCTCCTCCTCTTCTTCCTTCTTTCCTCCTCCTCCTCTTCTTTATCTTCTGAGATGAGATCTTATGTAACCCAGGTTGATCACAAATTTGCTAAGAAGCTGAAGATGATCTTGGGTTCCTAACCTTTCTACCTTCACCTCCTAAGTGCTGGCATCTGCTGCCAAGCCTGGTTCAGAAGTTTCTTTGAGGCTTTAGCTTTCTTTTTTTTTGGGTGGGGGAGGAGTTTATGGGATACGATGGTCGTAGGTGCCCTCAATGTTGGGGCTACCATTCTCTTTGCCAACAGTGTGTGTGTGTGTGTGTGTGTGTGTGTGTGTATTTCTGTCCATCTCCAGGAACTCCACCTCCCCCCTCACTGGATCCCACATATGAGGACAAACATGTTATATCATCTTTCTGAACTCTGGGTAGTATGCATTAGGATTATATGGAAGTCTTTAGAATACTTCTATGACTGGACCCTACCCAAAGAAGTGCATACAATCTTTAGAGGGTAGAGCATCCATGTTTAAAAATATCTGCCCAAGTGATTTGAAATATGAACACCTGAGTTGAGAGACATTGGCTTAGGACTTGTCATTGAACCAGAGAATGCTGCCTGGCACTTTTCTGGGTAGGTTGTTTAGAGTCTGGGATGGATGGTGGCCTTCAGATGGTTGACCTCTGACAAGCAGTTGAGGCACCTGGTCTACTTGGTAAGGGCATAGCCTCTGAAGTTAGGTAGCCTGGGATTGAATTCCAATTCTGTCTCTAATGGCTAGGTGACTTTGGACAAATCGTGAACCTCTTATAAACTTACTTTGCCTACCTATAAAATAGGCCTTATGATAGCATTCACTTCATGAAACTGTGAAGGGTGAATGTGTTCTGCTGCAAACTCAGCCAAACACCACTCAGCACACAGAGCACTGCCGATAATGTGGGGGAGGGGCCTATACCTTCTTGACTTCTAGACTCCAGTGTGAAGCTCTGTGATTGGGTGGAGGAGTCTTTCCCTAAAGACAAGTTCATGTCTGCTCCACTTTGTTCCGTATCCCAGATTAGTGCTCTTTCCCATAAGCCTGCAAGGCCTTAACACTGGCTATGAATCATAATCACCAGAGAGAGTTATTGGAAGTGCAGATTCCCAGGCCACTTCTGTCTGCCTCATCTCATTATTACCTAAGAGGCCTCGGGTGAAGCCAGGGACTGGGGGTTTGAAAATACTTCCCCAAGTATTATGGTTTGAATATACAATATTCTCCATAAGCTCATGTATTTGAACACTTGGCTCCCTACTGACAGCATTGTTTGGGGAAGGTTGTAGAATATTTTGGAGGTGATGTTTGGCTGGAAGAAGTAGGGTGGGAGGCAGACATTCAGTGTTATAGCCTAACCACACTTCTGGCCCCAGACCTTCTATGCCAACTGGTCCACTGAACTTGACACTACATGATCCTGCCACCACGCAGCTGCCTACCCCCATATCTTCTCTGACACGATAGACCATATCCCCTTAAACTGTAAGCCAAAATAAGTCACTTCTTGTTAGGTATTTGTTCTCAGCAACAAGAAGAGTGACCTGACCACATGACTTCCCCTACCTCCACCCCCAGTGCTGGGGATAGAACCAGTGTTCTGCTATGCTTAGGGAAGCAGTTTTCTTCTGGGCCACATCCTCAGAATCTTACCCAAATGTCTTAAAAATTCAGCCAAACACTGCAGTGGATACAAAACTCCATGGAGCCCATAAGATCACCTCTGTACACAGGTCCACAAGTCAGCAAAAAGTCCTTTGTCATCCGGTGAGTCTAGACTTCTGGTTTGGAAAATACAGCTAGTATATTTTCTAATGGTGGGGAGATTTCCATGGAGTCATCGTGATTCTCATGCCTTTTCAATAGCTTAAAAAACAGATTTCTCAGAAACTCCTATCAGGAACCAGATTCTGTTCCTTGCTTCTTGGATCTTGGCTCATAGTTCTTCGAGGCTCTCTCATCTTCACTGTTTTGGACCAGTTTCCTGAGACCACTGTGGAGGCTGAGAGGCTATAAAGAGGAGCAAGAGGACCCAGCAACAGCCAAGCACTACCCACCAAGCTCATGAGGGAGACCATCTTGGTCTTCTGTTCCAACTGAACAGCCAGCAAACACAAGCTAATGTGTTCTCAAGCTGAAGCAAAGGCAGCAGGAGAGCTGATTTGACGATCAGAACTGTGAGAAATGAGTGGATCTTTGTCAGTTCAGCCAGCATGGTGCAGGTTTGCTACAAGGCAATAGGTGCCAGGAATCTATCCATGCTGGGCTTGAAAGACAGCTCAGTAGGCAAAGGGCTTGCAGTACAATTATGAGGACCTGAGAAGCAGTGGTAAAAGCCACGAGGCAGGTGTGGCATTATGTAACTCTAGGATCAGGGAGTTTGGGACAGAAGGATCACTCAGGCCCCCTGACTAGCTAGTCTAACAGATTTGGTAAGCTCCAGGTTCAGTGAAAGACCATGCATTACACACACACACACACACACACACACACACACACACATAATAATAATAATAATAATTAAAGAAAGGGAAAAGATTCACAATTTCCCTTCTTTTTGACTCAGAGTCTATATCAGCCAGAAAGGTAGCCAGAAGAGGGACATGCAATCCCCCAGTCCCTGGGGAGTCAGATCTGTGCCCCAGGTCAATCTAAGAGGCTGGAAAGTCCCAGGGGGCCACGTTTGGCTACTGAGGCCAAGGCAATGTAAACCCCATCTGACCTCCTTGCCTCTGGAAGTCTCATCTTCCCAGGGTTTGGAGATCTGGGATTCTAACTATGCCCAGCATCTTCTATCTGCACTGTGGCAATACTCCTTCTGTGGCTTGGGGCCTTGGGAAAGCTTGGTGCAATCGTGAATGAGTTAAACACTATCTGATCATAAGTCAGAGAGCCTGTTTTCATTTTCAAAACTCTGTGTGTCAGTGGCTCTAATGCAATGTCCAGCAATATCTTGAGCAAGTGACCGGCAGGGGACATAGGATGCTGTTTACTCAAGATAGCTCCATCACGCAAAAGCAGCTTGCCTAACCGAGTTTGTAAACGATGGTTACGAGACCACCATTGCAACAGTGATTGCTCTGGGGGATGGTCCCAGGAGGGAGCTTGTCCCTTCAGGTCAAATTTGGGGCCCATTTTCTACATTCTGGAGCTCTGGGGATCCCTGGGTCTCTGGCAATGAGCAGAGCAAAAGTAGAGCTGGGAAATTCTGATTGAGGTGCTGTGGTCTGGGGAAGGGTGGCCGCCTCGGGGCAGCAGGCTTCCTGCTACCTTGGAGGAAACAGCCACAGGTGTTGGCAGAGTTTGGAGATGATTAGGGGCCTGTGGGTGTGTCATGGGGGAGGGGTCTGGACACACAGGGAGAAGATGGCGACGTAGGCTTTTGAAAAGTTTGGTGTGGGTCTATGGGTTTGGCTGGGAACCGTGGCCAGTTCTAACCCAGAACTAAGATCATGGTGGGTGGTGTCTGTCTGCTGTGCCCACTGTCAGGGATGGCCCCTGTGAGTGTTTCCTGGAACGTCAGATTGTTAGAAAGCCTTCATGGTTTCTGTTTCTCCCTTTTGCCCAGGGTCTGAGTCACTGAGACCTCAGCCACCTTTTCTATTGCTGTGTCTTCCACAACGACCACCACCATCAATGATACCTACACTGCCTTGTCTGCCACTGTCATCACTATCACAACGACCACATTCACCATCAAAAACACCACCCCCCACATCTGCCCTGCAGCTATCATCAATACATCAGTCCCACCACTGTTGTCACCACCAACCCTGTCACCACCACCACCGTCAGTACCACTCACGGCACCACCAATGCCATCACCAATAACACCATCACCACTCCCACTGACATATCCTGGCTGCCACTATCAATGCCACCACCACCACCATCGTGACCACACTTCCTCTCCTATCACCACCAAGTGGCTTATTCAGTACCTTTTTAGTATTTCAAGGCACATTCATATATTCAGTTAATTCTTACAACATTCCTAAGAGGCAGGCATTATTGTACCCATTTTACATCTTGGGAAGTTAAGGCTCAGAGACAAAAATGATGTTTTTTTTCCTGGAGACCTCTAGGTGAGTATATACTCTACTCATAAATACCCATAAATCCAGGTGTGGCAGTCATATTTTCAAAACTTAAAAAAAAATTTTGGTAATAATTGAACATATACAAAATACTATAAACCCACAGTTGCTGGCCTTTTCCCCTCCTCCAACATGGTCCCCCACCCCCAGTGTGGACTCACAGCTCACCTCGTCTCCAGAGGTCACTTTCCCAGTGCTCTGTCACAATATGTGGCTGGTGGCCAGGGTGTTGGACAGCACTAATCTAGATCTTTCAATGACCTGTATTCTTTTTTCCTTATTGAAATCTCTCATAATAATATTCCCATAATATTCACCATATTTTCTCTGTTCCTAAAGAGGAGTTTTGAGCCAAGTTATTCTTTAGGTCTTTTCTGGTTCTAAGGTTGTCTGAGGGCAGATTGAAGCCAATACCCTTTAGGCTTTCCTGAATCCTGTGACACAGATGGGATCTGGGAGACAAGGGAAGAGACTGCCCCAAACTGTCGCCAGAAATGTATTGCTGTTATCGTGGATACCCCAAGGCTCTGAGAAGACCCCTGAATGTGTCTTTAAGACCCTGATATTAGCAGGACCATCCTGCCCCTTACAGGCCAGATAAAATCCCACAGACAGCACCCATGTGATATGAACACTGCATTAAAGGCTTAAATGAGGATAGGAGGTGGGGTAGTCAAAGTGTGGGATGGGTGGAAAAGCCTTAAGGATACCCATTGCTTTATAAGCTAACGAAAAGTAATGGCAAACCAAACATGCGCAGATCCCTCGTCTCTACCCTCACCTGTATCCTACATTTCTTTTCTTCCATGTATACGCACTTTAAGTGTGGACACTGGGTCACTGTGGGAAAAGTACTGTTCCCCTAGGCCAGCTAAGCAAAGTTCAACTGTCCCAGCTCATGACATTCCCCAGGGCCCTACCCAGCCATCTCTGTGGCTGCCTCTCAAGGACATTGGAATTCTGCCTCTGTTTCTCTCTCTAACTTTCTTTACTCAGGGTCAACCCTGAGTTCCTCTCTCTCTCTCTCTCTCTCTCTCTCTCTCTCTCTCTCTCTCTTGCTCGCTCGCTCTCTCGCTCACTCGCTCTCTCGCTCTCTCGCTCTCTGGCTCTCTCACTCATTGGTTTTTCCCAGACAGTGTTTCTTCATGTAGCTCTGGCTGTCTTGGAAGTCTCTCTGTAGATTGTGCTGGCTCGAACTGAAAGAGATCTGCCTGCCTCTGCTTCCCAAGTGCTCGAATTAAAGGTGGGTCCCCATGCCCCTGGCCTGTTCCCTACTCTCTTGATCTTCTAGCTGGCCAACTCACTGTTTCTTTTGCTTTTGGCTAGGCAAAATTTCCTCCTTCAGTGGAGTGTCTGTCTTGTTCTATGCTCCTCTTCCTAGCATCCCTGGTTTTAGCATGCCCTGAATTCCCACACCCTTGACACTGGAGGAGATTCTGGAGAAGAATTTCGGGGGCTCACAGGGAGGATTTTCCTTCCACACTCTTTCTGCTAAAGATGTGCCCTCCTCAGGCCTCCCGGCCACTCCCATCTATCACCATGTCCTGCAGGGATGGTGCTACTTGATCTTGAGGGGAAGGGAGTAGTCGTGCTGTGACCGAGGGCCTGAATTCTTTCTCTAGTTCCTCTGGTCTCGTGTGAGTGAGTGAGTGAGTGAGTGAGTGAGTGAGCTAACCTGGCTCAACCACTTCAAAGCCATTGGTCATCCTGATTAGGTCACCTCTGGTTGGAGGATGTTCCTTGAGTATTCCTCTGGGCCTCTAGAGCCATTGCTCAACACTGACAAATGAACAATGCAGCCCAGGGTTTTGAAATGAAATTATTCTTCTTCTTCTTCTTCTTCTTCTTCTTCTTCTTCTTCTTCTTCTTCTTCTTCTTCTTCTT